>NC_083318.1:119005712-119305712 GCF_963455315.2 Globicephala melas | reverse complement strand
AGAGTGACATTAATAAAGAACGACACTGATGCAACATTTAACTGTGGCTTCCAAACTCAGTTACCAACTACTTCATATACTTGACTGACTCATTAAAAAAAAAGAAAGATGTAGAGAGACAGTCTGGTATGGCGCAATGGGGTTCTGGAGGTCCAAGCCTGTCTCCCACCTGGCTGAATGTCCTCAGATTAGTTCTTAACTTCTCTAAGCCTCAGTTCCCTCCTTTGTAAAATTAGGATAATATTACTAGTCATGTGATAAGACTGAATGGATAATGTGTGTGTGAAACACTTAGCACGGAGCCTGCACACGTAAGGACTAAACAATTACAGCAATGATAATTTCAGCTAAGACAAACTACCGAGAGCACAGGCTCTGTAAGTGGAGAGAGGTAGGTTAGTTGGTACTTCAACACCAAGATATTCAGACTGGCCTTTTACCAGTCCCCCAGGCATGTGTTAGATGTTAAGTAAAGACTATTACAGACAGCACTTAAAAGTCCAAGAATGGCTAAAGAAAAGCCTACTTTTACACATGCAAGCTCTAGACACTGTGAGTCTGAGCCTTGGGTGCATCTAAGGACTTTTTAAATTTCTGTGTTACTCTAGTTGTTTACTGTTAGGTACAACTGAGTCACCATGTGTCCCAGATTGCCCCAGACATTCAAGGTTTAAGCCAGCTGTCCCAGCATAAGTATTAAACAGTGACCCTTCTCAAGTATGTTCTGGTTTTGGACAATAATGCATATGGTCACCCTATATAACAGAACCTTCCTTGCTTACATGAAGAAATTTCTCTGCTTTCACCCACTGAGCAATCTCAAAAACAACATCGGTGCATTTCTAAAGCTGCTTGTTCACATTCTGCAAGGAGCCTGGGACCGTGGACAACTGGGCCTTGTGTTTCCAAACAGCTTCAAAGGGGAAGATGGGTTAACCTCGGGAGCACTGCCTGTGATCAAGGGTTTGCATTAAATTTTTATGAGTAAAAGTAAACTTTGAAGAATGAGAGCCAGTCCTAACAATTTGAGAAGAGCATTTTTCAATTATCTTTCGTAATATGAAGGCACACGTAGTCAATAATTTACATTTAAAGAAGGCTTCCAACTAACATCTTTGGGCCCCAGTAAGTCCCAGCATTGGCTTTACTCATTGGAGATAAACAGTTCAGGACACTATGAAATTAAAACACCACCATCAACACTCCTTGAAGCTGGATAAAGAAATAAGAAGTTTCAATAGTTACATTAAGACAGTTAGCTTTTATAGAATTCAGAAATATTATTCTACTTAATCTCTCCTTAAGACCTTGGGACTACAAAAGGAGTCAATTATGTTGACATAAAAACTGATTTTTTTTTCTCCCAAAGTAGCAATAAGTATGCATCCTGTTTCTTTACCGTTTCTGAGAGCTTGTTTATACAAATTAGATAGATATTCAACCAAAAGCTTAAAAAATATTTACCTAGATATCTGGTTAAAATATTCCGGAATAATATCACGCAACACTGCAAAACATGACGACGTACTGTGTACGGCAGAATCAAATAAATAAATACGCTAAAGAGTATTTTCCAGTATTCACTGTTACAAAATCATAACATCTCCTGATACGAACAACTAGATTGTATAACGTCCCCACCTCGCTTTTTAGAACCAGCAAAAAAAAAAAAAGGTGGAGAAACTCAGCAAAACAAAGTGGCGAGAAAAGTCGGGGGAGGGGCGCTGGAAGCGAAGGGGCGGAGAAACACGACACCAAGGCGGTGATATCACCCACAGCCAACTGCATGGAATTCAGAAAGTTAAGTGTCACCCAGCAATTTCAGTCCGGGCTTGCGGCGCGCCTGCACAGCGTGGCGGCGGCGGCACCCGCCTGGGAAGCAGGAAGGGGGAAGGGCGGTTTGACTGAGTTCGCTCGGGGGCAGCAGAGGCCAGGGCCACCCGCCTCCCCGCCGGCGTGCGTTCAAGCCCCGGGTCGGGAGCGTTGTCCATGGCTCTGCAATGATTTCATCGTTTCGGAGAAGCGACCGCCCGGACCGCGGCTGCCACGTGCCTGGTCCGGCCCCGTGCGCTGCGCCGGGGGACGGACCCGGACGCGGCCGCGGTCACCGCGGGTCGCAGCGGCGAGCGGAAGGAAAGGGCTGGCGCCCGGAGAGGGGCTCGGGCTTGCCAAAAACGGGCGGGGGGATTGCTCCACGGAGACGGCCGGCCGCGGGGGGCTGAACTCCTGCGCACCGCCACCTCCCATCCCCGAAAGGGGGAAGGCCGGAGTGCCCGGCAGGTTTCGCAACTCCGAAGGCGGATGCAGGCGGTGACCGGGCGGGATGGAGCAGCAGCGCTCGCCCGGAGACCCCGGCCCAGCCGAGACCCGTTCCCGGCCTGCGCCCCGCCGCGCAGTGCGCGCTCCCAGTGGCGTGGCCGTGGCGGTCCGGCCCCTGCCCAAGCAGCGGGCCACCCGCGTAGGGGACAGTGGCGGCCGCGGGGCCCGGCGCCGCGCAGGTCGCAGCCCGCCACTCCTTCCGCGTTCCGTGCCCTCGGCGCCTCCTCCCCGGGCCCCAGAGAAATGCCTGTACCTTCCACAGCCTCCTCCACCATCTCGTCGTCGCTATCCATGGCGGCTGGGGACCCTGCCCAGCTCGGAGCCGCGCGGCTGCCTCCCGTCCCTCCGGGTGCTCCCGGCGGCTGAGCGAGCGCTGGGGCTGAACCCTGCGAGTTTGGAGGAGGAGGAAGAGGAGGAGCAGTCGGGGCTGGCTCGCACTGCCTCCCCCTAGAGCCCTTTCAATTCCTTGGCCTTAAGCCGCTCCCGCAGCAGCCGTCCCTCCTCCTTCGCCCACTTGCCCCTCGCTTCCGAGGCTCCGGGGTGCCGCCGTGGCCGCCGCCGCCGCTGCAACTTTCTCCTGTAATACCCCCTCTTTGTTATCGAGCAGCTGATCCGCTGACATCACCCAGCGCCGGTGCGCTCCCTCCCTCGCTGATTGACAGTTCCCCGTCCCTTCCCAGAAGTGAGGCTCCTTAAAACGAAAGACGCTCGGGGTCCGCGCTGACGCTACGCCCCAGCCCACCAGCCCCCGGGCCCATCAGGGTTTATCTTCTGCTTCTGCGAGGCTTGGTGCGCTCCGAGCGCCAAGCCTGGTCCTGGGCGCCGCGGGCTCCTCGCGGGCACTTGGGACCTCTGGGTATCCGCCCTCTGGGGCTCAGAACTCCGACCTCCAACTGTGCCGGGGACCACTTGGAAGTCCGCGTGCAGTGCCCGCCAGTCCCCCCTCGGGACAGCCTCCAAAGAGCAAGGCAAGCTAAGGCAGCGTTCCTAAAGCTCCAGCGCTTCAACTTCCTCTCGCCCTCGCCCCCACTTCACCCCGTTTGCCACCCGGAGCTGCACGAGTGCGGCACGCACTGGAGAGCAGGTGTCTCCGCGTTGCCGCATCACATCCGCGAGCAGGTTTCCCAAACTCAAGGGGGTGACATCCAGCCCAGATGCGGGCCTGCGGCTCCCACCCGTGCGCGCTGCGTCCCCACCCTTCTCGGGACCGTCAGGCGTCTCGGGTGATTCAGAAATTCAGCAGATCCAAATGGCAGCGGGCTCTTTATCAGGCAGGAAACAAGCGGCGCGGAAGGCCTGGCAGTTCCCTCCTCGCGCTTGTGGTAAAAGAAAAGGAGCCACCGAGCGGAGCTACTGAGGAGGGACCCTCCGTCTGGCACGCCTCCCCCCCCTGTACGTGTGATGTCCCCAGCCGTCTCCCTGTTTCTCCAAGTGCCAACCTTCCACAGATTCGGGCTCTTTAAGCGGAGAACATCACGGGGCACCCGCTTCGCAGCCCCGCCACTTAGCGTCATTATGGCGTTGCCTCTTACAGGTGGCGGCAAAGGGCGGCTGTAAATAGCTGGTTAAATGGATGCAAATGTACACAATGTGCCGTGGAATTACCGGGTGCCGCTTTGGGCGTCTGCCAAGAACAGCTACTGCACGGAGGGGGCGGGGGGAGGATAGGAGGGAGCCGAGAAAGTTGTTCCATTTTGTTTTCCGAACCACGAATGAGACTTTGTGGATTTCAAAGTACTTCCAGTACCCGGGAGACCATGCCTTGCTTTTGACTTTGTGCTTAAATGCCAGGTATTTTTATCGAGTATTGTGAGTTTCTTATTAAATTCAGTTTTTCCTCTGCGAAAAAAGAGAACAATGCTAGGGACATTTGTCCCATACACTGCCAGAAATTTCAACCCCTTCTGACTGTTTCAGAAAGAGAGGGAAGGGCCCTGGACCAGGCGTTAGGAAACTTGGGTCCTCGTGCTGCTCACCTGCCTAAGGGCCCTGGGAAGGCACACCTCCCAGCCTGAATTCCTCCCCTAGGAGATCCCAGGCTTCGGCTACACTGGTGTCAGGCCCTCCAGCTTAGACTAGAGGCTCTGAGTTCCCCCCAGCTTAGGCTAAGTTGATGAGAGGTCCTTCCGGCTTAGTCGATACCTTTCTGAAGTCTTCTGGCTTAAATTGAACCTCCTTAAAGTCCTCCAGAGCAGATACCTGGGCTCCAAAGCTGCGAAGAGAAGAGGTTCTTGCAGTGGAAGATGAAAGCCCCACTTTGGATTACATCATTTTCAAACATGACCCACAGAAACAGGATTTTATTTCTGATTAAAAAGAAAAACAAACAAAAACCAGCCATCATGTACTGAGCTTGGTCACTCACTGGTTTTGAGTTATATGATATTTTTTGTCATTTTCCCCTTTTAAACATATCATCTCCTCTCTTACATGTTACACTGATGCACAAAAACCTGCCAGATAATCATCTTCTCCAGTTTCCAGGGCAAAAAAAAGATGCCAAGGGACTTCCCTGGTGACGCAGTGGTTAAGAGTCTGCCTGCCAATGCAGGGGACACAGGTTCGAGCCCTGGTCCGGGAAGATCCCACATGCCGCAGAGCAACTGAGCCCGTGCATCACATCTGTGCTCTAGAGCCTGTGAACCACAACTGCTGAACCCACATGCCACAACTACTGAAGCCCCCGCGCCTGGAGCCCGTTCTCCGCAACAGAGAAGCCACCGCAATGAGAAGCCCGCGCACCACAACAAAGAGTAGCTCCCGCTCGCCGCAACTAGAGAAAGCCCGCGCGCAGTAACGAAGACCCAACGCAGCCAAAAATAAATAAATAAAATAAAATAAAATAAAAAAAGGTTTGCTCATGAGGCAGGCAACACCTGGGACACAGTCCCAGCCCCCTCCCCCCACCACTCGTGCCTGCTGGCTCCGGGCCCAAAGTTTAGGCAAAATGTTTTGATGACTCCCTTAAGAGCCATTTGCATTTTTACACATCATTTTGTGTATTTTCAATCCCCTTCTCTAGACTGACTGACTGATTCTTCTTTATAGCCCCAGAACCCAGCACAGTGCCTGGTACAGAAGGAAGGTGAAGCTTTGTCAGTGATGATTGTGCAGAGAGGAATATTCTGTTTTATATAAACAGTGCTGAGTCTTTCTCACACACTGCATCCTCTTCCTGTGTTTGGCAAAATGCTTTGTTTCAGTTCGAGTCTGAAGAGCGTTTTTGAGTTCTATTTTCCCACATCTACTGGCCCCAAATCTGCTTCCATTGCATTCTTTCCCACAGTTTTCTTCATTGAGAGCTCATTTCATAAACCCTCTTTCCACTTGGCCTCCCGCCAGTCTCCTCTGTCATACTCTGTCCCCACCAGTGTGGTCATGGGCTAGAAAATCAATCATTGAGCTCTTAATCACAGTGTGGGGCGGCGGCAGCAGAGCTCAGCTCCTAACTCAGCAGATCCCGATGCACCAGAACAAGCCCTACCAGGGACGAAAGGGGTGGCTCAGGACACCCCACAGCCAGGCTCTGGGGTGGGACTGGCTTCCACGCTCACGCCAAGGAGTGGCTCTTCTGAGCTGCCCTGCCTTTCTTCCTCTGCATCCAAGGATAAATCCTTTTCTTCCCACTCAGCTTGGGAAACAGAAGTCCCTCTTCCACTGCAGGAAGCAGTCAAAATACTGAGTTATTTTATTCATTTTACCACCCATGTCTTTCCACAGAGAAGGCTGGTGCTTACTTACAGGACTGATATAACTTTTGCAATAAATATCTTTTCATAGGCATCATGTATTTTATGCGTCTTTTTACACTGAGGGGGAAAAATTCTGTCAATTCACCACTATGTGTGCTGGCAAATAGCGAAAAGCCTAGTGGATGTGGGACTTGTGTGGAATTCATTAGTCTGGCTGTCACTGAGCCCTCATCCTGTCCTGCTGGTAGGGGCTGGAGGGGCCCAGGAGGTCTTCAGGGTCTTCATGCTCCTACGAGGCAGAGCCTCGTCAGGTGTCCTGGTGGATCTATGACTGGCGTGCCCGCTCTGCTTTGATCTTTTGCTTACACTAATGGCAGGGAGATGAGGGCAGAATGAGTGAAGGAACCCTTAAATAATCATCAATACTCTTATCGGCACTGCTCACCCCTTAACAAGACTTTTTCCCACCACATCTGCCAATGTGATTGAGTTTTCACCCTGTTTGTTTTGGTTCCTCCAAGGGCTAGCCATGCAACTGGTCAATTAAGCCCTCTGGACCTTAGTTTTCCCATCTGTAAATGAGGAGGTTGGGCTACCAAAATGCTAAGCTCAAACCTTCTCTGTCCACCTTTCCTGGGGAAAAGCTAAATAGAGCATGAAGAGCTCTGGGGACATGCACAGAAAAAGAAAGGGGAAGAAGCAGGGGCAACCCTGGCAAATGGAATATTCAAGCCCCCGTGTCATCTCAGAGTAAGGGCACTGAGATCTGGGGGTGAGGGAGGAACTTCATCTTGCTCTAGGAAGAGAAGCCTGGGCCTTTCAGAAGAACCAAGGCTCTTGGCTTCTGAATCACTGAGTTACTAATCAAATGGCTAACTGTGTTAGTGACAACTGCAGAAGCTGGAGGGAGGGGCGGGGAGAGCAGCACTGAGGAGAAGGGTGTGGGGGAAGAGATGTGGATGAAAGGGAAGCATTTACAGCATGTGGAGCAAAGAGCAACTGGTAACATCAAGGGCACCAAATAAAGGTCCGGGAGCAAAGGAAGAGATGGAGAAAATTCATTCTGCTGGAAATAGACACGACTGCGGTCATGAAGAGGACTCACAAATTCAGGGTGACCTGATTTGATTACAGCAACAGGAAGTGCAGGGGAGAGAGGGCAGGATGACCTGACCTGAGGAAGTGAATTAAATAAGAGAGAAGACATCACAGTTGCCATGGCATTTAAATATCTTGCACCACATTAAGCTTATTTTTCTCTCTTTGGCTTGATTCTTGTTCTTGCAACATGTTAATGTCATCGCAGTATATCCTGTAAACTAAATTTAGCCCTTTGGGGGCATGGAGGAAAGGAAGACACAGCCCAGGTCTCCCTATTTGGGTCCACTCTGGACAAATATTCTTCCTCCGCAGTGTGCCTGCTTCTTTTGGTCTTCCATTATGGGATATGAAAACCCTTGTCAGGCTTGGGTCTGGTGAAGCTGCTGAATGACATGATTTGAAAAAAAAAAAAAAGAAGAAAGAAAAATTGGAAACGATTTCAAAGAGGTGATTGCTTTAGAAAGTACTTCAGAAAAATCAACAGGATGCAGGAATTTGAAAACTACAATGACCATCAAAACCAAATGTGTTTTCTTAAGTATCAGTTTATTTTATTGCTTTAAAAAAAATTATTTTACTGGGCTATAATTAAAGTTATTGGGTCCTGTAATCAGTCGTATGCAAATGCTAACATTGCAGGGGTGGGTACATTGTGTACCCAGGGGTGGGTACATTACTGTCCACAGAGTGAATGGAAGGGCATTTCCAGCTGTCTTATTTATCACAAATGTCACAACATTCATCACGGCCGAGATCCTCACCTTCCTCAAATAAACTCGCATTAACCAGACCCCAGAGACTGTTGGACATACCCAAATTATGACCAGCAGACCAGAATACTCACGTTGCCATGCAAGATCAGTCTCTATAGATAAATGTACTTGAGAAGACAAGTTCCATCCAGATGTTTGCTTAGCCTGGAGTTAGAATAAATGAAATTTGTTGTATGGTCCACAGAGAAATGCCCCTGACACAATGCCCTGAAGGAATGAGGCACCCACCCCACCCCCATCCATCCTTGCTTATATGGCCCTGCCACCTTCTGAGAGTTTGGGCTTCCTTTCCGTATGCACTAGTCTCTTCAAACCAGTTTCTCCACACAGCATCCTATACACCTAACTAGGCAGACTTACACTTTTAAAGTCATAATCACATTCCATATCTACCTTCCTGATATTGCAGTCAAGTCACTTTGATGGGAATTTGGGGCATTTCCAAATTCTTCGGTCACAAATTGTCACTGTCTTGGTCTACTCCCGCTGAATTCTAGTCCAATCCATCATACGCGCAGATTTTAGTCTAACTTTCTGAGGGTGACCTGGTTTCCAGATTCTTGGAGAAGCAGCTCATTTTGCTTCATGGGCTACCAACAGTGACCTAACCTTCCTTTGGCCACCATGCACTTTGAATAAAGAGATCAGGCTTATTAAGGTCCATAGGTCCTGTGATGTGATAGAGTTGTCCACCTTTTCCTGGGCACCCAACTCAAAGATATCTTTCCTCTTCTCTGCGTGAGAAGAGAGGCTGGCCTTTTGCTATGATGACTTAAGTTGTGAAATTTCACCTTGAGGATGCAGGTACTATCTACTCCAACATAGATGGAGAGCAAACAGGACTCTGATTCTGAACTCAATCCAGAAATGAAAATATTCACATGGCCTTGTTAACTCAAGTTACCAACAAGGACAGATCGACAGAGTGTTTCTGGAACCCCTGACATTGAAATGACATCCTTGACACATAGGTAGCCCCCACCCAGAGGGGTTCGTTGCTAAGCCACCCCTTCCCCAGATGGACTTTGTTGGGGACCTGCAGCCTTTTTAAATGTAGAGTGTCCTTTCAGGTCATTTAAAGTCCTATCGATCCTCCTTGCTGAGTCCATAGATCAGTTCCCAGGAAAAAGTGCTGTGGCCAACTTTGGAATATCTTTCAGCCCAATTTAAAGAACCCAGCTCAGATGCTCCTGTGCTCAAGATAGAGGAACACAAAGAAGAAGCCCCGTGGCAGGACAGTGCAGGGCCTTGGAGAACAATGCTAGTTGAGCAGCCGTGTTATGCGGGCAGGTCTTCTACAAGCCCTGAGCATCCTTTCCCAACCTGGCATCTGGGCAGTTCCTCAAGCATGGGCTGTGCATGGGTTTTCTATGGGTGTGGGCAGCCTAGTTATTGCTCAGCTGGGAAGACAGGGCACGTTCTCCATGCTGACTATGCTCCCCCTCTCTGGACTGGCCTCCCCTGGGATTCCCTGCCCATTCAGGTGTGACAAAAGATTGTGATTTGAAGCAGGCTAGGTTCATTCTAAGTTGTGTATAAGAAAGAGGGGCAAGTCAATTTTCTCTTACCTCCCACCAATCCTGTATAAGATTTGGGTATTTTGCAATTAACTTTCCTATTTCAAAATGCTTACTGAAAAATTTGGGGTTATGCAGTGGATGTATCTCATTTATAGATTCATTTTTTTCCAAGGGCCTATTTCTCTTGTTACCATACTCTTCTAGTATCTCAAAGTAATCCTCAAGACCATGATGATTTAAAGACTTGCCCAGGATCCCACATCAAAAACATGGCTGAATGGAGCTCAAATCAAGGCCCATTGGGCCTTCACATACCACACGTCTCAGGCAGAGTGATGAGATCCTTTAGATGGTGGGCATAGGAGGGCAGGAGACAAGTGAGAAGAAAATGGTGCTCAGAGACAGTCTACTGTATCCCAGGACTTTGATCCATGTGATTTCTTTTAATCCTGAAAATGACCTTATAGAGTATTATCTCCACTTACAGATGAGGAAAACTGAGACTATAAATTTAAATAACTCATCTGCGGTCGTATCAGGAGTGGTATTGGGATTGGAGCCATAGCTGTCCAGACCATGAAAAGCCACATACAGAGGAAAGGGGAATGACAGGACAGTGGTGGAGAAACAATTCTAGAAGCTGGCTGGGTAAAGGAAAAGTACTTGAGGAAGCCCTACATCAATTTCCATGGTGTCAGGCAAAATGGAATTATGGGGGATGAAACCACAGAGCATATATGTATACATGGCTGGCCTCAGACTGCAGAGGAAACTTCGACTTTATCTCTGAAGGTATGCTCACCCCCTCCCCCTCCCAGTTTTATTGAGATGTAATTGACATACATCACTCTATAAGTTTAAGGTGTACAGGATAGTGGTTTGACTTAGATATACTGTGAAATGATCACCACAGTATGGTTAGTTGGCATCCGTCATCTCATATAGATACAATAAAAAGAAAAAGCAAAAACAGTTTTTTGTTCTTGTGATGAAAACCCTTAGGATTTACTCTCTTAACTATATTCCTATAGATCATACAGCAGTGTTAACTGTAGTCACCATGGTGTACATCACATCCTTAGTACTTATTTACATGGTAACTGGAAGTTTGTACCTTTTTTTTTTTTTTTTTTTTTGCAGTACGTGGGCCTCTCACTGTTGTGTCCTCTCCCGTTGCGGAGCACAGGCTCCGGACGCGCAGCCTCAGCGGCCATGGCTCAAGGGCCCAGCCGCTCCACGGCATGTGGGATCTTCCCGGACCGGGGCACGAACCCGTGTCCCCTACATCAGCAGGCGGACCCTCAATCACTGCACCACCAGGGAAGCCCAGAAGTTTGTACCTTTTGACCACCTTTGAAGGTATGCTTTTATGGGGGCGTCCCGGGTGACCTTCTCGTGTTTGAGATGACATACTACTTGGTGCACGTTGTTTGGTTTGTTTTTCTGGTGATGGTGGCTGAGGTAGAGGGCAGAAGTTACGTTTGCTGCTGCACTAGGCACTTGGGGTGCCTAGTACAGTCTGGACACGTAGGTGTCTAGGAGATGTGTGGGAGCTTGTTGCCAGGAGGTGTTCTCTGCCATTGAAGGACCAATCCAAACAAGCCCATCAGGAACAGGTTGCTGAGAATAGCCATCTTGGGAGCAATTTATGTTTGACAGATGATTTTTGAGCTATGGACATGGAATAGGACAGAAAAATGTTTTTTGAAGAACTTCATTAAATTAAAAACAATCCAGTCTTTTTTTGGGGGGGCGTGGAGGGCAGTGCCTCATGGCTTGCGGGGTCTTAATTCCCTGACCAGGGATGGAACCTGGGGCCCTGGAAGTGAAAGCACCGAGTCCTAACCACTGGACTGCCAGGGAATGCCCCAAAACAATCCAGTCATTTTTTTAAATTTTATTTTAATTTATTTATTTTTGGCTGCATTGGGTCTTCGTTGCTGTGTGCAGGCTTTCTCTAGTTATGGCAAGCGGAGGTTGCTCAGCAGTTGTGGCTCACGGGCTCTAGAGTACAGGCTCAGTAGTTGTGGCACATGGGCTTTGTTGCTCAGTGGCATGTGGGATCTTCCCGGACCAGGCCTTGAACCCACGTCCCCTGCATTGGCAGGCAGATTCTTAACCACTGCGCCACCAGGGAAGTCCCAACAATCCACTCTTTATTTATTTATTTTTATTTATTTATTTATTTATTTATGGCTGTGTTGGGTCTTCGTTTCTGTGCAAGGGCTTTCTCTAGTTGTGGCAAGCGGGGGCCACTCTTCATTGCATGCACAGGCTCAGTAGTTGTGGCTCACGGGCCCAGTTGCTCCACGGCATGTGGGATCTTCCCAGACTAGGGCTCGAACCCTTGTCCCCTGCATTGGCAGGCAGATTCTCAACCACTGCGCCACCAGGGAAGCCCCCCAACAATCCACTCTTAAGCTATAATTTTAAATCACCATTTACTTTATTACTTTTAGGAGAAAAACACTACTTGTAGAGATATTAGAAAAGTAGAATATCGAAAAGAAGAACGTAAAACTCGAAATCCTAGCAACCGATAGTAACCTCTATCAACAATGCGGTATGGGGCTTCCCTCATAGCTGGGTTTTGGTGTTAGTGTAGAAGTCCCTCCTCAGGGAGGCCTTCCTGGCCACCCAGTCAAAAGGAGCTACCTGGGCGCACCTCTCCGGTTTAATTCTTCCTCTGTTTCATTTTCATCATAGCACTTGCGACATGTTGTTGTTTATTTGTATTATTCTGTTACCTCGTGTCAGTCACCCCACAGACCTTGTTTGTTCAGTCAGAATTTCCGCTGGAATACCTAGAACAGTGACCAGCTGGTTGTAACACTCAGTATATAGTTGCTGGATGATTTAATTAATTAAGTAAATTATCTTTGTCAAGTGAATGAACAGTTCAATCACTTCCCACCACCTTCTCCGAGGGCTGGAGTTTTCCTAAAGAGGAAGAAGGAGTCATATCACTTTATTTCTAACCCTCTCTGCCAGTTAGAAAACGGATGATACAAACATCAAAACCGTTTATCTCTTAGGCTCTCCCACATGTGGCCAGACTCATAGCTTTCCAACCCAGATTGAGACATTAAAAAAAAAAAAGGGCTGATTAGGTTTCAAAAGAGAACCCTTGGAGGCTTTCAGTCAGATACATGAGGCTGGACAGGCAGTCCCCACTCTACAAAGAGGTGGTGTTCACCACGTTTCTCTGTGTATGTTGTTTGTTTCCAACACAGAATGCATTTTTTTACTGGAAACAATGTTCCCAGACTAGCCCACAAAAGCCTATTTAACCTACCATGCTCAGTAGGAAAAAAAAAAAAACAAACCTTGGAAATCTAGGAAACAAAACTGGGAAAATGAATAAGAAATACAATTGAAATGTTTACCTTGAATACTAATGCTTGAGGAAAAGCAGCTCCCAACAAAGGAGGAGGGGGCAGTAGGGTGAAGGGTGTGGACGATTCAGAGGGATGCCCAGCTGTCATGGCCATGCCTCACTCCTGCATCTGATGGACCGAGGCCGTTGACAAAAGCCACATCTCCTAGGCGCGGGCATGTCTGAGCCTGTCTGAGGGAGCAGATCTGTGTGCCAACAGAGGGCAGGCAGGGCTGACACCAACTCTTCACACGCTTAATTCTAGAGGCTAGAATCAACATGTGAGAATTCTTCCATAAGGTCAGGCTCCAAGTATGTCATACTGGTGACCCATGAGCTTTCTCAGGAAATTTCTGCTTGAGTTACCTACGTATAAACATGACAACACAGCTTAAAAAAGAATAGGTTCCGTTTTGGTTTCATCATTGAAAATCATCATTTCATCATTGAAAATACCACAAGGTAATTTCAGTCATGTTTTCCCTGTATCTGATCTTTGTGCTGCCACTTTGAGGTCAAAGCTTTTATTGCTTAGAAGTTAAGCTTCAGAAAGCAGGGGAGCTCCTTTGATGGGAGCTTCTAAAATTTCTTGTATTATATTGCATAAGAAAGTGTTCCGTTTGGGAAAGACCCATTATCCTGAAACAACTCCCATCAACCCTAATTCTGGAAGTTTGTACAGAGCATCTCTAAGATAAAAACTTCACTCTCTGAAGTGGCTCAGTTTCGTCAACTGTAAAATAAAAACAGTCATACTTGTTATATCACTGTTTTTGTCACCTCTGTTACAAAGACGTAGACTCAATCATTGTTCAGCTTATATTAATAGAAGCAGGGTCTTATCCCCGCTTATTTGATTTAAATCTCAGATGACTTAACTTAAAACCATTTTACATTTTACTTACTGTGCTTTGGTATTTACCTACTCATAGGTATCTGGCCTGCAATTTTAAACAAAATAATGACACTAGGCCATAAATATTGGCATCAGTCGTTGAGGAACTGCTTAGGTTTACTTTTCTAGGTTTAGTTCTTCCACGGAGGCTACTCTAGGGTCAGCAGCAGTAAGGCTTTGGGGTCAGATAGCCCGAGATCAAGTTCACATCCCATTCCTTTTTAGAACTGTCTAATCTTCAGCAAATTTCTTAATCTTACTTGGTCACACCCGCCTTTTTTAAAAAAATGGAGAGGACAATAAAATAAAAGTCGGGATGATAAATAAACCCATTTCATGGTTATCGAGAGGATTAAATGAGACCATGCATGTAAAACCAAGCAATAGGTGGTGGCCATTATTGTTGTTGTTATTATTATTATTATTTTAAAGTCTAGGTTGGTAATTGTATTCGTTTCCTAGGGTTTCTGTAACAAAGTACCATAAACTGAGTGGCTTAAAACGATAGAAATGTATTGTCTCACAATTCTAGAGGCTAAGTCCAAAATCAGGGTGTCAGCAGGGCCCACGCTCCCTCCCCCACGCTCCCTACTGAAACCAGTAGGGGAATCCTTTGTCTTTTCCCAGCTTCTCGTGTTTGCCAGCAATCCTTGGCTTACAGGTGTATCACTCCAGGCACATGGCATTTTCTCCATGTGTGTCTTTACATGGTCTTCCCGGAGTGCATGTCTATCTCTGTGTATTATTTTCCTCCTTTTATAAGGACCCAGCCACACTGGATTATGACCCACACTCATGACCTCATTTTAACTTGACTTCTGCAAAGATCCTGTTTCCAAATGATGTCACATTCTAAGGTCCCGGAATTCAGACTCCAGCATATCTTTTTTTTTTTTTTTTTTTTTTGTGGGGTGGTGGTTGGAGACACAATTCAACTCATAACAGTAATAGAAGTTTTTTTAAAAAGCCTCCAGGGACTTCCGTGGTGGCCCAGCGGTTAAGACTCCGCGCTCCCAATGCAGGGGGCCTGGGTTTGATTCCTGGTCAGGGAACTGGATCCCGCATGCCACAAATAAGACTCTGTGCAGCCAGATATATTAAAAAAAAAAAAATTCTCTAAAGTAAGAACTAGCATCTCACGTTTTGCTGTCTAAAATCTCTTCCCCACCAGATGTTATTATCACTGAAATTTTGCTCATCAATGATATTTAGATACAAAACATAAACTCTTAAGTTGGCTGTGTTTGTCAATAAACTTGAAAGCAAGGAATTTGCCTTGTTTAAAGGAGTCACCCTTTCCAGCAGGATTCTGTCAAGTACATGTTACCAGTGCCCTATCCACTCCCTTCCATCCAGACAGATAAGAGCCAAACCCCATTCTCTTCTGGGTGGCAGCCAAGCCCCTCCCTGGGTCTTGATTTCAAATGGTCATTCAAATCCATCCTCATCGTCTCTGTTCTGCAACAGAAACCAGTGTCCCTGCTTTCTGTGACATTTGGGATGTACTTGGCAATACCAGCTATGTGGTGATGCTATCAAGTTGCCCTTAGTGGGGTAAGGGAAACTATCATAAGTCCTTAGAGTTGGAAGGTATCTTAGATAGCATCTCATTCAGTGGTTCCCAAATCTGGCCGTGGGTAGGGATCACTCAGGGAAATTTTAAAATATAGCAATTCCTAGGCTTCATCTGAGAGATATTCACTCAGAGTGGCAGGGGAGAGCTGGACCTTAAAAACGCTCTCCAGAAAAACAAAAACAAACAAACAAACAGCTCTCCAGATGAGGCCCAGAGAGGCTGACTGACGCTGCATGCTTGCTCAGTATTTAGTAGTTGACTGACTCCTAGTTAAGGGCTGGCTCCATGCTCCAACTTTCTTCTCCGATGGTGCCAGGGCTTTAACCCTGGTGAGGTTTGCAAGGTAAGCATGAAGACTCTCACTGCTGCTTGTTCCAGAGAGCCTTTCCAGGGCACAGCAGGTGTCGGAGGCGTTTGTGATTTATTCGTCGTGTAGCTTTGCAGTGGGCTGTGCAGGTTGATACGTCTCCTTCTAAGGGTTCTGTCTTTTATGTTCTTTGTTCTGACATAATTTTTTATATCACTGAGCCATGCTTCCACGTTTTAAAATATGAATGTAGTTCTTTTTTTTTTAAAGGAGAACTAAAAGGATAGTTATAAAGAGCTGTCAACACCTTTCCATCAGAAACCACCCATGAGAGGTAGAGAGGTCGAAGAGAGCGGGGGCAGGGCAGAAAGAAAAAACGGCAGGAAATCAGGTTCCCACAGAGGTGAGAGTTTGGGATATAGAAGAGGAGGGAGGGGAGTATGATGCAGCTGCACATGTTAGGACACTGTCTGGCTCTCGGTGCCGCTTGGAATGAGTCAGCCGTCTCAGTTAAGCTGAATGTAGAGGAAAGTTAGGAACACAGGTGTTGGAGTCAAGCAGACCTGGCTTCACATTCAAGCTCTCTCACCAATTAGCCACATACTAATGTCTCTGAGCCTCAGTTTTCTCATCTGTAACATGGGGGTAGTAGCACCTCATAGGATGGGGGTGAGACTTGGGGTGTCTGATACCTGGTAGACAGTATACGAATGGCGGTGCTATGATCATGGAAGAGTTATGTTTGGGGGACTTGTGGGGACATTTTTCTGTCTTGCTTGAGGCCTTCTGCGTATATCCTTCCAAGAGAGAGCATACCACTTTAGCAAACCATGTGGTATGAATTGAACATGGCCCGACTTTGTTATCAGAGGGAGGAGGCCCTGTCTCTGGCCATCTGTCCCCCTTTCTGGTCTCTTGTTGCTGTATCTGAACTAGCAACCTTTTACTTTGCAAAAATGTGTCAATGCAGGAGAAGCAAGTTATGTTGGGAGAGGAGATCGAGGGGGAGGCCTCGAGTAGAAAAGTGTAGCTGGCTTTGGAGAGGACCTGAGGTGAGGCCAGAGAGGGTAAGCCCCAGACACTAGGGTGTTGGGCAGACATGAGGTTGGGGACACAACATCTACAAAGAAAGTAAGACAAAATGTAGGAGCAGAGAAAGCGGGGCCGACAAAGACAAGACAGGCTTCTGAACCTTAGAACTCCACCTAGGCCTACCTTGCTGGGTGAACTTCATTTTTTTTTTTTTGCGGTACGCGGGCCTCTCACTGTTGTGGCCTCTCCCGTTGCGGAGCACAGGCTCCGGATGCGCAGGCTCAGCGGCCATGGCTCACGGGCCCAGCCGCTCAGCGGCATGTGGGATCTTCCCGGACCAGGACACGAACCTGCGTCCCCTGCAGCGGCAGGCGGACTCTCAACCACTGCGCCACCAGGGAAGCCCTGGACTTCATTTTAAGCTTTGAATTCCTTTCTGGATGATGACTCGTCCACCTGAGCACTTCTCCCCAAGTCCCAAGTTTTTCATCTCTAAGATGGACAAAACCCAAGGCCTCCCTCATACATTGATTAGAACACGTGAGGCGAGATCAGAACAGCTATCAAATTCTTGATTGTATTCCTTGAGGGATACATTAAGAGACCCTCCTACACTGTTGGTAGTAATGTAAATTGGTGCAGCCACTATGGAAAACAGTGTGGAGGTTCCTTAGAAAACTAAAAATAGGGCTTCCCTGGTGTCACAGTGGTTCAGAATCCACCTGCCAATGCAGAGGACACGGGTTCGATCCCTGGTCCGGGAAGATCCCACATGTCGCGGAGCAGCTAAGCCCATGTGCCACAACTACTGAGCCTGTGTTCTAGAGCCCGCGAGCCACAGCTGCTGAAGCCCACATGTCACAACGACTGAAGCCCGCGCACCTAGAGCCCATGCTCCGCAGCAAGAGAAACTACTGCAATGAGAAGCCCGCGCACTGCAATGAAGAGTAGCCCCCCGCTTGCTGCAGAGAAAACCTGCACACAGCAATGAAGACCCAACATAGCCAAAAATAAATAAAATAAACAAATTTATTTTAAAAAAACAACTAAAAATAGAATTGCCATATGATCCAGCAATCCCACTCTTGGGTATATATCCAGAGAAAACTCTAATGTGAAAAGAAACATGCACCCCAATGTTCATAGCAGTACTATGTACAATAGCCAAGACACAGAAGCAACCTAAGTGTCCATCGACAGATGAATGGATAAAGAAGATATGGTGTATATATAATGGAATACTACTCAGCCATAAAAAAGAAGGAAAAATGCCATTTGCAGCAACATGGATGGACCTAGAGATTATCATACTAAGTGAAGTTAAGTCGGACAGAGACAAACACCGTATCATATCACTTATATGTGGAATCTAAAATATGACACAGATTAATTTATTTATAAAACAGAAACAGATTCAGAGACATAGAGAACAAACTTATGGTTACCAAAGGGGAAAGGGGGTGGAGGAAGGATACATTAGGAGTTTGGGGTTAGCAGATACAAACTACTATATATAAAATAGATAAACAACAAGGACCTACTGTATAGCACAGGGAATTATATTCAGTATCTTATAATAAACCATAATGGAAAAGAATATGAAAAAGAATATATATATATAATATATCTGAATCACTTTGCTGTACCTCCAAAATTAACAACACTGTACATCAACTACACTTCAATTTAAAAAAAAGAGATCCTTGAGGGATCCAAAGCCCTCTCCCCTAGGGCTTTGGAAGGGGCAGTCTCTAGCCCTTGAAAGGACTCAGGCAGGTCTGTGGGAGCCAAAATGCATCAACCCTATTTCTAAACTTTCACGCTCTTTGACTGTGGCTGAATTGGTTGGGTTGTATTAACACAGGGGTAAATGCTGAATTCTGCGTGAGTCCGCTCTTCATGCCTCAAAGACAATGCCCAGATGTTATTTTTATCCCAGATCTATTCTTGGCTTCTGAAGGTTTCTAAGCCCTTTGATATAGTGATTATCACTCAATCACTTAATACCTTAACAACAAAGTTTCTAGACAAAACAGCTATCCAGGTCATATCTTCTCTCTGAGCCTCGGTTTAATACGTAAAAGAAGGTCCTCTGAACAACAACTAAGGCTCCTTATTGTGATAAAGTCCTACATCTCGAGAAGCAATGGCCCCAGGCAGTCCTCGGTGGGGATAATGCAGGGCACGTGGCTGACTGTACCAAGCAGGCGAAAGTAGGATAAAATGTGTGTCGAGCGTTCTCTCAAAGGGGAAGAATTAAGCCATTCACTCTTCTTTTACCTTTTGTTTAATAAACATGTGTTGAGCAGTCAGAATGCATAAAGGGGGACTTCCCTGGTGGTGCAGTGGTTAAGAATCCGCCTGCCAATGCAGGGGACATGGGTTCAAGCCCTGGTCCAGGAAAATCCCACATGCCGCGGAGCAACTAACCCCAGGCGCCACAACTACTGAGCCTGCGCTCTAGAGCCCGTGAGCCAGAACTACTGAAGCCCGTGCGCCTCAACAAGAGAAGCCACCGCAATGAGAAGCCCGCGCACCGCAACAAAGAGTAGCCCCTGCTCCCCGCAACTAGAGGACGTCCGCGCGCAGCAACGAAGACCCAACACAGACAACAATAAATAAATAAATAAATATTTATTTATTTTTTAAAAAAAGAATGCATAAAGAAAGAGTGCAGAAAAGACAGGTTCTGAGGAAGCTCCCGATGGAAGGAGGTGGGGCGGAGCACAGACCTCTTAGAAGGGCTTGGGCTGGGGGAGAGATTGTCCAGGCAGTGACATGGGATGTAATCTTTACCCTCTGATTTAGAAAAACCCACCTAGTTTCTCTATAGGTACCTTTCATTTGTGAGGCAGTTAACCCTATTTTGGGTTCTAAACATTTGATCAGGGTGGCCATGGGGTAAGAGAGAATCATGAAAATTACCCTCCACAAACATCATCTGATATCACTTAAATGTGGAATCTAAAATAATGATACAGATGAACTTACAAAACAGAAATAGACTCACAGACATAGAAAACAAACTTATGGTTACCAAAGGGGAAAGGGTGGGGAGGGATAAATTAGGAGTTTGGTATTAGCAGATACAAACTACTATATGCATAAAATCGATAAACAACAAGGACCTACTGTATAGCACAGTGAACTATATTCAATATCTTGTAGTGGAAAAGAATCTGAAAAAGAATATATATATAAATTATAAATATATATATTATAAAAATATTATAAAGAATATTATATATATATATATCTGAATCCCTTTGCTGTACACCTGAAACTAACACAACATTGTAAATCAACTATACTTCAATTAAGAAAAGGCACCTTCGCAACCGGTGCTCGGTCGTTTGCGGGTCAGCACAGCCTCGAACTGGCAGATCCAGGATGAGGAAGCAGGTTCCATGATGTGTTCTAAGTTCCTAAATTGGCCCACCAGGGAAAGGGCTGTCCTCACCGGAGAAGAGACTGGTGGTGAGAATGATGTTCCACACCCAACACTGGCCTCTGATCTGCCAGTAGAAGTGGCTGGACATGTAGCTAGAGATGCAGCAAGTCAGGGCATACAAGATGGCTGCTGAGTTAATGGCCCCAGGATGGTGCACACTGAACATGCCCAGCAGTGCCATGACAATAATGCCTGCAGGGTGGTAGTGGAAAGCCTGTGTCAGGTTTCACCCAACCCTCTTCTGGCAATTTCAGAGGAATCAGCTAGCCCGCTTTCTCCCAGACCCAGGGCTTCCATCCAAACAATATCCCCCAGTTCTGTTGTCTAGAAAACCCACAATAGAATAACAATAGAATATACACATCCTTGCTAGAGCCATCCACCCCTTAGGTCTGCCCCTCACCTTGGACAGAAGAGAAGATCTGCAGATCTTTTTCTGAACAAACCACCTACTTAGTTCTACCCCTTGAGAGAAATCCCTGATTAATTTTTTATCACCTCACCAGTGCCAAGGGCCAGGAACTGGGCACCCACACCAAGCACAGCACAGAGCAGACCACGATATGGAGGGAAGTGGAAGACATCTGTATAGATCATTTCCTAGCCATTGTCACCTTGGTCAAAGTCATCACCAGAACCTCCAGAGGTTGGCTCTTCATCCAAGTTGTACTGAGCCAGGTCTTTTCGAAGCACACGCATGAGAATGACAGCCACGAAACCCACCAGTAAAAGCACAAGCACCATGGGATTGATGATGGACTACCATTGGATTTCCAGTGTTTGGGGAAAGAAACCGCCATCGTCGCCACGCACCTGTCACTCCAATGCTCACCTGACGTCTCAGACCAGCGCACGCTGTAGGTGTGGGTGAGGCCTAGGAACTTATGAGGTCGTAACCCATCTAAACTGGGGGGCTTGACGTCCCACCCTGAGACTCTGGCACATATAATCCAGTCTCTGTGGAATTCTAGGTGGAAGTCTAAATGGGTCCAGAGTCCTGCCTTGTGGCTGTGAGGCAGGAAGCCACTCTCCTCCACGTAGCCCACAAAGCCACAGATTGGCAAGTTGTCCACCACAAATTCAAAATAGTATAGTTCCTTCATGGCCTGGCGCAGCCGTTCCACCTACAAAGAGCAAGCCAGGAGTCAGACAAGGCTTCCCCAGGCATTGGATTAGAGCAGGGTTTCACCCTCAGCACTAATGAAATTTTGGGCTGCATAATTCTTTGTTGTGAGGCTGTCCTATGCCTTGTACGATGCGCCATCCCTGGCTTCTTACTAGATGTCAGTAGCGTCCCCCAGTGGTGACAATCAAAAATATCTCCAGACATATCTCCAAATATCTCTGAGAGACAAAAGCCCCTGTTGAGGGACTGTCCCGGTGATCCAGTGGCTAAGACCCCTTGCTCCCAATGCACGGGGCCCACGTTCGATCCCTGGTCAGGGAACTAGATCCTGCATTCCACAATTTAAGATACTGCAAGCCGCAACTAAGACCCGGTGCAGCCAAATAAATAAATAAATATTTTTAAAAAAGAAAAAGCCCCCTGTTGAGAACCACTGGTTAGACCCTAGTATGTTGAGATTCTCTGAAATGAGCAAGTATGACTTGACAGGATGAAGGCCTAGAAGAAGAGGGATAAGGTGTAGGAAGTTCTGGAGTAGACTAAGGAAAAGTGCCCTAAGATAGAAATTGCTGAAGAAAAAAGCATGACAGGGAAAATTAGGTAGAGTGTACAGGAGCCAGTTAAAAAAGCCGAGAGGTGGGAATGGAAGAAAATGACTACGTAGGAGTGATAGTTGGGACCTTATTACCGACAGAGAAGCTTCGAGTCAGGAGCCCTGGGTTCCGATATCAACTCTGCAATCCACTATCCATGTAATCTTGAAGTTACTTCTGAGCAAGTGTGTTTCTTCATCAACCAAATGCAAATACTACTACCTGCTCTGCCTGCCACATGAGGCTGTAGTTAGAATCAAATCAGATCATTTCCCATAAAGGTGCTTTGAAAACCAAAAAATAAAAGAGACACCCTACACCTCTCCCCACCCTCCCAATCAGAGGGACAAGCCAAGGGCTGGAGTGGCCCCGTCTGCCTTCTTGCGGTGTCAGTGCTGGGTTAGAAGCTCAGGTTATTCATGTGCATGAGCTAGGGAGTCTTTACAATCCTAGCTTTTCCCCAATCTCTCCCTGAGTTTGGGAGGACGTGGGTGAGACTGGCCTGAGGTACCTTAGGGCCATCTCGGCCTGTGGCTCTTTTCTCTTAAAAACTTCTTTTCTGGAGGTTGAAATGAATCTCCCCATCAATCTGTGATGGGGGGAGGAGGGATTATTATCGCTCATATTTCACAGACAGGAATAGTAAAGAATTAAAAGCTTAAGTAATGTTCCCAAGGTCAGGTGGTGAATTAGTAACCGAGACAGGGAAAGGATTCAGGTTTCTGGTCCTTTCAGTTTTGTTGCCTCAGCATTAGATCTTGCTGTCTCTTTAAATCTCACATGTAGTTAGGAGTAGGGTCTGTAGCTGTGTATTAGTTCCATCTTAACTTTGCTCATTAAAAAAAAAAAAGTGGGGCAACCCTTCCTTTCCTAAACTTCTACTGCAAATCTGCTTTGTGACTTTATTGGGCAAGACCTAAAAGATGGTCGTATTTTCCCCCAGCACAGCTGAATATCCTTGTTCTTTTGGCTATTGGTATTCTGCAGCAGCTGTCTGACGGAGATGGAGAGCTCCGACAAGGATGGGCCGGAACTCCAGCTGCTGGTAAGCAAGTGTTCACTATTTATAGCGAGAGGGGGGCTGCAAAAGAGTGGAATTTTTTCCTTCTGAGTCGTTTTGATGCAACCAACAGGAAGTGGGCTCTGATAGATGCTAAATTTGATGACTTGAATGAGGTCTATTACAGCACTTCTCAAACTTGTCTGTGCATCAGAATCACCCAGAGGGGAGGGGCTTGTTGAAACACAGACTCCTGGGTACCACCCCCAGAGTTTGTGAATCAGTAGATCTGGGATGGGGCTTGAGAAAGTGCATTTCTAACAAGTTTTTGGATAATGCTGATGCTGCGGGTTGGAGAACCACTGCTTTATTGTAGTGGGTGGAGTGTCCGGGCAAGGGCCATTGTACATGGTAACAGATTGAACCCAAGAAAGGCACTGACATGCACCAAAAGACTCTTTCTGGTGATCTTACTGTCCTTGTCCAATCAAAATCAGTCACTTCTGAGCCGGCATTTCCAGGGCAAAGGTATTATTTTATAAATAAAGAAAATGGCATAAGATTTAAAGGATAGGGTCCATAAGAAATATGTGTGTATATTATTTAATAAAAATTATTCCCTCCCCCCCACCCCTTTCTCCAGTGAAAAAAGTGTGACTTGTTAGGTCATTTTATCACATCGTAATGTTTGGAGTCAAGACTGGCAGATTTCACCTCCACTTTCAACTCCAGCCAGAGACACACACCGGCCTTGCCAGCTGAGGTATCCACCTTTGATCGATGGCCAGGAAAAAGCAAGCAGACAAGTCCTGGGAGAACATGGCTGATCTGCTAAGTAGACCAAGACTTTGGCTTTGCCCTCTCAATTTCTGGTATGAGATGGGCCTGTTTAAGTTCCTGCTTCTTTTTGAATGAATTTTGATATTTTATATTTTCCTCAAAAATGATCCATTTCACTCAGACTTTGAAAATAGGAATACATATTTGTACAAATGATTCTTTTACAAGAATTTTAATTTCTTACATACAAATATCAAGTCATTATCATTATTTTACACCTGAAACGAATATGATGTTATATGTCAAATACATCTCAATAAATAAAGTTAAAAAAAAGAGAATTATAGTTTCCTATATATGTGTGTTAATCCAGTTTCTAATTCCTAACTTTATTTGTATTTTTCCTCTTTTTCCTTGATTAGACTAACTTAGTGGATTATTTATTATTGTAGCTGTTTTCTCTTTTCTGTGATGAACCAGCTCTAGATTTCTTTATCAATATGAAGACCTGCAAAGGGTCTGAGATTTTATCCTATTTGCAAGCTAACAGGTTAGTTAGTCTGTTGGTAGAGCATGCAAGCCTCCCAGATCCAAGACAGCTAGAGTATCAGCATTTTTGCCACTTCCCACAGGTCCTTGCCATGGAGGCCGCGTGATGCTTTCTCACGTAGTAGGTTGGAGGAGAGGAATCTGAATCCTAAGCTTAGCAAACTCAACTCTTTCATAAGGAAAGTAAGAATGCCTGCCCTTGGCTCCAGGTAGGGGCACTCTCTTTAGCTTCCCAAGCTGTTTGCTACACAAACCTCCTTGAAAAGATAAGTCTAGGACAAAAGTAGTCAGTGTGTCTGCTCCTGAGATGTGCAGAAATGCAAGCCACCCATGGGAGCACTGTCTCCCAACAATCAATTCCACTGACTTTGTTTTCAACATCATCATATTCTGCTTTCATTTTAAATTCTGTTTTCCTTAGATTTTAAAAGTTATTCTTTTTTTAGTCTTCTTGAATAGTCGCTTCCTTCATATTCATTCTTAAGCTAAAAAGGTTTTAAGATTATGACTTTTCCTCTGAATAAATCTTTGACTACATCTCATAGATGTTAATAAGTAGTGTTCTCTTGATCATTATTTGCTAAATTATCTAGCTTTCCTTTCTTATTTAGGAGGTTCCAAGGGTTTGAACAAAATGAATCAATCATCTTTGGCTCTGCTACTCTCTCAGTTTACTCTGGAAGCTGTTGTCTTTTCCTCAAACTTTGTAGATTAAAGCCACAAAGCCCTTTTTAATAGGATCTGTGTGACTTGTGTGCTAAACAAGTTTACATTGCACTTTATTGCAGTTTAAGAGGAAATGGGATTTGGAAGATGAAGGTTCAAGCCTGACTCTGTCACTTCATACTGGTAACCTAATAAATGCCCATTTTGAGTCTCACTTTTGTCTGCAAATGTTGGATTGAATTATATTATCTCTCATGTCCTTTTCAATTTATGACTCTAAGAGATTTGGAATTAGTTTCAATTACACTCTGAATGATTTCTAGGCTGACTTGTTAGTGGAAGCAATACGGCGAAGTGGAAAGCTCTCTGGCCTTAGAAACTGGAAAAGCTGAGTTCAACCCTTGCCATGGGCAGCAATTGCTTGATTCCTCACATGTTTTCTTGTGTGATGCTTTCAGAGGAAAGAAAATCACATGGCCGTGGCAGCTCATTTCCTCCCCTTTTTGTAGCAAGAAGCCAGCTCAGTTGGTCAGAGTTAACTAAGGAAGAAAGAGCCTGGGACTTCCCTGGTGGCACGGTGGTTAACAATCTGCCTGCCAATGCAGGGGATATGGGTTTGAGCCCTGGTCCGGGAAGATCCCACATACCGTGGAGCAACTAAGCCTGTGAGCCACAACTACTGAGCCTGCGCTCTAGAGCCCGCGAGCTGCAACTACTGAGCCCGCGTGCCACAACTACTGAAGCCTGCATGCCTAGAGCCCGTGCTCCATAACAAGAGAAGCCACCACAGTGAGAAGCCCGCACACTGCCAGGAAGAGTAGCCCCTGCTCGCTGGAACTAGAGAAAGCCCGCGTGCAGCAACGAACACCGAACACAGACAAAAATAAATAAATAAAATAAATAAATTTTTTTTAAAAAGGGAGGAAGAGCCTGATGCTGGAGGCTGAGCCTGGGAGCTTCCCCGTTCTAACATGGCTGTCTGTTTCATGGCTCAGGAAGCTCCATTACTACAGAATTACCTAGATGTTCCCGTGCTTCTTTCTCTAAATGTGTGTGGAGCACTAAAGGCATGGAACACCTCTCCTGGGATCTTTCCATGATGTGTCTGCCTCCTATGCTGAGTCCCACACACCTCTCTGGGGCACGATGGGACCTCAGAGACCCACCAACACTTGTTACTTCTATGCTTTTAAGTTTCCCCCTGATATCCTATTTTTAATTAACACCATGTGTGCTGTTAATATGTGTGTTCCTGTCCTTTTCGTACAACCCATACTGTTTTGTTATTTTTAAAATAAATTTATTTATTTATTTTTGGCTGCGTTGGGTCTTCGCTGCTGCGTGGGCTTTCTCTAGTTGCGGCGAGCGAGGGTTACTCTTCCTTATGGCGCGCGGGCTTCTCATTGCGGTGGCTTTTCTTGTTGCGGAGCACGGGCTCTAGGCACACGGGCTCAGTAGTTGTGGCTCACGGGCTCTAGAGCTCAGGCTCAGTAGTTATGGCGCCCGGGGTTAGTTGCTCCGCGGCATGTGGGATCTTCCCGGACCAGGGCCCGAACCCGTGTCCCCTGCATTGGCAGGCGGATTCTTAACCACTGCACCACCAGAGAAGTACCCAACCCATACTGTTTGGTGAGCATCATACTAAGTGCTTTATACACAGCATTTCATTTAATCCCCATAACGAGCTTGACTGTCAGGTATATTATCCCCATTTTACAAACAGGAGAAACCTAGTGCTCAGAAAAGTTCAGCAATATGCTGGAAGAGGCAGAGCTAGAGTTTGAATCAAATTGTTTGGTTTTTAGGCCTGTGGTTTTAACTCTAAAAGGGCTCCATTCACATCCTAGACATCACAGGTAATTTTCCTGCAGCTGGCGCAAAAGGGTCTTATTTAAAAAAAAATCAGTATGTTAAGACAACTTTTTTAATAGATGAAGATAAAGTGTAAGGGATGCCTTTTCCAATGTGTCTGAAAGCACCGTGTGGATAAACAGTAGCTCTGATGTAACATGACTATGTCGTGAGAGGCAATTCATACATGGTGATGAAAATGTTTTTAGGGTTTGTTTTTTTTTTTAAGGAAAGGTTCAATTCAAGATGCATTCAGCACTCTTGAGAATGCAAAGCCCAGTCTCAGAGGGAGGAGGGAAGGAAGGGCAGGGCTGGCGGTGGTGTTTCAGGAAGCCCAATACCTTGACCTCTGAGGTCCTAAGTCCAGAACATTCAAGGTAACCGCAGCTTCTCATTCTTTCCCTGCTGCTCTGTTGACACGATTTCCCAGATCTCACAGGAAAATTATTGGGAGCTCTAGTGTCTTTGAGAGTTCCACAGCACCGCTGCTTAAAGAAAATAATTTGTTGTCCTACTGGTGACATGGTAGACTGTGACTAGGAACACCCGTATAACAAAGGCAGGTGGGGGAAATCTTCATTTTTAGGAAATTAACTTTATTATGTTTCGTGAGCTAAAAATGACCCTTTGGATCCATAGTGCTACAGACCCACATGGGTCTGTAGAGATTCCCTACCTTCCTAACAGGATTTTGCTACAAAATACTCTTTAATTCTTTTCCATAAGGCTCAAATGTCCTACTTTGACATGCTATTTTCAGTTTTTGTGAGCAAAATACTCTTCTGAGACTTGCCAGCACTCACATTAACTCATTCCTTTCTTTTCTCCTGGCTCAGCAAATAACAGATTCTCCGGGGTCCGAGCAGGGCCTAGTCTTCTAGATTCCCCCTTGACTCGCCTGTCATCTGGTTTAAGCAGATTCTCACTTCAGGGGAGCCAGCAGTCCTCCAAGTGTCCCCAGAGGACTTGTGATAGCAAATATGTGTATATACTCTCAACACCCAGATATGTATAAGGATGCATCCTCGCTGGGCGATGTGCTAAAACAGTGAGGTGAATGGCCTCACTGGGCTTGTGAAGTAAAGCACAAGACTTTGCTGGTATACCTAAACGCAGATGCACGGAGAGCCACACAGAAACACATGCACGTCCATACAGAAATAGATACATTACCCAGAGACAGCAGATGGAGGCTCGGAGGACTTCCTATAAGAGGTATATGTCAGGGAGGAAGAAATTTTCCTCTACGCTTCTAGGTTCCTTTGGCTGGTCTAAGAATTAATTTGACACGAGATGGAAGAACAGGAGAAAATCAAACAAAAGTTTAATAACATGCATACAAGGGAGAGACCCAGAAGTGAGTAACTCGCCAAAACGACCGAAACCCTCACCTTAAAGACCATCCTCAGTTAAAGACAGAAGAGGATGTTGGGAGTGGTGGTTCAGGATCTCAAAGGGGGAGGAAGGAAATTGACATGGAGATGGAAAAGCAAATGTTTGGTGAACAAATGTTTGCTGGGCCATGCAGAGATAACAAGACATGGAGAGGAATTTTAACAAACAGACCTTGCCAGGTTCCTCCCTGTCTGCACACCTAGTTCATACAATATTTACCTATGGTGAAGGCTCCCTTCCAGGAACTGGTCCTCTATCTCCATCCTTTAGGCAGTTAAGGGGAAGATCAAAGGTTCTTCCTGAGTCTTTTGGGCCTTGATTGTGTTCAGCTCAAAATAATGCCAAAGAGAAATTTTTGGGGTGGTGAATTTTGCTCCCCTACACCAACAAATACCTTCAATAGACTTTTTTTTTTTTTTTTTTTTTTTTGCGGTACGCGGGCCTCTCACTGCTGTGGCCTCTCCCGTTGTGGAGCACAGGCTCCGGTCACGCAGGCTCAGGGGCCATGGCTCACTGGCCCAGCCGCTCCGCGGCATGTGGGATCTTCCCGGACCAGGGCACAAACCCGTGTCCCCTGCATCGGCAGGCGGACTCTCAACCACTGCGCAACCAGGGAAGCCCCTTCAGTAGACTTTTGATTTCAAAGGATGCCAGGAACTGGGAGGCAGGTAAAATTGGCACAAACTCAAGAAGACAGCTGCCTTGATGAGAATAGGTTCACAGACAGCTCAAAGCAAAAAAATAGGGCCCTGGAATTTCATGAAGGTCTAGTTCCTAGCTTGGAATCTAGGAAAAGGAATAATTCTAACAATGTGACTTGCAGTGATTCTTCAGCACCACCAAGAGAGGGGAGAATTTGATCCACACAGGGGTGTGCCTAGTAGGAAAGTGGTTTTATGTAAGTTGTATGGGTGACTTGTGTGAATGTCCTTTAAACCTATGTAGTTTCCTTTTTACTGATCCCAGGTTCTTCTGTATTAGCCTTCTGATAATTACTTTGGCTCCCCGAGAGTTCTCTAACTACTGCTCAACTCAGCAGAATTGTAGTAATACCAAAGATAGTTTCCCTTGGAGTTTTTTTGGGTGCTTCCTAGAGAAATACTAAATCAGGTATGTCTCCCACTACAAAAATAAAAAGTATATCCTGGTGCATAAATTAGTCTCTTGAGAGTTGGGGTAATACAAATTCATTCACTAGAATTTGAGCTAAGAAAGTGGAGTTGATCTTTAACATCAGCCAATATAGCACTTCCTAAAAGAATTTACACTAACCCTTCAAGAAGCAACCTCATAGCTTTCATTCATCCATTCATTCATTCACTCACTCATTTGACAAATATTTATTTAGCGCTTTATATATGCCAGGCCACCTTCTAGACGGTAGGGATACATCAGAGAACAAAATACTCAAAACTCTCGTGGAGCTTATATTCTGGTGGAGTTAGTGCCTTGGGCTGTCCCTTTATGGAGCTTCACACAGCGTGTTGTTACTCATTTGTGTGATCATTTGATTCATTTTTTTCCTCTTCTGTAAGGTCCATGAGGACTGGGTCAATTTTGCTGAGCATTGAACATCTAGGACGCACACAGGGCCAACTCGTAAAAGACACTCAATAAATATTTGTTGAATGAGTAAATTAGTAAATTCTCAGAGTTTCACAGCTGGACTCTGGGCCTCAAGCAACCGTTCCTAAACCCTTAGAACTTTAAGGAGTATGCATGCTTGGTAATGGCTAATGGGCATTGCTCTCTTGGCAGGAAGTGACAGAGCCAGGATTCAAATCCAGTCTTTCTGACTCAAAAGCCGATGTTTTTATTCACTGTACCAGTGGTCTCAGACTGAGAAACCTATCCCGAAGGTATTCAGAGACATATCACAGGGAATGTAGGTGCAGGAGCTCTTAAGGGTATGGTTGATTTTATTTTCCAAAAATGGCTTAAACAGTATTTCCATCCACATCCTTTTCTGGAACCTTGCCACACACCCATCAGAAGGAGGAGTCTGTGTATCTTCCCCTTGAACCTGAGTGGGCCTTTATGAACATCTCAACTAATAGAATGGGCAGAAGTGATGCCACGTGACTTCTGAGGTGAGGTCCACCTGGACCCTTCTCTCGGGATACTTGTTTTTGGAACCCAGCCACCGTGCTATGAGGAGGTCCAGACCTCATGGAGGGGCCCACATGAAGAGGAACTGTGTCGGGGGTCCCAAGGCCGCCCCCGGGTTTGATGATTCACTGTGAGGTCTCACAGAACTCAGCATACGGTTGTGCTTGCGACTAAGATTTATTATATGAGTGGATACAGTGCCAAATCAGCGAAGGGAAAAGGTGTGCGGGGCAAAGTCAGGAGAAACAGGCGCAAGTCTCTGGAGTCCTCTCCCTGTGGAGTCACACAGGGCGCGCTGAATTCCTCCAGCAACGAGCTGAGATCACGCGTGTGAAATGGCATCTACACAGGAGGGCTAAGAGACAAAGTGCCCAAGGTTTTTATGGTGGGCTGGTCATGTAGGCACCCTCTGCCTAGCATGTCCCAAGATTCTAGACCCCCAGAAGGAGGCTGGTATTTAGCATAAACCACATTGTTTGTATAAACAATTTAAACACAGAGAGCCACTCTTATCGGTTAGGGAGGTGAGCACCCTCCCCAAATCCAAATTCCCAAATACTAGTCAAGGACCAGCCTTGCCAGTAGGCCTTTCTAAGGAGAGCAGTCAGGCCCGCTGCACAGGATATGAAGCCTGCAGCCTCAGCCCCGCCTGAGCTCCCAGCTGACAGCCATGGACAACTTGACATCCATGTGTTGTCTTGGAAACCCATCCCCCAGCCCTTAGCTAAGTCACGTGGAGCAGAGGCGAGCTTTCCCCTGTCAGCCCTACCCAAGTTACAGATCTGTGAGCAAAGTAAATGACTGTTCTTGGTTTAAGCTACCAAGTTTTGGGTAGTTTGTTATGCAACAATAGATAGGGAATCATTTGCAGATTCGAATGCACCATTTGTCCTCTTCTAAAATTGATCATCTTAAGAATCCAGCATCACAGTAGATCCTTTCACAAAGGCCAGTCTGCACTGTACAATTAAGGTGTGTAGTTACCCTCCTGACCCTTACCAGGCTGCTTTGTCCTAGATTTGCCTGTAAAGGGTCGTATAGCAGATATTTCAGAATCTGTGGGCCACACACCGTCTCTTTGAATGTTCGTCTGTGTGTGTGTGTATGTGTGTGTGTGTGTGTGTGTGTGTTTTACAATCCTTTAAAAATGTAAAAACCATTCTTAGCTTGAGGGCTATACAGAAATAAGATGGGCAGAATTTGGTCAGCACCAGCTGACCTTAGTTTGTCAACCCCTGTCCTAGATAATTAAAAAAGCAAAACATCACAAACAAATAAAACAAAACCTCCAGTGCAGCAAAGAAAGGGACAATTTGAAATAATGGTGTCAATACTGAAAAAGAGAATGGCTCAAATATTTGGTAACAAACACTTTTGCAAGCCAGGTGGTTTCTAATTTTTTGCTTTCAACTGTATTGAAGGAGACCTAATCACATTTTTAGCTGGTAGGTCATAAAAAATAATTCTAGATGTTAGATCACTATGAGATTGTTGGTCTATAACTTGGAAGGCATTCAGAGAATTAAGTAAAATTGCAGTTACATAATTCATTCCATTTTCATGTCAACAATATTCTTTGGTGCTGTGTCTATAAAAAATAAAAATTGGAATAGAATTCATATAGAAGCCTGTGTCATTCTAGCAATAAGTAATGTTAATTAAAAAAAACGAACTAGTTTTGAAAAGTCCCATCTTATTAAGAGCTACATTTCCAATAAAATTTCACTTTTCACCTTTAATAAATATATATATGTTGTTTTGTTCAATCGTATATTACTAATAATTGTAATACTAACTTAATCCAAAATAAAAATTTTAAAAACTCAGAGCCTAGTAGTTACAGGAAATTTAAATAAATTTCAATTTCAACTTCTGTGCATACATTTATGACAGATATGCAAAAGAGTGATCAATAGAATACTTTTAAGAATAAAATATATTATATTAGCATAAAATTCAATGGAGGAAATAGGATGGAAATAAAAGCTCAAGGAGAAAAAGGAGCAACATGAAATTTCCAATTGTCAAGAAGAGCTTATTCTTGTATTTTTAAAAATTGGATGATGTTGGCTCTCAAATTGCTGCCACTTTTAGATTCCACTGGATGTATTTAAAGGAGTGATATGACGGTTTTATTTTAAGATGTCAATATTTACAATACAGCAGAACAGTAGTTCTCAAAGTGTGGTTCCTGAGCCTCAGCACTGGGATCACCTGGTAACTTTACAGAAATGCAAATTCCCAAGCCCCACCTGAAACTTATTGAATCAGAAACTCTGAGGACGGGCCCCAGCAATCTGTGTTTTCACCTGCCCTCCAGGTGATTCTGATGCCTACACAAGTGTGAGGACCACTGTGCCATCAGTTGCTGCCTTTGCAGTTACTTAAACTTATAATAGAAAAATTTTAATGTCAATTTAAAATGTGTGAGGTACTTCCCTGGTGGTCCAGTGGTTAAGACTCCACACTCCCAATGCAGGGGCCCGGGTTCGATCCCTGGTCGGGGAACTAGATCCCGCATTCATGCTGCAACTAAGAGTTCACATGCTGCAACTAAGAAGTCAGTGTGCCACAACTAAGAGTCTGCATGCCGCAACTAATGCACTGTGGTATCCTAAATGGGAGAGAAATCCAAAATGGAGGGGATATATGTATATGTATGGCTGATTCACTTTGCTGTGTAGTAGAAGCTAACACAACATTGTACTCCAATAAAAATTAATTTAAAAAAAAAGAAGTCCGCATGCCACAACTAAGAGCCCGCATGCTGCAACTAAAAGATCCTGTGTGCCACAAATATAATCCGGAGCAGCCAAAATAAATAAATAAATAAATATTTTTAAAAATTAAAAAAAAAATCTGTGAGGGAACACACCGACTTATAAAAAATTATTTGACGCATACACAAGCAAAAATGTTTGAGGACTACTACACCAGACCCTGAACCTCTTATATCTTTCAGCTAAAGAAAGTTTTCTCCTGAAGAGGAATTAGTGGCTTGGACAAGTACTGAGGATGGTTTCACATAGAAACTGGATAGGATTTGGACAGGCACAAGAGAGGACAGCATGGCAGGCAGAGGTATGGAAAAGGCTCAGAGGTGGTCGAGCACAGGCATGGGTGATGGAAGAGTTGGGCTAGGCTGGAGCATGGGGTGTGGGGAGAGAGCAGTTGGAAATAAACCTGGAAAGACAAGATTGCAGTGATGCCAGGACTTTATTTTGAGCAGGAGAAAGGTATGGTCAGAGATGTGCTTTTATGGAATGAGTCTTGCATAGATCAGGTGGGAGAGACTGGAGGCAGTGAGATCAGATGCTAGGGCGCCACCTTGGAGCCCGTCCGCACCCCAGGAGGGTGACTACCCTCTCTTAGCTGGAACGGTCCTTGTCTGCCATCACTGAAAAGTGCAGATGATGCCCACTGGGGTATAATAAGTATATCTGGACTTTCTCCCTGGTTCCTGGCACAGAACTCCTCAAACCCTTGGAATTTCCTGAGTGACAGGAGTGTCTTTTGTTCTTCATAAGGAGCCCCCTTTTGAGCACACCTGAGTTTACGTTAATGAGGTGACTTAAGGTGGGACCCCTAGATCCCCTCAGATGGGGCTGGTCACCAGAAAGACCAAGTGATTAGAAGGTTGGAACTTTCAGCCCCACTCACAGGCTGGGAAGGGGACGGGGTGACGCCACAGATAAGCCCTATTAAAACTCTCAAACAATGAAATTTGACGAGTTTCTGGATTGGTGAATGCATCCATGTGCCAGGAAGGTGGTGCACCCTGGTCCCCAGGGACAGAAGTTTCTGTATTCAGAACCCTTCTGGACCTCACCCTATGTACCTCTTCATGTGGCTGTTCATCTGTATCCTTTATAAATATCCACTACAGTAAACTGACAAATGTAAGTTAATGTTTTCTGAGTTCTGTGAGCAGCACTAGCAAATGACTCGAACCTGAGGAGGGAGTCGTGGGAACTTCCTGTTTACAGCGAGTTGGTCAGAAGCACAGGTGACAACCTGGACTTGTGACTGGTGTCTGAAGTGGGGACTGTGGGACTTCAGCCCTGAGCCCCGTGGGATATGAGGCCACCTCCAGGTAAAGAGTGTCAGCACTGAGTTAAATTTGTAGGACAGTCAATTCGTGTCCACTGAGAACTGGAGAGTGGCTGGGTGGTGCTGGAAAACAGTCCAGGACAATGTTCACCCGACCCAGCGAGACTAGCAAACCCTAGGGACAGAGAGAGTCATGTTGTTCTGAGGCAGCTATGTCCATCTGTTGCTTTGGGCTCATTTGAAATCTTGGCCGTTCCCTAAGTCGGGAGCCCACCTCCTGAGATCAGTGAGATGTGTACAGAATGCCAGGAGTTGTTCAGGCAGAAGGAATTTACAAACCCCTGGAGTACATTATTGTTATCTTTGTTTCCATTTAACCAAGGACTCACCAGGGAGAAAAGATATTACATCATCAAAGCACTCTCTCATTGGCTGCCCATTCCCCAAGGGGCAGGTTTTCTTTCCAGTTGCTTAGTTCTCCTAAGTATTATATGCAGCACAGAGGCAGGTCCTGTCACTTCAGTTTCCAGATTCAATGCCTCTGATGTCATTAGGTTATGGCAAGAGAGTGAGATAACACAATGATGGTAAATTTTAGTTGACAGTGTGATGCACCTTAGAGTAAGCTGCTCTGAGCCTCATGTTTTCCCCTTTAAGGTTGCTTTCAACTTTGCATCGCTACATTAATTCATAATGCAATATGCATGAGGGATGGGGATAATGAAATTGTGACACTAGCTCTTCTACTCAGTGTCTTACAAAATGGGATGTAAATGAATTGGATCTGTCGGTGCATTTTATCACAAAGCTTTGATCTACAGTTCCTACAAGGATTGCTGTCCATGTGCTGATGAGTTTCAGGTGCCATCTCAGTTTTCATTATCTGTCTCATTTTTTGCAGATTAATAATTGAACCGATTTTTTTTAAAGTCATATATAATTATGTTGAAGAAAAGGAGGAAATTGTCACAATTTCTTTTATCCAGACCTGAATTTGATGTTCCTTTTGGATGAGAAGAGTTAAAACGAATACCTCATTTTGGGGGGGCAGTTAAAAAGCAACATAATTCTAAAGTGAAATTTCACTTAATCTACCACACAGTCCTAATCAGTTGAGGAAAAAAAAATGTCAAGAATAAAATTTCAAAGGGATTCTATTTAAAAATAGCCACTGGACATGTACTGTAATAAAACTTTTAATGGCCATTTTATTTTTCATTTCTGTGCTCATCTTTAGTGAAATTGATTGGTGGTGAATAGAACCAGAGTGATGGCCTGGGAGACAAAACTCCTTGATTTCTGAAATAATAACAAGTAGCATCCTCTGGTGACTTAAGACTCTTTCTCAGGAACTTACAGCTCCCTCGAAACAGGCTTGCCCCATCCCAGGCACATTCATTCCCTCTGGGCTAGAGGGGCTGGAGGGGCTGGAGGTGGAGAATAGTAATACACCAGCCACATTTCTCCTGGTCTTCCAGACGTGGCGGTGAGGAAACCCTGGGGGGTGCCATAACTTTTCTGAGGATCCACAGTCCCTGATCAAGTGAAACTGAGGCCTGGGGACTCCTGGGAAGAGCCTGCCCATATACGTATAGCTCTTCCAGAGTTACACACCCAGCAACTTCATGGTTCCACAGTTAGGGAGGCTGCAGGGGAGCCAGATCTCCTGAAGCCTCTCAGCATCACACAACTCAGGAGGATCTGACCCAGGATGTGCTTTTTTTGTTGGTTTTTTTTTTCCCCCTTTCTCACAGTAGTCTTTCTGGAACACAAATCAAATTCACTGTAATGATGTCCAAAGGAAACCGTCAATAAAATTGTGTTTTGTGAAGGGCTTTTCTGATTTCAGAGGGTGTTTGGGGTGATTTTTTACATCTGAATGTTAAGAATCAATAGAGTATTGTGTTCAAAGCTCAGGCTTTGGAGTTATACTGGGTTGGGCTCCTGGATTCTGTGGCCTTGTTAATGGAAACGTTTTGAGCCTCAATTTATTTCTCTGTAAAATGGGGATACAAAATCTACATCAGAAACTTGGGGTATGGATTAAATAAGATTATATGTGTGTGCATACATATAAATAATATTTTATAGTACAAATATATAATGCTTAGCACAATGCCTAGCACATAGTAAACACTCAAAGTAATTCGATTTCTTCCTGTTACCACTACTATTATAAATCTGATCCTTTGTTCACAAGTTCTAGATGCTGAATCCTTTTTGCTCTGCAAGATAAACCAACAAACTCTGAGCGAACTGGGGTAGAGAAAGAAGTACTTTTTTTTCTTTTCTTTTTTCAATACATTTATTTATTTTTATTATTTATTTTTGGCTGTGTTGGGTCTCCATTGCTGCGCTGCGGACTTTCTCTAGTTTCTGCGAGCAGGGGCTACTCTTCGTTGCTGTGCATGGGTTTCTCGTTGCGGTTGCGGAGCACGGGCTCTAGGTGTGCAGGCTTCAGTAGTTGCAGCACACGGGCTCAGTAGTTGTGGCGCATGGACTTAGTTGCTCCGCGGCACGTGGGATCTTCCCAGACCAGGGCTCAAACCCCTGTCCCCTGCATTGGCAGGCGAATTCTTAGCCACTGCACCACCAGGGTAGTCCGAAAGAAGTACTTCTGATCTCCTCTTAAGGAGTCCCTCTCTTTCCTTGGTTCTGGGAGACTGGGTCCAGGCTGGGACAATTCTGTGGTGTCCCCAGCCGCACCCTGAGCAAACTGAGGATTTTCTGTCAGGTACAAGGGTACGTGGGTCTGCAGAGTAGCCATGGGATAGATCTCTCTTCCAAAGGGCTCTAACTGTTCCTATTTCCCCAACAATTTCTGTCTTTTGCTGGAATTGGAAACAGTCTACCAGGCTAACCATTTGAGAGGACAGAACATTTCCAATCCTTAAAAAAAATCTTTCTAAAGAAGTGTCTCGGCTGGGGACAGAGTGGAGACTCAGATGGTCCTGGTGAGGACGGTGAGGCAATAGCCTTTTCTCCCATCAGGCTGTTCACAATCTCTGACTCCCCAAGGGCTGAGGAGCATTCTGGGGAACACACGTCCTTACTGACCTTGAGGACCACTCACTGTAAAGGGCTGAACTGCCTTTCCAGAACTGCTTCCCACCCAGGCAGCACGACTTCATCCCCTGGGGGAGAAAAGGGCTTTGTGCCTGAATTGAAAGGGCTTGTGACTAAGGCTTATGACATTCTGAGGCTCAAGGACCCTTGTGTTGTCAACCCCGTAATTGAATGTAACCAGGGAATGTTCTGACTTCACCAGCGAGAGGAGCTAGTCTTCTGCTCGGAGTTTCAGAGCTGTTCCAGCCCCAGGGACGCCCAGTGGGGCAGTGGCTCTGCGCAGCCACTAGCATGGAGGGGCTCTTCTGGGGTCAGGGCTGAGATCCCCTCTCAGAGAAGCTTACAACTTTAGGGACACTATAAATACACACCCTGGGGATTTCCTAATACACTCAAGGGAGGGGAATTTGGATGTCAAGCTGGTGGAGGCTGTGGGTCATGGAGATTTGGATATTAATATTGATGAAATCCCATTTGCGGTCACAGACCAGTGAAGCCTGAGATATTCCGGCTACAGGCACACAGAAACAATTTCACAAGATGTATTTTTCAGGATTTAGCACTCGATTCTCTAATTAAACCACTTATTATCATTCACAAAAAAGCCAAAAACTGCTTAAGGTTTTAAGCTGCGTCTTTGGGATGACCACTTGGTGGAAAATCTAACCCATCGCTTCATGTTACTTCTCCCCTTTCCACCCCCGTGAATGACAAACAACTTGCTTAACTCCATTGATTGATTTGACCAGATGTTTGCCATCGTGTAACAGAATTCAGTCAAAATGATGGCATTTTTTCACTTGCCTAATTGCTGTCTTGGTTCCCGGTGACTACACTATTCTCTAGCAGTAGTTTAGAACCTTTTAAAACAGTTTCTCTGACTGATTTCCCTCGCAGTCCTATGAAGGATATAATAAGGCCTTCACCTCAGGAGCTTCAAATGAGAAGAATGCTGTGATTCCAGGCAGCGATAGCTCTTGACGGTTTCTCCTACCTTGTGTGGGGTTGAGACAGATGCCTTTCTTTCCCTTCTGGGTCAAATGCAGTAAACACTGACCTGGTGAGAAGGCTTTGCTGATCAAATTAATAACGCCAACGCTTTGAAAACATACTTCATTATGAGGAACTTCAGGGTAACTGTTATGATTTCAGTCAGATGCCACTGGCTTTCCCACATCATAAAACAGAAGTTACATGAAAATTGCACAATTTTGTTATAGGAAACTACAGAGGAAATTTCACCTTTCACCTGAAGCCCTAGGTCTGAGAATTTGCAACTATGATGCCATGGTCAGAATATGGAGTTGATCACTCCTTCCTCCTTCCAGCAATTTCTCCACCCAGCTTCTAGAACCTTACACATTTCTGTTTCTCCTCAACCTGCCCGACTTCCCTTCTCAGATCTTAGCTGCATCCTCAGAACACTGGCATGGCTTCTCTCGTTTTTCTTTCTTTTTTCTTTGACCATGCTATGCAGCATGCAGAATCTTAGTTCCCCATCCCCAGCCAGGGATTGAACCCACACACCCTGCCTTGGAAGGGCAGAGTCTTAACCACTGGGCCACCAGGGAAGTCCCATGGCTTCCCTCTTCTGTCTTCATCCCTCCCGGGGTTACATCACAGGCCCCATGGCTTGCCATGCTGCCGCATCCTGGTACCTCCGTACTTATGGCTCAAGTCCTTCACTGCCCTCAGCTCCAGGTTTGCTCATCCAGCTGCCCGCCCAACATCTCCACTGAATATCAAGTAAGCCTCTCAGACCTGACGTGTCCAACACTGAGGTCCTAGCCTCCTCTCCCAACTCTGTTCAACCCATATCTTCACCATCTCACTTAATGGTGATTACATCCTCATGGTTGCTCAGGTTAAAAGCATGGTCATTGCAGTGAATTCAATGGTGTCTCCCAAAAAGATACAGCCACGTTCTAACTCCCAGTACCTGTGAATGTGACCTTATCTGGGGGAAAGGTCTTGGCAGAGGTAGTTAAGGATCTTGAGATGAGATCATGCTGAATTATCTGGGTGGGTCCTAAATCCAATGACAAGTGTTCTTATGAGAGACAAAAGAGATGACGTAGACAGAGGAGAAGGCCATGTGAGGGTGGAAGCAGAGACTGGAGTCCTGCAGCCTCCACCTAGGGAATGCCTGGATCCCCAGAAACTGGGAGAGGCAAGGAGCAGAATAGCCCCAGAGCTTCTGGACTCAGGGCAGCCCTGGCAACTCCTTTGTTTCAGCCTTCTGGCCTTTAGAATTGTGACAGAATAAACGTGTGTCGTTTTAAGCTGCCAGGTTTGTGGTGTTGTGTTCCAGCAGGCACAGGAACTAGTAGGGTGTTCTTTAACCTTTCACTTCCTTCTTCCTCTTGAGCCAGCCTCCCAGAAAATCCTGTCGGCCCTTTCCCCAAAATACACCCAGAATCTGACCACTTCTTACCACACTACTGTCTTACCACCCTTGCTGTCTACCTGGTTTGAGCTCTTAAAATCTCTTACCTGGAATATGGCAATCCTACTAGTCTCCCTGGTTCTGCCCTTGACCTCCCCCACCCCAACCAAGATCCTTTTAACACAGAAGTCAGATCATGTCATTCCTCTAGCTGCCATCTCAGAGTAAGAGCCAAAGTCTTACTAACAGTGGGCTACCATGGCCTTCGTGATCTGGGATGACCTCTTTGATGTCTCTAACCTCATCTTAGACTACTTCCCCGTTCCTTACTCTGCTTCAGCCATTATGACCCCTTTGCTCTTCCCTGTATGTACCAGTCATGCATCTGCCTCAGGGCCTTTGCACTGACTTTTCCTTTTGTCTGGAACATTCTTCCCCCAGATACTTCCATGGATAACTTCCTTAATTCAAGTCTTACTCATATATTTCCTCAGTGAAGTCTCCTCTGACAATTCTATTTAAAATAACACCCCTTATATGTGTTTTATCCACCCTCTCCATACTCATATTGCCATCTAAATATTGTATATCTTTTTTCTTTTATTTATTTTTTCTTTGTTTTTTTCTTTTTTTAAATTGAATGAAAGATTCTTTAAATTCTATAGTGTTTTACAATTTTCAAAACTTTCACACACGATTTCATATAATCCCATAATGACCATTCCCCCCACCCCTAAGTTGCCCCGCCCCTTCCCTCTCCCCACTGATAATCACGTTTGTTCTCTATATCTGTGAGTCTGCCTCTTTTTGGTTTTATTCACTAGTTTGTTGTTAAATACTATGTATCTTACTTGTTTATTTTATTTATGGTTTTTCTCCACCTGCTGGAAGGTAAGATCCCTATGGATAGGAAATTTAGAGGACCTTTTTTGTTTGCTGTCAGCCTCTAGAACAAGGCCTAGTACATAGTAAATGGTCAGTAGATATTTGTTTAATGAATAATTGAAAATCAGACCACCTCGATGCAGTGGTCTAAGGAATAAATGCCACAAGATGTCACATCCTCCCTATTTTATGCTCCCTCTCATCTGGAGACCAAGAAGAGGGAGGGAATTCTATGCCATCAAAAGCTGCACTCTTAAGAAATATATTTACTTAAAATTTTTAATTGTGGGAAAATACACGAGTTACCCTCTTAACCATTTTAAGTATACAGTTGAGGGGTTTTAAGTACATACACATTGCTGTACAACCATCTCCGTCATCCGTCTCCAAAACTCTTTTCATCTTGCATTCCAGAGAGAAGGTCACAGTTCCATAACCTTGAGAACCACAGAAGCCCGTCATGGGACTGCCTGAAACCAGCCTTGAAGGTTCTGAGATGATCCAGGGATGACAAGAATGCAAGCACTGCATGCACCCTGATTCTTTTTTTTTTTTTGGACGGACTGGTTCTTTATTTCAAAAAGACATTATCAGTTTTCAGTATCAAAACAGTTACAGTATTGGTTTTTCTTTCTCCCAATCGGCCCCCAAAGAGACCACACCAAAGGAGAGTATATTCAAGCCAAGTAAGCTGTAGGATGCCCACCTAACAGACCTCACTGAAACCTCACCAGAAGGGGGGGGATTGGGTAGAGAAAGAAACTTTCAAAGATCAGCACGCTGCCAGCCCACAGACTGTAGACAGCTCTCACAGCCAGATGGTGTACCCTGCTTCTTATCTACAGCCCTGCTTCTTTGACCACTATTATAAGATTCCGTGCTACCCTCCCCAAGGGAGGACACAGTTTTGGGGCCACTAACCTGCTGTGTCCCCCTTTGCCTGGCAAAGCAATAAAGCTATTCTTTTCTACTTCACCCAACAACTCTGTCTCTGAGATTTACTTCGGTGTCAGTGTAGAGAGGCCAAGTTCAGCGAGAATGCCTCCAGCTTTATTCTTCTTTTTCAAGATTGTTTTGGCTATTTGGGGTTCATAACAACTTATAACAGAGAGTTACTATCTTTACCACCATTTTATAAATAAGGAATATGAGGCACAGGAGATAAAATGACTTTTCCGAGGGCACAGAACTCATAAATGGCAATGCTTGTTTTCAAATACAGGCAGTCTGATTCTAGGATTTATACTCAACTATTATAGTCTATTGCCTCCCAAGTCTTTAAAACAATCTTCACCTCTCTACCCTATTCATATCTCTCTCTCTCTCTCTCTCTCTCGATATATATATATATATATCTCCTATATATTCATATATATATATATATATATATATATATATATATATATATATACCCCATTTCTCTCTAGAAAAAAAAAACAAACTGTAAAATCTCACCATTTGAAGAATCATCTTGCAAGCAGTTGCACCTTCCAGAAAGCATTTGCATCATAATGCTTGGGTTCTCCTTCTTTTTAAGAAGAACCTTGGGGACATCAGTTTCTCCTCTGGTGGGTTTATACAGATATACAGTGCTTTAAGCAAATAGGAAAGTGAAACTAGGAATATTCAAAACAAAGTCAGAGGGTGGTTGTTTACATTACCAAAGGACTCTTTAATTTAGAAGGGAAACCAGTGTTGAGTGCCTATATATAGCAGCTCCCTTGTGCAAATCAGTGCTTGTTTATTTGACCAAATGGTTGAGGTCAGAAACACTTCAAACTCAAATGTTAACAGGTCAGCACGATCCTTGGAAAATCATCAGAGATGATGGTAAGTTATCGCTAAAATGATGATGTAATCGGTGAGAAAAAAATGTATTTACTTTGTCCTCCCAAATTATCTTCAAATGGCACTTTGGAAAACACATCTTTGACGTGAAGCTAAGCATAGTCATACACGCGGTTGCTATGTGGAACTGTCTGGCATTGCAACTCACACAGAATTTAAAATTGGAAGACTGTGTAGCTGTCAGCATTTTTACAAGATCAGGAGATGAAAAGTAAGTCTGTTTACAGACAGGCAGCCAGACCCATAACTTCTCATTTACAAACAGCACACAGGCATCTTTTTATGTATGTGGTTTGTAAAAAAAAATAGCAACTTGTGTCTTCCCTGGTGGTCCAGTGGCTAAGACCCTGTGCTCCCAATGCAGGGGGCCTGGGTTCGATTCCTGGTCAGGGAACTAGATCCCACATGCTGCAACTAAGAGTTCGCATGCCGCAACTAAGACCCGGCACAGCCAAATAAATACATTTAAAAAATATATAGCAACTTGATTTTCAATCTCAATAAAGGTTTAAGGGCTTTGGAAAGCACTTAACTCTTAGTTATCATAAGCAGCCACTTACAATACGGTGTTAGTTTTCCAAATGATATTAAATGCTACCATGAACAACATGGCTATTTGAGGAGAAAGTGTAAATGCAATCTGAAATTTCGTATTTCACAAGGAAATCTTAATATTCAAAACAAAACTCAAGGTGACACCTGCAAAGGCTTTGGAGGTTATGTGGTTTATGTAACTTTTATCGACTTCATGGTTAAATACATCATTCCAGTTGATTTCTTTTAACGGTAAGGAGAAAATTCAATTTCTTCATGAGAAAATCGCATACAGCAGCAGGTAACTAGATTTGTGTCAATCTTGACAGACTTACGAGACAATTCACTTCTGTCACCAGAGGGCACCAAAGCTCAAGTTGCTAGGAAAATTGCAAACCACTGGGTCACAGCTGTCGAGGGGCTAGAAACTCCTGAAAGGTCATTCTGGGGTCTCTAGACAAGACATTACCTAATTATTTCAGAGGACTGAGAATATCTCCTATAAGGAACCATTTCCCTAGCTTGTTTTCATAGCTCAGTCTGTTATTTATCAACTCTCCAAGCCAAGAAATTCTCAATACCAGCTCATTGACTCATCCATCTCATAGATATTTATTGAGCACGTACTATGTACTATGCCCTGGGGAGCAGTAGTGGACTAGATAGGCAATCTCTGCCCTCTTGAACCCGTAGCCCAGAAGAGAAGACTGACTCTAAACAAACCCTTACAATTCAGTGTGATGTGGGTGATGAAAAGGGCAGACAGGAGCTGTGGGAGCAGTGAACACGTGGCCTCACCTTGTCTCTGAGGTCACGGAAGTGTACTCCTTTCCTGTTGCTTCTGTAACAGATTGTCACAAACTGAGTGGCTGAAAACAACAAGAAGTTATTCTCTGGCAGTTCAGGAAGCCAGAAGCAGAAACTAGGGGCTGGTAGGGTCGCACTCCCTCCCAGGGCTCTTGGGGAGAATCTGCTTCTGTCTGTCCCTCTTCTTGGGGCTCCAGGCATTCCTTGGTTCGTGGCTGCATCACCCCAGTCTCTGCCTCTTGGGGCACATTGCCGTCTCCTCTTCTCTGTGTATCTTCTCCTCTGTGTGTCTACATTATAAGGATCCATGTGATTGCATTTAGAGCCTGTTGTGGACTGAATGGTGTGCCCCTCAAATCCACGTGTTGAAGCCCTAACCCCAATGTGACCATATTTCCATATATGGAGATAGAGCCTTTAAGGGAACAAGGTTAAATGAGGTCATAATGGTGAGGCCAATTCAATAGGATTGGCAGCCTTAAAAGAAGAGAAGGAGACATCAGATATCTCTCTCTCTCCCCAACCCCCAACCCCCTCCCGAGGAAAGACCATGTGATGACAGTGAGAATTCAGCCATCTGCAAGCCAGGTAGAGAGGTCTCACCAGAAACCAACCCTGCCAGCATCTTGATCTTGGGCTTCTAGCCTCCAGGACTAGGAGAAAATAAATTTCTGTTGTTTAAGCCCCCCAGTCTGTGGAATCCTGTTATGGTAGCCCAATGCCCTGCCCCACCCCAAATGATCGAGGAAAATCTGGAGATCCTTAGCTTAACCACATCTTTTGCCATATAGGGTAAGAGTTACAGGTTCCAGGAATTAGGATGGGGAATAGCTTTTTTTATGTTTGGAGGGGGGATGAAAGGCACTATTCAACCCATCACTGAAGGTCTCATCACCTCCTGAGAAAGTGACGTTGAAGCTGACACTCGAGGCTCAGGAAGAGCTAGACTCGTTGGGGGAAGGAGAGGAGTGCTGGAGGACTGTCTATGGGGTGAGCTGTGGGAAGCAAGGGAACAGGAAGAGAAGTGAGGGCCCTGGGAGCCGTGTCTGAGGGTCTGCTTTTTATCTCAGGGGCCGTGGGAAATCTTAGAGAAATTCAGAGGAAGGGGAGAAGGTGCAGGACACAATCTGATGAACATCGTAAGTCAGTCAAAGCTGTTTGCAAGAGTGAAGACAGGAACCTGGGGGTCCAGTCAGGAGGGTTTTGCTATACCACCCCAAGTAAGGGCTGGTGCCTGGACCAGAAATGGCAGTGAGGATGGAGAGACGGAGCCAGAGGGACAGCTTTTTGGAATGGACAATTTGAAGACTTGACTACTGATTGGATGTCAGGAGTCAAGAGAGGGAGACTTCAAGAATAACACCTGAGTTCCTGGCAGAGCACCAGGGTAAAGAGTGGGAGAATTACTGTGAGCAGGGGAACCTGCCAGAGCCGTGAGCTGGGAGGAATGGGGGATAGTAATGAGTCCAACTTGGGACATGATGCGTTTGAGGGATTTGAGATAGATCTGAGGGGAGGAGTCCACTGGTCAGTCGGCTACCCGCAGCTCAGAAGAAAGATCTAGACTAGATGAAAAATCTTGAGCATCTTTAGACTTTATTTAATTAAAAAAAAATTTTTTTTTACATCTTTATTGGAGTATAATTGCTTTACAATGGTGTGTTAGTTTCTGCTTTATAACAAAGTGAATCAGTTATACATATACATATGTTCCCATATCTCTTCCCTCTTGCGTCTCCCTCCCTCCCACCCTCCCTATCCCACCCCTCCAGGTGGTCACAAAGCACCGAGCTGATCTCCCTGTGCTATGTGGCTGCTTCCCACTAGCTATCTACCTTATGTTTGGTAGTGTATATATGTCCATGCCTCTCTCTCGCTTTGTCACAGCTTACCCTTCCCCCTCCCCATATCCTCAAGTCCATTCTCTAGTAGGTCTCTGTCTTTTTTCCTGTCTTACCCCTAGGTTCTTCAGGACATTTTTTTTTTTCTTAAATTCCATATATATGTGTTAGCATACGGTATTTGTCTTTCTCTTTCTGACTTACTTCACTCTGTATGACAGACTCTAGGTCTGTCCACCTCATTACAAATAGCTCAATTTCGTTTCTCTTTATGGCTGAGTAATATTCCATTGTATATATGTGCCACATCTTCTTTATCCATTCATCTGATGATGGACACTTAGGTTGTTTCCATCTCCTGGCTATTGTAAATAGAGCTGCAATGAACATTTTGGTACATGACTCTTTTTGAGTTATGGTTTTCTCAGGGTATATGCCCAGTAGTGGGATTGCTGGGTCATATGGTAGTTCTATTTGTAGTTTTTTAAGGAACCTCCATACTGTTCTCCATAGTGGCTGAACCAATTCACATTCCCACCAGCAGTGCAAGAGTGTTCCCTTTTCTCCACACCCTCTCCAGCATTTATTGTTTCTAGATTTTTTGATGATGGCCATTCTGACTGGTGTGAGATGATATCTCACTGTAGTTTTGATTTGCATTTCTCTAATGATTAATGATGTTGATCATTCTTTCATGTGTTTGTTGGCAGTCTGTATATCTTCTTTGGAGAAATGTCTATTTAGGTCTTCTGCCCATTTTTGGATTGGGTTGTTTGTTTTATTGTTATTGAGCTGCATGAGCTGCTTGTAAATTTTGGAAATTAATCCTTTGTCAGTTGCTTCATTTGCAAATATTTTCTCCCATTCTGAGGGTTGTCTTTTGGTCTTGTTTATGGTTTCCTTTGCTGTGCAAAAGCTTTGAAGTTTCATTAGGTCCCATTTGTTTATTTTTGTTTTTATTTCCATTTCACTAGGAGGTGGGTCAAAAAGGATCCTGCTGTGATTTATGTCATAGAGTGTTCTGCCTATGTTTTCCTCTAAGAGTTTGATAGTTTCTGGCCTTACATTTAGGTCTTTAATCCATTTTGAGCTTATTTTTGTGTATGGTGTTAGGGAGTGATCTAATCTCATACTTTTACATGTAGCTGTCCAGTTTTCCCAGCACCACTTATTGAAGAGGCTGTCCTTTCTCCACTGTACATTCCTGCTTCCTTTATCAAAGATAAGGTGACCATATGTGCATCGGTTTATCTCTGGGCTTTCTATCCTGTTCCATTGATCTATCTTTCTGTTTTTGTGCCAGTACCATACTGTCTTGATTACTGTAGCTTTGTAGTATAGTCTGAAGTCAGGGAGCCTGATTCCTCCAGCTCCATTTTTCGTTCTCAAGATTGCTTTGGCTATTCGGGGTCTTTTGTGTTTCCATACAAATTGTGAAATTTTTTGTTCTAGTTCTGTGAAAAATGCCAGTAGTAGTTTGATAGGGATTGCACTGAATCTATAGATTGCTTTGGGTAGTAGAGTCATTTTCACAATGTTGATTCTTCCAATCCAAGAACATGGTATATCTCTCCATCTATTTGTATCATCTTTAATTTCTTTCATCAGTGTCTTATAATTTTCTGCATACAGGTCTTTTGTCTCCTTAGGTAGGGGAGTGCTTTCTTGTTTTAACTTTCAGATTTTTCATCATTAGTGTATAGGAATGCCAGAGATTTCTGTGCATTAATTTTGTATCCTGCTACTTTACCAAATTCATTGATTAGCTCTAGTAGTTTTCTGGTAGCATCTTTAGGATTCTCTATGTATAGTATCATGTCATCTGCAAACAGTGACAGCTTTACTTCTTCTTTTCCGATTTGGATTCCTTTTATTTCCTTTTCTTCTCTGATTGCTGTAGCTAAAACTTCCAAAACTATGTTGAATAAGAGTGGTGAGAGTGGGCAACCTTGTCTTGTTCCTGATCTTAGTGGAAATGCTTTCAGTTTTTCACCATTGAGGATGATGTTGCCTGTGGGTTTGTCATATACGGCCTTTATTATATTGAGGAAAGTTCCCTCTATGCCTACTTTCTGCAGGGTTTTTATCATAAATAGGTGTTGAATTTTGTTGAAAGCTTTCTCTGCATCTATTGAGATGATCATATGGTTTTTCTCCTTCAGTTTGTTAGTATGGTGTATCACATTGATTGATTTGCGTATATTGAAAAATCCTTGCATTCCTGGAATAAACCCCACTTGATCATGGTGTATGATCCGTTTAATGTGCTGTTGGATTCTGTTTGCTAGTATTTTGTTGAGGATTTTTGCATCTATGTTCATCAGTGATATTGGCCTGTAGTTTTCTTTCTTTGTGACATCTTTGTCTGGTTTTGGTATCAGGGTAATGGTGGCCTCGTAGAATGAGTTTGGAAGTGTTCCTCCCTCTGCTATATTTTGGAAGAGTTTGAGAAGGATAGGTGTTAGCTCTTCTCTAAATGTTTGATAGAATTCGCCTGTGAAGCCATCTGGTCCTGGGCTTTTGTTTGTTGGAAGATTTTTAATCACAGTTTCAATTTCAGTGCTTGTGATTGGTCTGTTCATATTTTCTATTTCTTCCTGATTCAGTCTTGGCAGGTTGTGCATTTCTAAGAATTTGTCCATTTCTTCCAGGTTGTCCATTTTATTGGCATAGAGTTGCTTGTAGTAATCTCTCATGATCTTTTGTATTTCTGCAGTGTCTGTTGTTACTTCTCCTTTTTCATTTCTAATTCTATTGATTTGAGTCTTCTCCCTTTTTTTCTTGATGAGTCTGGCTAATGGTTTATCAATTTTGTTTATCTTCTCAAAGAACCAGCTTTTCGTTTTATTGACCTTTGCTATTGTTTCCTTCATTTGTTTTTCATTTATTTCTGATCTGATCTTTACGATTTCTTTCCTTCTGCTAACTTTGGGTTTTTTTTGTTCTTCTTTCTCTAATTGCTTTAGGTGTAAGGTTAGGTTGTTTATTCAAGATGTTTCCTGTTTTGTAAGGTAGGATTGTATTGCTATAAACTTTCCTCTTAGAACTGCTTTTGCTGCATCCCAGATTTTGGGTCGTCATGTATCCATTGTCATTTGTTTCTAGGTATTTATTATTTCCTCTTTGATTTCTTCAGTGATCTCTTGGTTATTAAGTAGTGTATTGTTTAGCCTCCATGTTTTTGTATTTTTTACAGATCTTTTCCTGTAATTGATATCTAGTCTCATAGCGTTGTGGTCGGAAAAGATACTTGATACAATTTCAATTTTCTTAAATTTACCAAGGCTTGATTTGTGACCCAAGATATGATCTATCCTGGAGAATGTTCCATGAGCACTTGAGAAGAATGTGTAGTCTGTTGTTTTTGGATGGAATGTCCTATAAATATCAATTAAGTCCATCTTCTTTAATGTATCATTTAAAGCTTGTGTTTCCTTATTTATTTTCAATTTGGATGATCTGTCCATTGGTGAAAGTGGGGTTTTAAAGTCCCCTACTATGAATGTGTTACTGCTGATTTCCCCTTTCATGGCTGTTAGTATTTGCCTTATGTATTGAGGTGCTCCTATGTTGGGTGAATAAATATTTACAATTGTTATATCTTCTTCTTCGATCGACCCCTTGATCATTATGTAGTGTCCTTGTCTTTTCTAATAGTCTTTATTTTAAAGTCTATTTTGTCTGATATGAGAATTGCTACTCCAGCTTTCTTTTGGTTTCCATTTGCATGAAATATCTTTTTCCAACCCCTCACTTTCAGTCTGTATGTGTCTCTAGGTCTGAAGTGGGTCTCTTGTAGACAGCAAATATATGGGTCTGTTTTTGTATCCATTCAGCCAATCTGTGTCTTTTGGTGGGAGCATTTAGTCCATTTACATTTAAGGTAATTATCGATATGTATGTTCCTATTCCCATTTTCTTAATTGTTTTGGGTTCACTATTGTAGGTCTTTTCCTTCTCTTGTGTTTCTTGCCTAGAGAAGTTCCTTTAGCATTTGCTGTAAAGCTGGTTTGGTGGTGCTGAACTCTCTCAGCTTTTGCTTGTTTGTAAAGGTTTTAATTTCTCCATCAAATCTGAATGAGATCCTTGCTGGGTAGAGTAATCTTTGTTGCAGGTTTTTCTCCTTCATCACTTTAAATATGTCCTGCTAGTCCCTTCTGGCTTGCAGAGTTTCTGCTGAATGATCAGCTGTTAACCTTATGGGGATTCCCTTGTGTGTTATTTGTTGTTTTTCCCTTGCTGCTTTTAATATGTTTTCTTTGTATTTAATTTTTGACAATTTGATTAATATGTGTCTTGGCGTGTTTCTCCTTGAATTTATCCTGTATGGGACTCTCTGTGCTTCCTGGACTTGATTAACTATTTCCTTTCCCATATTAGGGAAGTTTTCAACTATATTCTCTTCAAATATTTTCTCAGTCCCTTTCTTTTTCTCTTCTTCTTCTGGAACCCCTATAATTCGAATGTTGGTGCGTTTGATGTTGTCCCAGAGGTCTCTGAAACTGTCCTCAGTTCTTTTCATTCTTTTTGCTTTATTCTGCTCTGCAGTAGTTATTTCCACTATTTTATCTTCCAGGTCACTTATCCGTTCTTCTGCCTCACTTATTCTGCTATTGATCCCATCTAGAGTATTTTTAATTTCATTTATTGTGTTGTTTATCATTGTTTGTTTCATCTTTAGTTCTTCTAGGTCCTTGTTAAATGTTTCTTGCATTTTGTCTATTCTATTTCCAAGATTTTGGATCATCTTTACTATCATTATTCTGAATTCTTTTTCAGGTAGACTGCCTATTTCCTCTTCATTTGTTAGGTCTGGTGGGTTTTTATCTTGCTCCTTCATCTGCTGTGTGTTTTTCTGTCTTCTCATTTTGCTTATCTTACTGTGTTTGGGGTCTCCTTTTTGCAGGCTGCAGGTTCGTAGTTCCCGTTGTTTTTGGTGTCTGTCCCCAGTGGCTAAGGTTGGTTCAGTGGGTTGTGTAGGCTTCTTGGTGGAGGGGACTAATGCCTGTGTTCTGGTGGATGAGGCTGGATCTTGTCTTTCTGGTGGGCAGGTCCACGTCTGGTGGTGTGTTTTGGGGTGTCTGTGGACTTATTATGATTTTAGGCAGCCTCTCTGCTAATGGGTGGGGTTGTGTTCCTGTCTTGCTAGTTGTTTGGCATAGGATGTCCAGCACTGTAGCTTGCTGGTCGTTGAGTGAAGCTGGGTGCTGGTGTTGAGATGGAGATCTCTGGGAGATTTTCGCCGTTTGATATTATGTGGAGCTGGGAGGTCTCTTGTGGACCAGTGTCCTGAAGTTGGCTCTTCCTCCTCAGAGGCACAGCACTGACTCCTGTCTGCTTCACCAAGAGACTTTCATCCACACGGCTCAGAATAAAAGGGAGAAAAAGTAGAAAGAAAGAATTAGTAGAAGTAGAAAGAGAGAGAGAAAGAAAGAAAGAAAGGAGGGAGGGAGGGAGAGAGGAAGGAAGGAGGGAAGGAAGGAAAAAAGAAAGGAGATAAAATAAAATAAAGTAAGATAAAATATAATAAAGTTATTAAAATAAAAAAATAATTATTAAGAGAAAAGAAAAAAATTTAAAAAACGGACGGATAGAACCCTAGGACAAATCGTGGAAGCAAAGCTATACAGACAAAATCTCACACAGAAGCATACACATACACACTCACAAAAAGAGGAAAAGGGGAAAAAATCATAACTCTTGCTCTCAAAGTCCACCTCCTTAATTTGGGATGACTGGTTGTCTATTCATGTATTCCACAGATGCAGGGTACATCAAGTTGATTGTGGAGCTTTAATACGCTGCATCTGAGGCTGCTGGGAGAGATTTCCCTTTCTCTTCTTTGTTCTCACAGCTCCCAGGGGCTCAGCTTTGGATTTGGCCCCGCCTGTGCGTATAGGTCGCCGGAGGGCGTCTGTTCTTTGCTAAGACACGACTGGGTTAAAGGAGCCGCTGACTGGGGGCTCTGGCTCACTCAGGCCGGTGGGAGGGAGGGGCACGGCGTGCGCGGGGCGGGCCTGCGGCGGCAGAGGCCGTCGTGACCTTGCACCAGCCTGAGGCGCGCCGTGCGTTCTCTCGGAGGAGTTGTCCCTGGATCCCGGGACCCTGGCAGTGGCGGGCTGCACAGGCTCCCCGGAAGAGGGGTGTGGATAGTGACCTGTGCTCACACACAGGCTTCTTGGTGGCGGCAGCAGCAGCCTTAGCGTCTCCCGCCCATCTCTGGGGTCCGCGCTTTTAGCCGCGGCTCGCGCCCGTCTCTGGAGCTCCTTTAAGCAGCGCTCTTAATCCCTCTCCTCGCGCACCAGGAAACAAAGAGGTAAGAAAAAGTTTCTTGCCTCTTCGGCAGGTCCATACTTTTCCCCGGACTCCCTCCCGGCTAGCCGTGGTGCACTAACCCCCTGCAGGCTGTGTTCACGCCGCCAACCCCAGTCCTCTCCCGGCGCTCCGACCGAAGCCCGAGCCTCAGCTCCCAGCCCCGCCCGCTCCGGCGGGTGAGCAGACAAGCCTCTGGGGCTGGTGAGTGCCGGTCGGCCCTGATCCTCTGTGCGGGAATCTCCCCGCTTTGCCCTCCGCACCCCTGTTGCTGTGCTCTCCTCCGCGGCTCCGAAGCTTTCCCCCTCCGCCACCCGCAGTCTCCGCCCGCGAAGGGGCTTCCTAGTGTGTGGAAACGTTTCCTCCTTCACAGCTCCCTCCCACTGGTGCCAGTCCCGTTCTTATCCTTTTGCCTCTGTTTATTCTTTTGCCCTACCCAGGTACGTGGGGAGTTTATTGCCTTTTGGGAGGTCTGAGGTCTTCTGCCAGCATTCAGTAGGTGTTCTATAGGGGTTGTTCCACGTGTATATGTATTTCTGGTGTATGTGTGGGGAGGAAGGTGATCCGCGTCTTTCTCTTCCGCCATCTTCCCGGAAGCCTCTAGACTTTAGATAGTAAGTGACGTCTTGAGAGTAAACAAGCTCGTGCAGGGAGAGCTTGAAGAATGAAAAGAGAAGAGGGCCTCGGACAGAAGAACCCTAGGAGTAAACACAAAACAAAACACATCATGTGTGGAGGGGTCTCGAAAGGAGACTGGAAAGGAGGGGAGAGAGACAGGGAAGATAGGAGACCAAGAGAGCACAGGTATCACAGGAAGTGAGAGAGCAGGGCGTCGTCTGCAGGGGCAGACGTTGCCTGGAGGTCAAGAAAGAACCAAAGTTTACTGCAAAAGAGTTTGATCTGGTCAGTGGGGTTGAAAGCTGTTTTGGTGCCATGGGAGCCTGAGAACAACTGGAGTGAGATGAGCAAGGCGTGTGGATACAGAAAGCAGACAGGTCTTTCACGGAGACTAAGGAGACAGGTTAGAAGTGCCGACTGAGGGAGAGTTTTGATTTTATTTATTTATTTATTTATTTTTGCGGTACGCGGGCCTCTCACTGTTGTGGCCTTTCCCGTTGCGGAGCACAGGCTCCGGACGCGCAGGCTCAGCGGCCATGGCTCACGGGCCCAGCCGCTCCGCGGCACGTGGGATCTTCCCGGACCGGGGCATGAACCCGTGTCCCCTGCATCGGCAGGCGGACTCCCAACCACTGCGCCACCAGGGAAGCCCTGATTTTATTTTTTAAGATGAGAGATAATGAGTATATTTAAATGCTGATGGGAAGAGTCTGTACAAAAGGAGAGACTGAATATTGAAAGCTGAGCCACTCTGTGCCTGAGAAGGTGGTAGAGGAGGGATTCAGGGTCCAGGAGGATAGGATGGATGAGGGTAACCCGTCCGCTGTCACCAGAGGAAAGGGGGAAGGTGGAAGAAGGCGGGTGTGACGATTTGGTGGCACACGTTACAGGTGCTCTTTTCTGACAGTATCTACTTTTTTTTCTGGAGGAAGCAATGTATGGTGATCTGCTGAGGGTGCAGTGGAAGAGACAGGATTGCAGGTGGAGGTTTGCAGCAGTCACCCTGGAGATCAGGAGGGTTGAGTCAAGAAGGATGGGGGAAAAAAAGAAGATAAGAAACAAGGCGGGGCTGCAGAGGTCAAATAGATGCTACCTGGGCAGTAATTAAGGAAGCTGGTTGGAAGAGTAAGAAATTACTGTTTTAGGTATGATTTCCTAGGAGGCGTGGATCTGGTGTTACAAGGTCAAGAGTATAACCATGAAGTGAAGAGTGCTTGTTATCATGGTGGATCTTGAGGTCACCCAAGATGCTGACAGGTTTCAGAGTGGAGAGAGGAGCTTAGATCACGGGCCAGAATCTTCACTGGAAGACAGGAGCCTGAGTGGAGTAGGGTTTTGAAGGTGAGAAATCCTGGAGCCAGGACTTTAGAAACGGTGTTCCTCTGGCTGACAAAGGTCTACAGACCAGTCCGAGGATGGCCTGGGTTTTTTTTTTTCAAACTGTGATAAAAGCTAATTAAGATGCCTTAGTGAAAAAAAAAGCCAAAAATAATCTATCAACTGGTCCAGTCAATTGTGCAATAAATGAACGCAGCAGGGGAAAAAAATTCTGCAAAACAGTCTATGGTTGTCTTCATAAAGACATTCCCTTAATACGTGTCGATGACTTCACTTCATAGACATTTTTTTCCCATTATAAACTGGTTTGCATTATCCATTCCTTGATTCCTTTTTCTAAGTGTGTTTAATCCAGAGTTGGGTAAATCTCTACTTTAAATGCCACAGTTAAGCCTCATAATTCATTTCTGTCTTAGTGGCAATGGAACGGAGCTGACCACTATACTCATCATAATAGCTTTTAATATCCTTACTGAAGACAGCTATTAATTTCACACACTCTGCCTTCCTTTATTCCAAGTTAAATCCTGCGTCTGTTATCTCTTTCACAGTGTACATTTCTCTACCCCTTAATAATTTTATATGTAAGCCTAAAAATCCCCCTTTTAAAAAGCAACAGATTTGATAGAACCATGTATTTTTATTAAGGGCATCTGAAGACAGGTCGGTACATGGACATTGGAGAGATTATGTCTAGGAAAATTTCTACCATAAGAAGGGATTAGTTTTTTGCAGATATAATTTTTGCCATCCTGTGGGTAAGCTAGGGTCTCTGTCTGATCTTCAGCAGAATGAAACCAGCCCCAGAGGAGTTTCTTCTTACAAACATCTCTACTGGTTAGGAAGCTGCCATAGGTACAGCTATTGTATGCCATTAAGTGAGAATTTACAGTGTGCCAGGTTCTGGGCTAAATATCTTATATGCACCCCAATTTTCTTTTTTTTCTGGCCGCCCCATGGGGCTTGTGGGTTTTAAGTTCCCTGACCAGGGACTGAACCTGGGCCATGGCAGTGAAAGCCCGGAATCCTAACCACTGGGAACTCCCAGTACACCACATTTTAATGTCACAAAGCCCCTATGAGCCCCTTGTATTACCCCTATTTTATGGACAAGGAAACGGGCTTAGAGTTTAGGTATATGCCTGATGGGCACAAGTCAATAAATAGCAAAACTTGAATTCAAAACAGATCAGTCTAAATCTAAAATCCATGCAGTTAATGTATTGTTTGCTGCTGTGATAAGAATGCAGGATGAATGTGCATGCGTGTGTGTGTGTGTGTGTGTGATGTGTGTGTGTGTGTGTGTGTGTGTGAGAGAGAGTTTGGTGTGTGTGTGTGTGTGTGTGTGTGTGTAAAAGAGAGAGAGAGAGAGTTTGGCAGTAGTAAAGATGTTGGTGGAGGGACAGGGACAGGCATATAGAATAAAGAGCGTGGCAAAAGGTTTGGGAACAAGTGAAGCAGAGAAGCGCCAGAACTGAGAAAAAATGTAAAGAAGCACAGGTGTATATTTAATGGTGAAACTCCAAAATGAGGTGGGAAACCCTCACCCCTTCAAGAATATGCTTTTTCACTCTTTTACTCCGTGCAAATCAATAGGCACAGCCTAGAATCTAGGGGCAGCCTAGAATAAATTTTCTTAACAGTATTCTGATCTTCTTATCTGTAATCAACTTTTCTTCTTGGGTGGGAGGACTATAATTGGAAGCCCGGCCTTCCTTTAGCCCGGGAGCAGACAGGTGACTCCAGTTATGAGAGTCACATGTTCATCTCACTTTGGAACTTGACTCTTAGTTGCACCATCTCATCCCAGTGGTTGGTCCTCATCAGAATTTTCCAACCCTGTGGTTGCTATTTAGACTTTAATTTTAAATCTGGACTCTCAATTCCATTTCCTTGATCTATATGTCTTTCCTTATGCCAGTACCACAGTCTTGATTATTGTTTCTTTGTAATAAGTTTTAAAATTGAGAACTCTGACTCATCCAACTTTGTTCTTATTTTTCAGGATTGCTTTGGTTATTCTGGGTCCCTTGCATTTCCATATGAATTTTAGGACCAGCTTGTCCATTCATTTCTGTACAAGAAGGCAGCTGAGATTTTGATAAAAATTGTATTGAGTCCATAGATCAGTTTGGGGAGTGTTTCCATCTTAATGACGTTATCTTCTAATCCATGAACTCAGGAAGTTTTTCCATTTATTTAGGTCTTTTAAAATGTCTTTCAGTGCTGCTTTGTAGCTTGCAGTACTTACGTTTCTTTTATTAAATTTATTCCTTAATATTTGCTTCTTTTTAAAGCTATTGTAAATGGAATTGTTTTCTTAATTTCACTTTTGGATTGTTCATTGTTAGTATATAGAAATACAATTGATTTTTGTATATTGATATTGTATCCTGACATCTTACTGAATTTGTTTATTAACTCTAATAGTTTTTTTAATGGATTATTTAAGATTTACTATATAAAAGATTATGTCATCTGCAAAGAGAGATAGTTTTACTTCTTTTCCAACTTTTATCTCATTTTCTTGCCTAATTGCCCTGGCTAGAACCCACAGTACAATGTTGAATAGAAGTGGCAAGAACAAACATCCTTGCCTTGTTCCTGATCTTAGAGGGAAAGCATTTAGCTTTTCACCACTAAGTATAATGTTAGCTGTGGGTTTTCCATAGATTCCTTTTATTAGATTGAGGAAGTTCCCTTCTATTTCTAATTTGAGGTTTTGTGGGGTTTTTTTCTTTTTTTTTTTTATCATGAAAGGATGTTAGAATTAACTACATGAAAAAGACCTGTGTTCTATCCATCATTTCCCCACCCCATATATGAAGTAGATCCACTCTACGTGACGGAATAGCACACAGATAGGCATCATGTTGCTGGAGCTTTGATATACATCATATCATGTTATAATTGCTAGGATTATCTTTGCATGTAAAAAAGAATACTGACCACAGTGGCTAAGCCAAAGAGTGGCTCATTTTTCTGATGTAACCGTCTGGAGGCGGTCAGTCCGGGGCTTATGTAGCTGCTCATGGATGTTGCCAAGAACCCAGGACCCTTCCAGCTTCCTCCTCTACCATCATCAGACCTGGTGTTCGTCTTCTTCATTGAATGGCTGTTCCACCTCCATGACCACATCTATGTTCTATGCTGGACATAGAAGAAAATAGTGAAGGGCTATAAGGATGAACTAAGTGAGTCTGTGCTTTTTCTCTTTTCTTTCTTTTTTTTTTCTTTTTTAGTTGTGAAAACAGTAGTATTCCCAAGAAGCTCCATTCAGCATATTTCTGCTTTTATCTCATTGATCAAAATGAGTCACAGGGTAATCTCTAGTTGCAAGGGAGGCTGGAGCGATGGATATTTTTAACTGGGTACATTGCTGCCTGGTTAAAAATTGAGGTTCCATTGGTAAGAAAGAATGGGAGTCAGGGAGAAAAAATAGGTGTCAGAGTCAAAAAAAAAAAGTACCATATAGCCAAGAAAAGATCCTTCTTTCTTGGAATTTTGGAAAAATAGATTTGGAAGTTTAGATTTTCTTCTAATGCTCTGTGTATTTTTCAGGTTTCTCATGGTTAATTGCAGTTGTGTTTCTAAAGAGGACTGAATCTGTAGGTCCCTCATCATAGAGCTGGCTTAGAGGGCAGCCCTCCTGCGGTTGCGTGGCAGAGAAGTTGCTCCCTCAGGCCACAAGCTGCTGTTCTGATCCTCCAGTCCAATGGTCTAAAGCAGGGGTCAGCAAACGTTTTCCTAAAGGACCAGAGAGTAAATATTGAAGGCTTTGCGGGTTACATGGTGTGATAGAGTGAACACTGAGAGGTCCACATCCTAGTCACCAGAACCTGTGATTTTGTTACTTTCTATGGCAAAAGAGATTTAGCAGTTGTGATTAAACTAAGGATCTTGAGATGGGAGATTATCCTGGATTATCTGGGTGGACTCAGTGAAATCATAAGGGCCATTATAAGAGGGATACAGAAAGGTCAGAGTCAGAGGGAAAGAGGATAAAATGCTACCCTGCTTGCTTTGAATATGGCGGAGGGGACCATGAGCCAGGGAATACAGATGACCTCTAGCAGCTGGAAAAGGCAAGGAAACAGATTCTCCTCTAAGGCCTCCAGAAGGAACGCTCTCCTGCCGACACCTTGATTTTAGGACTTCTGACTTTCAGAACTGTAAGAAAATAAATTTGTATGGTTTAAGCCACTCGTTTGTGGTCATTTGTTACAGAAGCAACAGGAAATGAATACGTAACAGTTTCTACCACAGCTACTCGACGCTGCTGTTGTAGTAAAAGCAGCCATAGATAATATATAAATGAGTGGGCGTGTCTGTGCTCCAGTAAAACCTTATTTACAAAAACAGGCAGGCTGGATTTGGTCCATGGGCAACAGTTTTCTGACCTCTGGAATAGCCTCAGATACATACCACTATTCTATGTAATCTCTAATTTTGAGACATAGTTTGTCTCCATATTCAAATTACAATACATAATGTTCCAGTGAACATTCTTGTGGGCAGTTCATTGGGCCTATCTCAGATTACACGTCCAGAATAAATTCTAGAAATGTGATTCCTGAGTCAAAGTGTGTGTATCCTTTTCCTAGACTGACCGTTTGCAAAGCCACAATAATCCACACTCATGGGGGAGCACAGGACGGTCTACCACACGCTCAGAGTAGCCAGTTCTTCGTAAGCAGATGTAGAGACTGGAGTAAAACACCAGGATAATGGCTCACGTTCATATTTTATACACAAATTTTAAAGCACTGGGGCAGGTTATTTATCTGGTAACCCTGAATTTAGACTGTTTAATGTGCAATTTTAAATATGGGCAACAGAAAATAAAATATAAATTCTTACTTCTGACACTTAAGCATGCTAATAAATGATTATAGTCTTTACATTTTATTTGCCCCTGGAACTCAGTATGTTCTTAGTTGGCAACAGTACTTGGATTTGGTACTCTACATGTTGGCCCATTGGGAATGAAAATGGCTGGGTGACTTTCTCATCAATTGTTTAAATAGAGACTTTCAAGGACAGTATTTCTGGAATGTGCTCTCTTTTTTAATATAAATTTATTTATTTATTTATTTGGCTGCGTTGGGTCTTTGTTGTTGCACGTGGGCTTTCTCTATTTGTGGCGAGCGGAGGCTACTTTTCCTTGCCATGCGCGGGCTTCTCATTGCGGTGGCTTCTCTTGTTGCAGAGCGTGGGCTCTAGGCACATGGGCTTCAGTAGTTGCAGCACGCGGGCTCAGTAGTTGTGGCTCGTGGGCTCTGGAGTACAGGCTCAGTAGTTGTGGCACACGGGCTTAGTTGCTCCGTGACATGTGGGATCTTCCCAGACCAGGGCTTGAACCCATGTCCCCTGAACTGGCAGGTGGATTCTTAACCACTGCGCCACCAGGGGAGTCCTGGAATATAATCAAGTCCTCTTGATCAACTTATTTTTATTTTAAGAAAATTTATCCTTGTATTCACAACCTTATTTCTGTCAGTCTCTACAGGAATTTGGAACCCCTGATATGGGGTGGTAGCATACAGGGAAAATGATTAGTCGATTCATTCGTTGCTATTTGGAGGGAAGAAAAATCAATACCTCCTATTTTCTAGCAAAATTCATTGTTTTTCTAAGACTGTTCTTTGACTCTTTTGGTTTTAGCAAGGATCCTCCAATTGGGGGTTATATTCAGATTGGCCAAGAGTTTTTGTATGATTCTTGGGGGAACTCCACGGGTACAGTGTCAGGATCCTGTATTCGAACGAGATACAGTGTGTGTAGATGCCAGGTGCGCACGAATAATAACTAACATTTGTTGAGGATTTAGCACATTCTGGATAGGGAAAATTACCCTGATTAACTCCGGCACCATCTTTGGGATCTAGTCATTACTATTATCTTACCAATATTATTGTTGAGGAAGCCAGGAGTAATAAGTAACTTGCCCTAGGCTAACAGTTAATAAATAGAGTTGCTGGGAGAGAATTCCCTGGCAGTCCAGTGGTTAGGACTCAGTGCTCTTACTGCCAGGTGCCCAGGTTCGATCCCTCGTAAGGGAACTAAGATCCTGCAAGCTGCAAGGTACAGCCAAAAAAACAATAGAGTTGCTGGGGGTTGAACACAGGCAATTTGATTCCAAAGCCCGCACTTTGCATTATGTATTATAATAAATAATCAATAGATGCATTCTTCCTTTAATTTATCCAATCAGTCGATCAGTAGGTGTTTGTTCATTTATTGGGCTTAGTATATATCAATAAGCAAAACAGATAAGATTTCTGTCCTATTAGAGATTACCTTCCAGTGGGGGCCAAGACATAAAAAACCAACAATTAACATACTAAACATATTAAATCAATCAATCAATCATAAAGTATGTTGGAAGGTATTAAGTACAATGAAAAAAAATGAAATAGAGCAAAGGTAATGGGGGCCAGGAGTGGGTGTATAGGCTTCACTGAGAGGGTGACGTTGAGCACAGATTCAAGGAAAAGAGGGAGTTCTTTGGATTCCTATCCAACCCTTTCTTTCTATACTTGTGAACATTTCTCAGTGAAATTTAAACCAGAATATCTGCCACCACTTATCTAGAGGGTGATATTGTATTTACTGTACCATCTGTAGGCTCCTTTGAATTTTCATCCAGCAGAGGACTCAAACTTAGATTATCAAGTTACTGGAAAGTGTTACTAATAATGTATAGCTCAGCCTCAATTATTTGGACATTAGATGAAAATAGAATTCCCCCCCCCCCATACCAGTATATCTGATTTATGTACGTATGTTGACTCAATTGCAAGGACGTCTGTAAAACTTGGGGGCAAGATACACATCACAGGCAACTGACATAGAGAACCAGGAGAGAAGCTACTGAAAAATAAAACCAAACACCTGTTTCCTCTCTGGCTTTGGTTGTCAGGCAAACATTTTCCAGTGAAAACTGCACAATACATGAGAAGTACTGAGGGTTGTTTGTTTTCACTTTAGATGCCTGGTGTCTTAACATAAAATATTTATTGAACTGCATTTGAGAGATATATTTTGGTAGATCACTTATCACAAAAGAAAAAGGAATTAAACTGCATCCACATACACATGTCTGGGCTGAGTATCCAGTTTGTTTCAGTCCTTCACGGGATTGTAAATTCCATGAGGCCGGAGTGTGTGCCTTGTCTTGGTGTTGTTCAATACTTGTTTGTTGAATTAAAGGATGAGAAAAGGAAAGAGGAAGGCAAGAAAGAAAAAAGGATTGGGAGGGAGGGAGGGAGGAAGGAAGGGAGGGAGGGAGGGAGGGAGGAAGGGAGGGAGGGAGGGAGGGAGGGAGGAAAGAAACCTAGGGAAGAAAAGAAAGAGTGGATTCTGTTTATTCAGGAGCCTTAGATATATACTGAGCAGTATTCGAATAGAGGATAGTAATGTAAGATTAGGCTGCAGGGACAAATCATTTAACTTTTGTGCTGTATGTGTGTGCACTAATTGTTTTTTGACTATAACAATTGTGAAAGAGGCATTTGTGCTTGCAAAGAGAGACACATTCACTCTTTGGCTGGTAAGCTGATGCCTGTCTTTGGGAGGTGAAAATCAAGGCAGTGGCAAGAATTTTCATAAAGATTTTTTTTTCTGTACATCCATGTCAATCAGTATTTGACCATATATGGATTTGGGCTGAGAAAAGATCCTTTTATTAGTAATTTCCAAATTGCAGAAATCAATCTAATTGTTTGTGTTGAGCACTTCTAAAAAATGGTGCAGAACAGAAAAGAATCGAACAGACCAGAGTGCATTGTGTGCTGTGAGGGTGAGTGTTGCATCACATATGTGTGTACTGGATGAAGAAGTAAAATGCATTTCTTACTATGAAAAGTGTTTATTTTTTATTTTTTTTATTTTTTACTTTTTGGCCACGCTGTGTAGCATGCAGGATCTTTGTTCCTCCACCAGGGATTGAACCTGTGCCCCCTGCATTGGGAGTGTGCAGTCTTAACCACTGAATCTCCAGGGAAGTCCCTGAAAAGTGTTTTAAAGAAAAGTTTGAAGTTCAAACTTTGAATCAATGAAGTGATTGGATTGGTATAACTACGATCTCCAGGTCAGGAGCAAGCCACTGAAATCCTTCTGAAGCTCAAATCATATTGAGTTTAGTAGAGAAGTATTGAGTGAACTTCTATCCTGGTTTTAATCCAACTTCTACCACTTCCTAACAGCCTGACTCTGGGCCTTTGTTTCCTTATGTGTAAGATGGAATAATAGTAGTATCTACTTTAGAAAGTTGTTTTGTGTATTAAAAATGAATTAATATATGTAAAGTGCTTAGAAAAGTGGCTGGCACATGGTAAGGACTATATGAGTATCAGTGATTGTTATTGTTATTTTTGTTGCTGTTGTTGTTATGTGATGAGCCCTGTGGGAGAAAATACCCAGACAATATCTTATTTAACCCAAGACCAAGTATTAGTTTCATCACATGCAATACTTTGTACCTATTTGAAGTCGAGTCTGGCTATCTGGCTTTTAAGCAGAAACATCCGACACCTTAGAAACCAACCATCTCCCTGGATGTTCTTCTATTGATACATAAGATCATAGGTAGTAACTAGGGGGCATGTTTTATTTGGATACGCAGTGTTTTTTGTGTGTTTCTGTTTAAAAAAATTTTTTTTAATTTTTAAAATTTGAATGCCCCAACTTGTGGTAGAAACCAAATTTCTTTTAATATATTACATATATATGTAACACTCAAGTGAAATATATGTACTTTGAGGGGATCTATTTATGTTCCATTGGGAGTCATTCCTTCCTATCGGGAATCTCACCTGTTGTTTTGTGCGTTTGGTCAGATTCCTGGCATGTTTTGTTTCCTGTTGTTTAGTAAAGGTGCTCTTCCCGGGATTTGCTAAACCTGGTGACTTTTTTGGAAGATTTTTTTCCTTTTGATTTAATATACTGAGAAAGGAATGGGAAGGTTAAGATCAATTTTAGGAGTGCTTCAGCTTGTGTATTAAGTAGCCATTCATTCTGGAACACGAGGGTAGGATTGTAATAAAAGGTGATGGAACAGCAAGAAAAAAAAAATTTACCCCAGTTTTTATCACTTCCTATTGGCTAAAGCCACTTGACAATTTATGTTATCTGTCAGATCCCTCGATGGATTTGACTTTTAAATCCCTGCTAAAGATTGAAGTGCCTAAAACTTCCTCACTCTGCACCCAGTTGCTCGTAGCTTCAGATCTTTAAACTGAATTAACACATTATCACTTAACTGGTCTGCCCGCTTTCCCCCATGTCTCCTGGCATTTTACCTGGATGCAGAGGGCGGCAGTTGCTCTGCTGTAAGCATCTTATCCAGCTATCTTATGGATGTCACTCTAGAATGGAAAGAAAGGCTTCTATGAAGCACATATGTTTCCAGGCACAAAGACACACACATCCATCTAGGGACCACACCAGACTCCTGCACTGAATTCCAGAACTCTTACGATGGCAGGTAGAGGAGGTGTGGGAATATTCTGTGTCTATATTGCAGCCTAGAGTACAATAAAATATATGTAAGTTGGCACATTATGGGCTTTAGCTCATTTTTAACAAGGTCTTGAATTTATATGGCACCATTCTCTAAAAAGCTAGCAATGTATACAAACTGGGTCTAATTCGTCACCACACCAGTTCCTTTAGAGTAGATAGGCGGGTGGCATAGAGTTGGGGAAGATGTAGCCGTCAAATGGCTGCTCACATTAAAAATATCTAAGGTTAGATAGTTGCAAAAGCCATAGGTTTCAACTATTCCACAAAAAGAGTACAGAGGTCTGACTTTTCTGGTTAATCTGATGGATGTAGGTAGCTCAGAGCTATATCATCTGGCCATCCCTATTGATAACATTGGCCATTTCACATAGGGCTGCATAAAGACTCCCGAGGTCTACAGTTCCCTCAACGGCCACTAGAGTCACTGAGAAGAAAAAAAAAACTTCAGAAAACACAGCATGAATAATGGCAGCAAGAGAAGCTCCTGGTTATAGCCCACTCATATATTTTTGAAATGTAGGTCAGATTTAGAGGAAGTGAAAGAAACTTCCTGTTGAATTTTCGTTTATAGCATGTGTCTGGAAATCTCTAAATGTAATTTCTTGGTGTAAAGTAAACTGCAGAAATCTGGGATGTGTCAGTCTGCTTTATGTTTATTGAAGCCATTCTATTTGAAGCTGAAATGTAAAATTATATAGTGGAGTGAAGAGCTACAATTAGTTTAACAGACATGACCGTATTCCTCAATTGAAAAGCTGTCAAGACCTCAACAATCAGATACAAAAAAGATCCAGGAATGCTATAAAATCTTGTCTCCTAGGAAAGATTACATTTCCCTTTGGTTGCTACACATCGCTCTGAATATTGTACTATCTTCTATCCTCTTTTTAAAATTTTTAATTTTTAAAAAATTGAAGTATGGTTGATTTACAATGGCCTGTTAGTTTCAGATTAACAGCAAAGTGATTCAGTTATACATACATATATCTCTCTATTTTTTTCAGATTCTTTTCCATTATAGGTTATTACAAGATATTGAATATAGTTCCCTGTGCTATACAGTAGGCCTTGCTGTTCTACCCTCTTTTTTGTGGTTTTAAAAAAAAAAGCACTTTCCTAAAAGTCACAAATAATGGGGTATTTATTTTATTTTTTAAAAATTTTTGGCTAGGTCTTTGTTGCTGTGTGCCGGCTTTCTCTAGTTGCGGCGAGCAGGGGCTACTCTTCCTTGTGGTGTGCGGGCTTCTCATTGCGGGGGCTTCTCATTGCGGTGTCTTCTCTTGTTGCAGAGCACGGGCTCAAGGCGTGCAGGCTTCAGTAGTTGCAGCACGTGGACTCAGTATGTGTGGCGCATGGGCTTAGTTGCTCTGTGGCCAGTGGGATCTTCCTGGACCAGGGCTTGAACCCGTGTCCCCTGTATTGGCAGGCAGATTCCTAACCACTGCACCACCAGGGAAGTCCACAAATAATGTTTTTTATAAATTTGAACTGGTTAGAACAACTTAGATGTTCTCATGACCACAACCAAGCTCTCAAAATAAAAAGGGTTTCGGCAAAACTAAAATTCTCATCACTACCGTGTGGCAGACACCCCCATCTAACTTATCTATAGTCTACTTTGATTTTGGATTTTCCTTCTAAATTGAGATGCGGACGCCATTAGTGGCAAGAGGAATGCTACTTGATGACACTTGGTGTCACCTGTTGCAGACACTGTTGGCGGCCTAGGCAACCAACAGCAGAAGCTGATTCTGTGGTTGTGTCCACCCTAATATGCTCTGTGAAGGTCACCCTATTTCCTATCTGGGGGGATAGACCATCATTTTGCTGAGCCAGTCATGGTCATCCCATTCTCCTTGACAGTGAGAGCAGAGAGATGGAGTGAACCTGGGTCCTTCATGATATCATGAAACCATCAAACCCTGAAGCAACCTACATTGAGGCTTTTAAAAATGTGAGGTAATTAATTTTTTTAAATTTGTAAGCCAAATTCAGTCAGGACTTTCTGTTACTTGGTTCCCCAGACACCCTAATACTGCTGCAAAGAAAGTATCTCTATAATGCTATTGGGGGTAGAGCCTTCTGCTTCATGGGCAGAGCTAAGACTTTGCCTCTGATAGACTAGAAAGACAGCATACTATTGAGCAAAGAGCCCTGGATTTAGGGGCAGAATAACCAGTTCTAAATCACACCTGTCATTTACTGTTTGTGTGCACTCAGGCAGGTAATTTAGTCTGCCTGAGTCTCAGATTAACAATACCAACTCATGGGCTCATTATGAAGGTTAAATGAAACAATGTGTTTCACAGGCCATCAGATGGAGTATGCTTGAGGGCCAATATTGTGTTGTGCTTATCTTTGTTATCCCTGTCGCACACTGGCCAGCATATAGCAGCAAATACTTATACATCATCCACTCTGTGCCCATGTTTTTCATGTATTAAGTATTTTTCATGTATTTTAAAGCTCATTTAATTGTATTAACTCATTTAATTGTCACAACAACACTATTCTTTCATTCCACTTTACAGATGAAGAAAGAGGCTCAGAGAGATTAAATAATTTGTCCAGGGTCATCCCGATAGGAAGTAGTAGAGACAGGATTTGAATCCAGGCAGTCTTTAAAGTCTAGGGTCTCAACTACACAATATTCTACATAGTGGGGGCTTAGTATTTATTTAATGGCTGAATGGTACCTGTGAAGTTCAGTGAATATATATTGAACAGGTGGGATGTAGCAGTTGAATAACAACTTCTTTTTCTTAAGAAGAAATGTTATACTTCGATTTTTTTTCTCTTGGAGAAAAAAGTAGTTCTTCCAAGTTTAATGAGATTCTGTGACCATGGATTACTTTGGGGGGCATTTTTCCATCCATGTTAATGAACGTGGCCCCCAAGGCAGCCACCAGTAGGATCAGGTCTGAATACAAGGATTATTCAGCACCCTTTTATCACATGACTCCCATGTATAAACAGCCCCCAAATCACGTGACTCCAATTGATTAAATCAGCCCCTTAAACATCCCAACCCCCATTAAATTAATCATCCTCCTTAAATCTCCTGACACCCATTATACCAATCAAACCCCTTAGGTTTCCTGACCCCCCCAAATCAGTCTGCCTTCTTAACTCTCCAGACACTCATTAAGTCATTGTGCCTTCTTAATTCTCTTGAACCCCATTAAATCAATCACCCTTCTTAATCCCCCAACAGCCCTTCAAACAATAAGCCCCCTTAAATCATGTGATTGCTTTGATTCAGTCAGTGCCCTTAAATGGTGGAGCTACCAGTGATTCAGTCAGGCCCACTGCATCACGTGACTCCCACCGATTAAATCAGCTCACTTAAATATTGTTAACCCCTTTAAATCAATTGTTCTTCTTAAATCTCCTGACTTTCATTAAAACAACCAAACACCTTAGGTTTCCTGAGTCCCATTAAATCAATCTGCCTTCTTAAGTTTCCTGACACCCATTAAAGAGGATGATTACTTTAATTAGGGTCACCATATTTAAGAAGGCAGAGTGAGTCAATGGGGGCCCAGCCCAGGAGGGGTGCTGTTCCCCATGGGGGGTGGGGGCAGGGTATCCCCGAGGGGTGGCCCTGGCATCCCCCTGGGGTACTCAGTTGTGTATATGCATTGTGTACACAAAGTTCTTTTGGGGAAACATAGTATGTCCACCGTTGTGTATATGTACTGTGTACCCAGAGTTCCTTTGTGGAAACAGTATGTACACTGTTGTGTATAAGCATTGTGTACTCAAATTTTTTTGTGGACACATAGTATGTATACAGTTGTGTGTATGCATTGTGTACACAGATTCCTTTGCGGACACATTATGTACACAGTTGTGTATATATATTGTGTACACAAAGTTGCTTTGTGTACCCATATTCCATACACAGTTGCATACATAGGTGCTGTCCCCCCTGGGGGGGTGGTGCTTGGGCTGATTCAATCAACCCCTTGGATAACGTTACTCCTATTGTTAAATCAGTCCCTGTAAATCAGGGAGGGGTGCTGTCCCCTCTGGGACAGTCTCTGAAATGCAGAATACGCTTAGTTTTGTCTATCATCTCCTCTCCCAAATGGTTAGTTAGAGCACATGCTCGGACAATTCTGGCTACTAGAACATCCTGGCCACACACCCATGAGTTGCTGTAGCTAAAATCTGGTTAGGTAGGTAAGTGTCTCATTTCTCTGCCGTGTCCCCAATCCCTGGGGCACTCCCATGCCTCGGTCACATCTTCAGCACCAGTGGTGCTCTGCTCACCACCCCCAAACCCCCTTCCCCCATTAAAACCTGTGGTCAAACTGTCCAGAAGTAAAGAATTCTAACAATGAAATCAAACACATAAATGACAAAAATTATGAATCGCACACCAAGTTATGTAGTTGACTCGTAGCTTAACGGATATGTTCTTCCTCTGAGGACAGTGGATAGAAAGACATTTCTCAACTCCAAGAGGTCAAGCTGACAGGCCCGCAGGAAAGAGCTGGTTGGGAAGGAAGCCTTCTCCAAAATGACAAATGACAGCTTAGAAGGAGACCACCTACGTGTATTTCCAACAGTTAGTTGTCTCAATGACCCTATCACCTCTGAAGTAGGTGGCCTTCCTCCTTTCCTCTCCAGGCCTCCTTCTGTCCTCCCAGGGAAGTCACAATTTCCATTATCTGCCTAAAGTCTAGTATAGAATGAAGAAAGCCAGCTGTAGAACTGGTCTTTGTGGAAATATTGCTTTCAAATTCCTTCTGTTCCAGACTTCATACACCTTATAAATATAAACAGATCAAGAAATTTAGCGATTTTATAGAAAGGGGACCTAATAAACATTAAACTCTAAACTTAGCACTGTCCAGTAGAAATATAATGCAAGCCACAAATGTGAGCCACATACGTAATTTAAAATTTTCTGATAGCCACATTGAGTAGAAAGAAACAAGTGGAATTCATTTTATTTTATTTTTTATTATTATTTTTAAATTTATTTATTTAATTTACTTTTGGCTGTGTTGGGTCTTTGTTGCTGCGTGCGGGCTTTCTCTAGTTGCGGTGAGCGGGGGCTACTCTTCGTTGCGGTGCACGGGCTTCTCATTGAGGTGGCTTCTCTTGTTGTGGAGCACGGGCTCTAGGTGCGCGGGCTTCAGTAGTTGTGGCTCGCGGGCTCTAGAGCGCAGGCTCAGTATTTGTGGTGCACGGGCTTAGTAGCTCCGTGGCATGTGGGATCTTCCCCGACCAGGGCTCGAACTGGTGTCCCCTGCATTAGCAGGCGGATTCTTAAGCGGTGCGCCACCAGGGAAGCCTGGAATTCATTTTAATAATATGTTATTTAACCCAGTGTTTTAAAAATACAACCATTTCAACAGGTAATCAACATAAAATTTTTGATGAGCTATTTTATATATTTTTTCATATTAAGTCTTTGAATCCAGTTTTACACTTATGACACATGTCAGCTCAGACTACCCATTTGTACTACACTAGCCACTAGTACTACATTTCCAGTACTCCACTCCACTAGCTACATGTGGCTGTTGGCTACGGAATAGGACTGTGCCTTCATATCTTTTCACATGTTCTTCTAATTTTTCTGAAAAGTTACATGTGTTTTTGCATGTATCTAACCAGTTGTTCAAACTCTCTTGGATTCTTTTCCCCTGAACTACTGTGTATATGAACACATCACATATATTTATATGTGGCGTGCATTATGCATATTTAAATATGCAATATATATTTATCTCTAAGACTGGTATGACCCATATAAATAGCTTATCATTTATAAAATCAATCTAATAATCTTCTGTTGTGTTACTATACTGACTGTATGGGCATTCATCTATTGGACATCTGGGTAATTTACCACTTTTCTCTGTTACAAGTATTACTGCTATGAATGTCTCTTTTTTTTTTTTTTAGAGTGGAATTTGTTTTTTCTCTTTCTATCTTTGTCCTTTTTTTCCCTATTCTACTGTCTTTTTCAGGATTACAGAAAATGAGATTGAGAAACCCTCCTTCCTCAGTTGGTCCAGGATCAACCACCTTTCCACTCTACAAGTGCTACCTGGGGGCATCTCTGTCTTCTGTGATAAATTAAAATCAGTTACCAACCCTGGGCCCAAAGCGGTTAATTCATCAATGTGTAAAGAAGAAACAAAGATGATGGGGGCGGGGGCTTGAAGGGTATAGAACAAACAGCTTCTTTCATAAAGGCTTTTGCAGGAGAAAAGCAAAGCCCCTTTCATTCTGAAGTGTAAGGAGAGAGGATGTAGTAGCAATAGGTAGGAAACACAGGCATGAATATGGATATAGTTTTCCACACGGCCCCACTGACTTGAAGACAACAATGAAAAAGCTATTATGGCTCCTATTACAAAGGTGATGGGCTGGATATAATTAGGGATTAAATCTGAAATTCCCAGTACCTACTCAGCACCTCGGGAACTTGACAAGCTGCCATCACTCCAAGATCCCTGGGAGGAGCAGTGCGGCTGGCTTAATCAAAGAGGGCATCAGTGGGGCCCGCTCATAGCAAGCCACTTATCACAGCGCTAATGAACAGGGAGGCCTTCGAAGAGGGGAAGTGGAGCAGTGGTGTCACTTTCCCTTTGTTGTGTGCACATCAGCTGGCTTCTCCGCAGGGGCGGTGACTTGTCAGAAAGGAGACAAGTTGCTAGGTAACCAGGGAGTATGAGGGAAGCCCCCTCCCCCATCCCCAGGGAAGCAAAGTGCCAAGGGGGCTCCAAGAAGGATTTGTTGGTTAAAAAACAACCCAAAACATCCATAGCCTCAAACGTGGAAAGATTAACTGCTACCCTGAGGAGCGCAGGCTACTTTTTTTTTTTTTTTTTCCGGAAGGGGAAGGCTAATTGGAAGAGAATTACTGTGACCTGGGAGTCGAAGGAGGGGGAAGGAAAGGGAGGGGAAAAAGCCAGAGAGTACAGGGGGAACAAGTATTAAAAAGAGGGAGAGGGAGAAGATTGTGGGAAAGAAAGCATCTGCATCAACTCTGGAAATGACCTTATTACAGGACAGTATACTGGGGCCGCCATGAACTCCAGGGCCCTTAGAGGGTTAAGATGGTCTGTGCAATAAACAAGCTAAAAAGTATGGTCTCTGTACCAGCCATGTCTTATCTGGAAACTTGTTGGAACATGTCAAGCCCCGACCCAGGCCTACTGCTTTAGCAACTGTGTGTTTTTTTTTTTTTAATATTTATTTATTTATGGCTGCATTGGACCTTAGTTGCGGCGGCCCTAGGGATCTTTCGTTGTGGTGCACCGGCTCTTTGTTGCAGTGCGCGGGCTTCTCTCTCGTTGTGGTGTGTGGGCTCAGTCGTTGCAGTGCACAGGCTCTCTGGTCATGGCACACAGGCTCCAGAGTGCATGGGCTCTGTAGTTGCAGCGTGCAGGCCCTCTAGTTGTGGTGTGTGGGCTCAGTAGTTGTGGCTCACGTGGCTTAGTTGCCCTGTGGCACGTGGGATGTTAGTTCCCCTACCAGGGATTGAACCCGCATCCCCTGCATTGGAAGGCGGATTCTTAACCACTGGACCACTGGGGAAGTCCCAGCAACTGTACTTCTAACAGGCCCTCCAGGTGATTCAGAAACATATTAGTTTGAGAGCCACTGCTGCAATGGAATGAGAAGCGTTTGGAGGCGTGAGCAGGGGCATGTCAAAGCAAAGATTGCACCCAGCAAAGTTAAACAGGCAAGGAAAACTTCATTCAAGGCTATTGCAATAAGGGAGAGAGGCCAGAACTCAGTCCGAGCTTAACTCCCCTGGACCAGAGGGTGGAAGGGTTTTTAAATGCTGGGGTGAGCTAGTGGAAAACTACTGGGTGGTGTTAGGGTGCTGTCAAAGGCCATCTGTGTTTGCTCATAAACCTCTCCTGTCTTTTTATATATATATAAATTTATTTTATTTATTTATTATTTCTGGCTGCATTGGGTCTTCATTACTGCGCACAGGCTTTCTCTAGTTGTGGCGACCAGGGACTACTCTTCATTGTGGTGCACGGGCTTCTCATTGCGGTGGCTTCTCTTGTTGCACAGCACAGGGTCTAGGCACGTGAGCTTCAGTAGCTGCAGCACGCAGGCTCAGTAGTTGTGGCTTGTGGGCTCTAGAGCGCAGGCTCAGTAGTTGTGGCACACGGGCTTAGTTGTTCCGTGGCCTGTGGGATCTTCCTGGACCAGGGTTGGAACCCGTGTCCACTGCACTGGCAGGAGGATTCTTAACCACTGCGCCACCAGGGAAGTCCCTCTCCTGTCTTTATGGCAGAAGTTAGCTTTACAACTGGGAGCAAGGTGTTCTCTAATGTTAGGCTTCTACCCTCCCTCAGAGGCTGAGAGATAGAGAAGTTGTCTCCTCTGATGATTGCCTTTCAAAGAGATGGTCCACAGGTCCTAGAGAAGGACATTCCTAGAGCCAAATTGAAGGTGACAGGGATGAAAGGCAGTTTATTCCAGAAGGAGACTTCTTCAGGGTGATGGAGCGGGGAGAAGGATGGAGTGGCATGGGATGGAGAAAAGAGCTCGTGTGGAGTCTTTTCTCTCGATGCTGCTGCTGGTTTCATTTCTTTCACGGGAAACCAGACAAGGGCACACAGAGAGGGAGGGCAGCTTGGGCTTGATTCACGTGATTCTCTCAAAAGGTTTTCTGAAGAGCTGATAACATTCGCTTGGAACGAAGTGTCTGTGGTTAAGAAAACAAGCCCACGGCTGTCCTAGTCAGCTTAAGCCAGGTCTTTACTGCTGCACCAACAATTGTAACTTCCCATAGGCCTGCCTTTCAGGGACTTGGCCAAGAGGAATTGCCTTCCAAGATGGATTTACTGGAAGGCTTCAGTGCCTGTAACTGTGGGGTTCCTGCGGCAGGGTATGGCCACTCTTGTCCTTGCGCATTAGAAGTCCTGCCAGAAGGGCTGGCTTTCTTCCCACCTCCATTGTCTGCCGTGGCTGTGCTTCTTCCACATAACTGGTGACCGAGCACGCAGCACTGATCAAGCCTGAACTGTTCCAAAGGACGAAGAGGCCTTTTGCTAGTGACCTTTTAGATAATCTGCCTCACTCCACCCTTTTTTGCTTTTTCTCAGAATGGTAAGGAGACAGCTGTTCCTGGAAGCCTAGCCAAGGCCAGGCATGAGAGTGTGGCTAAGGCACTGTGGGAGGCTGTGTAGCTCGTGTATACCCAGTCCTGGTCACCACACATCCTACAGCACCATGGCTCAGCTGACCTGCCTCCTGCTCTGAACAAGGGGTGAGGCCACCAGGACCAAGGGCTCTGGTGCTTAAGGTTGGCTCAGCTGAAAGACACATGCACCCCAATGTTCATAGCAGCACTATTCACAAGAGCCAAGACATGGAAGCAACCTAATTGTCCATCAACAGATGACTGGCTAAGAAGATGTGGTACCTATATACAATGCAATAATTACTCAGCCATAAAAAAGAATGAAATAATGCCATTTGCAGCAACATGGATGGACCTAGAGATTACCATATTATCATTTCTCTCAGAGAGAGAAAGACAAATACCATATGATATCACTTATATGTGGAATCTAAAATATGACACAAATGAACTTATTTACAAAACAGAAACAGACTCACAGACACAGAGAACAGACTTGTGGTTGCCAAGGGAGAGGGGTGTGGGAGAAGATGGAGTGGGAGTTTGGGATTAGCAGATGCAAACTATTATATATAGAATGGGTAAACAATAAGGTCCTACTGTATAGCACAGGGAACTATATTCAATATCCTGTAAAAAGCCATAATGGAAAAGGGAAAAAAATAGGCTCAGTTGAGTACCAACCAATGTCTGCCACAGCCCATCTCATTTGTAAGATGCTCCTGGGCCAACCAGATGGTGACATTTAATAAATTAAAAAGGTGAGAATTCCCTGGCAGTCCAGTGGTTAGGACACTGGGTTTTCACTGCCAAGGGCCTGGGTTCAATCCCTGGTTCGGGAACTAAGATCCTATAAGCCTCACGGCATGGCCAAAATAAATAAGCTATGAAAATATCCATCATTATCACTTCACCCTGTAATCACTAGCTCATTTGTATCCCTAGACTGTGGACTTCTTAAGGCAGGGCTGAATCCCAATAAATGCCTGTGTCAATGTATGAGTAAAAGAATGAAGGGGAGGGCTTCCCTGGTGGTGCAGTGGTTGAGAGTCCGCCTGCCGATGGAGGGGACACGGGTTCGTGCCCCGGTCCAGGAGGTTCCCACATGCCGTGGAGCGGCTGGGCCCGTGAGCCATGGCCGCTGAGCCTGTGCGTCCGGAGCCTGTGCTCCGCAGCAGGAGAGGCCACAACAGTAAGAGGCCCGCGTACTGCAAAAAAAAAAAAAAAAAAAAAAAAGAATGAAGGGGAGCCCCCAGGACTCCTTTTGTCCACTCTGTGGTTGCCTCTTACCATCCCTTTATTTTTCTGGGTTTTTTTTAAGAATTATTTTTTATTGAGGTAGAGTTGATTACAACATTATGTAAGTTTTAGGCATAAAACACAGTGATTCAAAATTTTAAAGGTTATTTTCTATTTATAGTTATAAAATATTGGCTGTTTCCCCTGTGCTGTACAAAGTATCCTTGTTTATTTTATACATAGTAGTTTGTACCTCTTAATCCCTTATCCCTATGTTGCCTCTCCCCTCCCTCTCCCCAGTGGTAACCATTAGTTTGGTCTCTATATCTGTGAGTCTGTTTCTTATTTGTTATATTCACTAGTTTGTTTTACTTTTTAGATTCCACATAAAAGTGATATATGATATTTGTTTTTCTCTTTCTGACTTTCTTCACTTAGTATGATAATCTCTGGGTCCATCCATGTTGTTGCAAATGGCATTATTTCATCCTTCTTTATGGCTGAGTAGTATTCCATTGTGTATATGTACAACATTTTCTTTATCCATTCATCTGTTGATGAACAATTAGGTTCCCTCCATATCTTGGCTACTGTAAATAGGGCTGCTTATCATCTTTCATTTCAACCATAAAAATCTTTTTGAGCTCCAGAGACCAAAATAAAACCCAACAACAGCAACAAAGCTGAGCTTTTTTCACCATTCTTTAGAGTTTGAGAATTGTTTCCAGAAGAACTATATGTAGACTGGCAATCTTGGTAACATTCATGGATATTAAATTCATAAAAAAAACTAAGTTAACCAGAGAAGAACATCACCTAGCACGTGGTAACACTTTTTGGTTGAACTGCTAATAACCCAGTGAATCCAGAGGAAACACCTATCTGTGAAAATGACTTACAAAAATGGCCAAACCAACATTTTAGAGTGTGAATTAGTCTCAGATAAAAGATTAATGCGACCACACCATAAATAATTCACCAAGGAAATTATTTAGTGAGTGCTTACCGTGTGCATGGCAGGCACCTGACCAGACACAGAAACGCTAAGGCCACATTTACCTCCTGCAGGTCTCTGCAAGCAAGATACCCTGATGATGAAGAAAGAAGCCCAGGGAGCCTGGAATTGTGCACATAAACATAACATTTGCAAGGCAAACGGTTTTAAGAGACCCATTTAGAAGACACTATTCTAAATAAATTTAAAACAAGAACAACATTAAATGGTTCCCAGGAATACCCGGGCAGTCCAGTTAAGACTCCACGCCCAGAAGCCTCCTCGCTGCCAAAAAAACGCCACCCACCCAACCAAACAAACAAACCGCCCCCCCGCCCCAAAATACATTAAATGGTTGCCATTTTAAACTGTTGGTCCTGAAGAACAAAGTAATTTTCCTTGTGATATAAACTCTCAACACAGCAAAACCAAAGGATGATCTGGAGAAACTAGTTTTAGCCATAAGAGGAAAAGGTTGGAAACGAACCAAGCCATATCCCTCCAAAGTGTCTTTATTCCATCTAATTTTAAGGAACAAGCCGGGATGCTCTTGTAAGTATTTGCATGCAAAGGAGTCTGGAAATTGGCCTTGTTTAAACAAGTGCTCCTAGCAAGGCCTCCCTCCGCCGCCCACCCTTGGCATCAGGGACCTGCCGGCCATAAAAGAGGCAGCCACGTGAGCGTTGCAGCTGAAAAGAAGCCTCTGAGTCGCTCAACTGTTTAAGTAATTAATGCAGTTCTCCCGCTAAGGTTAGAAATGAAAGGAGGGGGGAACAAATTTCTGAGCGATCCACCACTTTGGGTCCATTATGTGCTTGCAAAGAGAGATGCAACGTCCCCACGCCCGCATGCGGCTCTTCAAGCCTCTTGCGGAATCCTCCGTAATCCCGGGCATTCCCTGGAGCGCAGCGAGGCCTTTGGCTGCAGAGTGGCTCTCAATGGGTCGATAACCACAGGAAAGACTCTATACATTTATTTATTTATTTATTTTTGTTTTTGGCTGTGTTGGGTCTTCGTTGCTGCGTGCAGGCTTTCTCTAGTTGCAGCGAGTGGGTGGTGCTCTTGTTGCAGTGCGCGGGCTTCTCATTGCTGTGGCTTCTCTTGTTGCGGAACACAGGCTCTAGGTGTGTGGCACAGGCTCAGTAGTTGTGGCTCATGGGCTCTAGAGTGCAGGCTCAGTAGTTGTGGCGCATGGGCTTAGTTACTCCGCAGCATGTGGGATCTTCCCGGACCAGGGTTCGAACCTGTGTCCCCTGCATTGGCAGGCGGATTCTAAACCACTGCACCACCAGGGAAGTCCCAGGGAAGCTGCTTTTGATCCTGGCATAAATCAGAAGGAAAAAAACAAAACAAAACAAAACTAAAGAACAAAACCCACACCTCCCACCACGGAACTTTAGTTATCTAAACTGGAATGTTTAAAAACTAAGCAAACCTTTGAGAGGTCTATAAAGTGACCCAAGGTGAAGGCAGAGGGCTCCCAACTCAGACAATTGCTTTTGCTAGAGGCAGAGTATTTGCCGTAGTCTGACAGCCAGCCCCAGAGATCCAGGGAATGGGGAACAGCAAAGGGGGGCTGGGGAGGTGCGTGGGCTGGCCAGGTGAGAGCCAGTGTCTTGTTGTGCGACAAATCCGCCACTGTCACATCCCTCCCCTCTCCCTTTCCCTCTCCCTTTACACCACTAGAGCCAGACCTTTGCAAAATTATGAAGAGAAATCTAGGTTCAGCATCCTAGACAAGCCTCCCCCCCCTTATTATTATTTATATTTATTATTATTAATTTTTTTCCCCTGTGTTAGTCTGCTTGGGCTGCCATAACAACCGTACCACAGGCTGGGTGACTTAAACAACTGAGATGAATTTCCTCATGAACCTGGAGGCTTGAAGTTGAAGATCAAGATGCTGGCAGGGTTGGTTTCTGGTGAGGCCTTTCTTTCTGGCTTGCAGACAGCCACCTGCTCTTGTGTCCTCACACGGCCTTACCTCTGTGCCTGTCAACTCCTCCTGTCTCTTCTTATGAGGACACAAGTCCTATTGGATTAGGGCCCCACCCTTATGACCTTACTTAACCTAGTTGCCTACTTAGAGGGCCTATCTCCAAATTTAGTCACACTGGGGGGTTAGTGCTTCCACATATGGATTTGGGAGACGTACAGTTCAGTCCATAGCACATCTCTTTCCTCTTGCTTTCACTTTAGCAGGCCTGTCCTTTTTACTTCTCTCCCCAAGACTCTTATCAAAATATTCGCTCAGGAAAGGGCATAGTTGGCACTGCCCTAGGCATACTGGGGGGAGATGTAAAGAACTGGATGCTTGGGAGGTGCCCTTTGTTAGAGTCTCCTCAAGATACCATGAGTGTAAAATAACTAGACTGCAGGGCAGAGTATCGATCCTGAGGAGTGCTGGAACTAAGTGGCTACTACACTGTTGTTCTCCTTTTCACATTTAGCTTCTAGAAAAAGTGAGTCACCCTTGTTTTATCCATTTTCTTATTACCCTTCATCCCCTTCTTATTCCCCACTTGGGTTCCACCACAGTTCTGAAATGTTTTTTATTGAGATGGCTAAAAAGTGCCTACCAAGCACCTCCTTGCGTTACACTGTAAAGGGAAACCTGTTCCTGTGCTTCTCTACTTTCACACTTCTGACACAAGATGTGGGCTTATTCCCACGCTGACCAATTCTGCAACACCAGCTGGGTGTCCTACAATTCAGTTCAGTTCTGACACTCCCTACCTAGAGCTGGCATCAGATTCCACAGGTAAGGGCTCAGTCCCACAAGACTGTCCCCATCCCCAGATGCCAATCGCAAGTCCAGATAGTCACCTGTGCTTTTGACCTACCAGCTGTAGGTCGGAGGTTCTCACGATCTCCTCCTCCAGTTCCATTAATTTGCTAGAGCAGCTCACAGAACTCAGGAAAACAGTTTACTTACCAGGTTACCAGTTTATTATAAAAAGGTATGTCAGGAGCAGCCAGATGGAAAAGATGCATAGGGCAAAGTGTATAGGAAGGGGCCATTCTCCCTGCACCACCATATGTTCACCAACCCAGAGGGTCACCAACCTCCAACAGGTCACCAGTAGCTCCAGTGGCTCTGGAGCTATTTCAGGAACCAAGGCCAAAGACTAAATATTATAACAAAAGATGCTCCCATTCTCTTATCACTTAGGAAATTCCAAGGGTTTTAGGAGCTCTATGGCAGAAGACCAAACGTATATTTGTTATTATAAGTCATGATGTCATACACAACTATGCACATTTCATTCATTAATTTAAGCATGCATTCAGCTGAGCACTGCATTTAGTCACAACCCACTTTCCCCAAGTCTGCATCCCTGGGGCCTTGCAGACAAATGTATCTTTGGTTCTTGGATCATCTCCTTATTAGACTGGGTTATGCAATTGTACGTACAATTTCTCTTCTCATACTTGAATTAGAAAAGTGCTTTTCAGATTTTAAACACTGTGGTTTGCATGATGTCATTTTAACTTGGGTAATAACAGGAAAGTGAAAATTTTGCTTTATTAGAATAATGCTATGCCTGTTGCAACTTTGTATTTTGGGGAAGGGGCAGAATTCCTCTTAGAGGTTGATGGCTCTTTTGTTTAGGAAAATACCTTGACAGGCCTTTCGGAAATAAAAGGTGGGACCCCCGTGGTGGCAAGGGTTGTGAAAGGACTGCACCACTGAATGTGTGTTCCCTGTATGTGAATTTAAGAGCATTATCCCGGAAGCTTGCAATAAAGGGAGGTTGGGGGACCAGATGTCCCAAAGAGGAAGCAAGGTAGAGAAGGGTCTCTGTAGAGAGAGATGACCTGAACAAAACTGGCAGAGTCAGGACCCAAGGGGAAAACTGGTCCTTGAGAAATTCCTATTAAGGACTCTAAGACTTCATAGGTGATGTTTAGTTTTAAGTTATTTCTGGCCTTATGCTCTGCTATGTCTCCTCTTTTATCTGCAAATAGTTGGTAAATGTCTGTTACACAGAACAACTTTGTGCCAGTGGGGCTTGGGGAACGAGAGTGACCGTGGCCACCATCGAGGGTCATGGTGAGAGACAGGACAGCAGAGAGAGAAGAGGAGAGAACAAGCTGGAGCCCCGCTCTCCAAGGTTTAAGCAAGAGAGGAGAGACCCAGATCCTTTAGCGGTCTCAGGGGGGGTCTTCAATATCCACGTAGAATCCACTCAGCAGTAATCCTTCATCTCCTCATTTCCATTGCTCTTGTCCTCCAGCCTGTCTCTGCCACTCACTCTCATGGTCTTATCAATTGCTGCATCTCTTCCAAAAGTTTGATTTCAAGCATCCTAATCCCTGATTACCCTTGCATACCCTTTCGGCTCACTCCCTGTAGCACCTCTGCTCAAAAAATGATCAAGTACACGTGGATTTTTAACCCATTGGCTTTCCCATCTCTGCATTGCTATTCACCCTTTCATAACCTCACTTATCTCTTAACCCAGCCGAGAATCTTTGGGTCATTCTTAAAATCATCTTCAGCTCTTCCTTCCATCGGTTTTTCTTGGCAAGACTCCAGTGCTACTTAGATCCAACTCTGCCTATTCTCTGTCTACACCTGAAGAAAGCTGACGGCTACTGGGAACAATCACATGCTCTGCTGATTGGTGTCTCTTTAACTTTATGAACTCAAACTTCAAGTGGGCTGTCATCAGTCTGGGTCCAACCAGGCAAAAAGAAACTAAGTGTTTAAAAGAGTGGGAATCTGATACAGGGAGTGGTTCTGTAAGTGATGGTCAGACTGAGAAGTCCAGGTCGCCGGAGAGGCACCCCAAAGCTTAGCAGTAAGCATGGAGCTCTACCAGCCTTAGGCTGGAGACAAAGATGGAGACAGCATCCCCAGGGCCCAGGACCAAAGTCACTGGGTGACAGGTGACCACGGTAGGAATGTTCCGAGAGAGCCAAGATGAGATGATATAGCCCGCGTGGATCAGTCCCCTGCAATAGTTTGTTCTCACTAAAATAGACACTTATCCTGGATACAGATTCGCCTTCCCTGCCTGAGATACATCTGCCCAAACCACATGCGGCCGGACTCACAACTACTGCACATACGCACTTGTGGCTCCAGCATCATATAACTCTACTGCACCATGATATAACACGTGAGTGCAGAAATCTGAGGTCTGGAAGAAGGCAAGAAACCCTTAAGAGGGCTGAGTAGGGGCTGGGCTGAGGATTACTTAGGTTATCAAACTGGTGTTAGTTTTCCCTCTGAGGGGACAGAAGAGCAGTCTGAGAACAGGAAGGTGCTGGAGATCCATAGATGTCAAATGACCACACAATCATTCTCCAGCCGAGGGTAACCCAGCCCTCAGCCTCTGGTCATGTTGGCCACTGTCAGACGGGAGCTGCCTTCTTTATTTTCTAATTAGGCATTTCTCTTGTCTTTCATCCACAATTCTCCCTTGGGGAAGAGACGACCTCTTTGGGATTTCTTAATTCTCTATGAATTTCTTCTAAATGAGGCTCCATGTAGCCTGGCTTGGGGACATTCCCAGATTCAACAGACCCTCTGGCCTAATCTTTCAACCTGGGGACGACTGTGCCATCCCTACAGCCACCCAGGGTGTGTCGGGTAGATCCAGGTTGCCATCCAAGAGCTGTCTCCCAGGTAGACAGACCCCAGGCAAGGAGGGAGCTCTGTGGGCTCCGGGAGTGCACTGCATTTGGGGGTGTTCAAAAGAGAGAGATGAGGGGAAACTGCTTTTCAAAGGGACGTAGACGCTGATGTTCTAGTTAGTTCATCGGTTAGAGACCCCAAACCAGATCCATTAGGGTTACCATGTGAGCCCCACGATGGGTCATTTTGCAATTACTTGGATTATTTCAGCTATGTTTATCCTTAACATCACACGCTTGATGAAGTTCATGAGCACATTGTGACCTATGACTTTTCCTGTGACCTCTTGGGGCTAAAATTAAACACAAAATTCTGCCCTCTCCTCAGGATGTTTAAACATTAGTGATCGGATCCTGTTATGGACTGAATTGTATCCCCTCACAAAGTCATATTATTGAAGCCCTAATCTCCAGTACCTCAGAATGTGACTGTATTTAGAGATAGGACCTTTAAAGAGGCAATTAAAATAAAATGAGGCTGACTGTGGAAAACAGCATGGAGGTTCCTTAGAAAACTAAAAAAAGAAAAGATGAAAACTCTAATTTGAAAAGACACATGCACCCCAATGTTCACAGCAACCCTATGTACAATAGCCAATATATGGAAGCAACCTAAATGTCCATTGACAGATGAATGGATAAAGAAGATGTGGTCCATATACACACTGGAATATTACTCAGCCACAGAAAAGAACGAAATAATGCCATTTGCAGCAACATGGATGGACCTAGAGATCATCACACTTAGTGAAGTTAGTCAGTCAGAGAAAGACAAATAGTGTATGATATCACTTACACGGAATCTAAAAAAACAATACAAACGAATCTATATACAAAACAGATACAGACAGAAAACAAACTTGTGGTTACAAAAGGAGGATGTGAGGGGAGGAATAAATTAGGAGTATGGAATTGACAGATACAAACTATTATACATCAAATAGACAAGCAACAGGATTTACTGTATGGCACAGGGAACTATATTCAGTATTTTATAATAACTTATAATGGAAAATGAATCTGACAAAAAAAAATAACCAAATCACTTTGCTGGACACCTGAAATGAACACAATACTGTAAATCACTATACTTCAATTACAAAAAAAAAAGAGTAGTAATGCACACAAAATAAAATGAGACTACTTGTATGTGCTCTAGTCCAGTCTGGCTTGTGTCCTTCTAAGAGGAGGAGAATAGGACACACAGAGAGATCTGGAATGCTCACACAGGGAAATGGCCATGTGAGGACACAGCAAGCCACAGAGAGAGGCCTCAGAAGGAAACAAACTGTCCTCACCTCGGCCTTGGCCTTCCAGCCCCCAGAACTGTGATACTTTGTTATGGCAGCCAAGCAGACTAAGATAGGTCCTTTAGATTTGGGGGGCGGGGTGGGGGGGTCGCGGGAATGCTGTGATGGTCCACGGGTGGGAAGGGTCTGTGTGGGAAATGGCCCACCAGTCGCTCTGGGGACCGCTGCAGGCTCCGACTCTGCACCACCCAGCCTGCCTGCTGCCCTCTCTCTTCAGGACACACTATTCCCTGATGTGGGTGGGACTCGTGCCCTGGTGTCAGAGTTGGAGAGAAAATAGAATCGAGATGTGGGTTAGCAGTAGGATGGGGAAGGAAGAAAAAAGCAAATTCATTTATAGTCTGTGGAGAGCCAACCAAGGATCCCGGTGGGAAACAGGGCCGGGCAGAAGGCTCCGCTTTCCTAAATAGAACTCTGTTTTGACACTCTCCCTGCAGCTGTTCCACCCCACGCTTGTCTGTCTCGCCAAGGGCGCCGGTAAAAAGCAGCAGGACTTTAGCCTCTCACGGCGCCATCTGGTGGCGCGCAGGGAGAGGTACAGTGGTTCTTGTGCCCACAGCCCGGTCTCCCCACAGCCAGAGAAATGCCTTCTGTTCTTTAAGAGTAATAGAGCGGTGGGAAGCAGCCGCGGGGCGCAGGGAGATCAGCTTGGTGCTTTGCGGCCGCCTGGAGGGGTGGGATAGGGATAGGGAGGGTGGGAGGGAGATGAAAGAGGGAGGGTATATGGGGACATATGTATATGTATGACTGATTCACTTTGTTATAGATCAGAAACTAACACACCATTGTAAAGCAATTATACTCCAATAAAGATGTTAAAAAAAAAGTAAGAGAGGGGTGGATACAAAGACTCTAGGGAAGAAAGGGATGATGCAAAGAGCACTGGACTGGAGTGAAAAAGGGACTCTGGCTTTGAATCTTATTAGCTGCACAATCTTGGGCACGTTGATGAATCTCTTTGTGCCTCAGTTTCTTCATGTAAAAAATATGGGTGACTAATACCAACAGGATTTTGTAAGGATTCATTGTGATAAAGCCCCAGAGCAGGAAAGTGGTGCCTCAGTGAATGCTTCATCCCTCCTTTTCTTCATTCCTCCTTGTACTCTGCCCCCGTCTCCCCACCCCGAGACGATTTTGTAAATAATCAAAAGTTATTACTGCTGCAGGCACGGCCTTTTTAATTTTAGCGGAGGGGTTGAGGGAACGGGGTCTGGAAGAACCTGAAACTGTGTGTTGGGAGAGCAGCAGGGAGTGGGTCCCGGGAGTCCCAGCGGGGACTGGGAGACCCCTAGGCTCTGCCCTCACAGGAATCAGAGTAGCTCAGACCTGTCCTTAGACCTGACCTTGACTTCTTGTTTCAGAAGAGGATCCTGCCTACCTGTGGTAAGGGACAGGAGGTGGCAGGCTCCCATCACCTCAGGCATCCAGGCACTGGTGATTGCTTTGCATTATTTCTTTTTGAGATCTCCTCCAGGCTTAGGGATATTATAAATCCGTGAACTAAAGCAACATTGACAAGAGCACCAATTATCTAAACATGCAGTGCAAAACAGGCTAACATCTTGCATATACAGAACATCTGCAATTTGGGTTAAAAAGTGAGAGGGAAGAGAAAGGGGTGCTGTATGCTGAGAAAGGGTTCCAACATATTAAAGGTAACTGAAATATTTTCCCCACACATTAAAAAAAAAATAATAAGTAAACCTGATGGTATCTCTCCTGCCAGCACTGGGATATAGGGCATGCGTTTATATATGGCAGCTCTTGCAGATGCCGTGTTCTTTCCTGGAGGCTCCCTTTGCCTTCTCTAACACACTAGCCTTGAAATACATAATTCAGCGGGACAAGGGTCCCAACCAGAGACCTGGAAAAATATTCATTGCACACAAAAGAAGATTCAGGGACAGGCTCTTAAGCCCTCTTGGGGCCCTGGAGTCTTAAGATCAATGACTTTGAGCCTCTTGGGTGTTCTGGGCTCCTGCTTCTTGCCGTATCCAATGCACACACAGGTACCTCGAACTGAGTCCCCTCCTTTTATCCAGTTCCTCTCTCAGTAAATTGCACTAATGATTTCAGTTAAAATCATTAATCTACCTGGTTGCTCAAGTCAGAAACCAGAAATGTGAGAATCCTTAACTCCTGCCTTCCCGCTGCCTCACCCCTGTATCAGACATATTAGCACACCGTGCCTGATGCCTTAACCTTATGTCTCTCCTGAATCCTCTGCCACACGCTCTACCTAGGCTCCACTGTGGTTGGCTGACTCCCTGTGGGGTATCTGTAATCTGCCATCTGAGGACCCCCAGCCATACTGCTGGTGTCCCTGGCTCCTGTCTGAGGTGCCACATGGCAGGGCTTGGGGTGATGTCAGGCCAAATGATACAGACGAGAAGGCTGAGTCATTAACCTGTAGCAAGGGTGTCCCAGTGACTTTGGGGGTGACAAATTACCCCAAAGTTCAGGGGCTTAAAACAGTCATTTAATTAGGCTCGTGGATTATTTGGGTCAGTAGGGCACAGTAGGACTGGCCTGTCTCTGTTCCTTGATGTCTGAAGGCGGAGCTGGGTGACTCATGGCTATGAGTGACCCTATGCTCGTGCAATAGAATCATCTGAAAGTATCTTCACTCCCAGGGCCGGCAGTAAATGCTGGCTGTTGACAGGGTCTGTGGTTGGAGCTATGAAGCAGAGCCCCTCCACCTGGGCTCTCTGTGTGGCCTGGGCTTCATCCCAGCACAGTGGCTTTAGGGTCGTCAACTCCTTACAGGACAGCCAAGGACTCCAAGCACAGGTGCTCCAGTGAACAAGGCAGAACCCGCATGGCTTTTTATGACCTGGCCTTGGAAGTCCTACAGCATCACTTCTGCTGTGTTCTCCTGGATTTGAGTGAGTAATTCAGGCCAGTCCAGATTCACGATAGGAGATACAGTTCCCATCTCATGATGGGAGAAATTTGCAGATGTGGGTTTTTTTGTGTGTGTGTGGTATGCGGGCCTCTCACTGTTGTGGCCTCTCCCGTTGCGGAGCACAGGCTCCGGACGCGCAGGCTCAGTGGCCATGGCTCACGGGCCCAGCCACTCCGCGGCATGTGGGATCCTCCCGGACCGGGGCACAAACCCGCGTCCCCTACATCGGCAGGCGGACTCTTAACCACTGTGCCACCAGGGAAGCCGTGCAGATGTGTTTTACTGGGAGATTTTGAAGACATGTTTTAAAACTGCCACGGGGGAATCTTTGACCAGTGAGAGATGGGAGATAGAAGCTATATTCTCCTTCCTCTCTCCAGTGGACTGTTCTAGGGTGCAGTTACTCCAGCACCCCATCCAAAGATATCCTGGGTGGCTGGCTGGGTGCCTGTTCAGTGGCTAGTTGTGTCTCATCACAGCTCATCTGGAGCAGTGGTCTGGGTGGAAACGCACTGCTTCCCATCATTCTGCCTTACTTCCCTTTCCCTCGCTCTTGCTGCCCTGGTACCGTGCTGTCCAAGTAAAGCACCAGTCTTTAAGCCTTGCCTCGGGCTTTGCTACTTTCAAGAGCATGGGCTAAGATACTCACCACAACCAATCTGTCACCCAATCCCACTGATTTATTCTTTTAAGTATCTTCCTTATCCATTCACTTTTCTCCATTCACACCGACATTCCCCAAGGCTGGGCCACACCTCCTCTTGCCGGACCACAATAGATCTTCCCAACAGATCGCTTTAGAGCTACACTAATAGTTCTCTCCCATCAGTCCACACTGAAGTTAGAGTGATCTTTTTGAAATAAATCTCATCGCCAAACCTCCCAGCCTAAAACCCCTGCGTGGTTCCTGATTCTCATTCTAAACTAGGGCTTTTCCTCTGCAGCATCGTTGACATCTTGAGTGGGAGAATTCTTTGCTGTGGGGCTGCCCTGTGCAGTGTAGGATATCTACTCCCCAGATGCCAGTAGCAGCCTACTCCCAGTTGTGACAAGTAAAAATGTCCCTGGAGGGGAGGGAGGCAAAATCGTCTCGGTCGAGAAGCTCTGGTCTCAAGTAAGCATTCCTGACATCCCCCTGCGTGGACTGGCCCTGGCTTACCAGGTGCCACCCTCTCCCAGGTCTTTATGTAACAGCCAAGGCTAGACTTCTCTCAGCATCCTCTGAACCATGCCCGGGCCTTTCCCTATTCAGGCCTTCTTACTGCTGTTCCTCAGCCTGGAACATTCCCTTTTCTCCTGCCTATCCACCCTCGACACACACACCTGCACAGCACTCATCTGGCTCACCCTTTATCATCAGTCCTCGGCTAAAACGTCACTTTTGTGAAGGCTCCTCTGGCCTCCCAGACTAGGTTAGTCCGGTGATGCATGCTCCCATGGCATCAGCGACTACGCACTTAACAGCATTCATCACAGTGATGGTGAATTAATTAGCCTTGGGAAGCCCTGTTAACGCTTTCCTCAAGCCTCTGTAACCTCCACCAGAGCGTGATGCTGTCATCTTGCTCAGCCCTGTATCTCAGTACTTAGCACAGAGCTTGGCGAGTGGTAGGTGCTCAGCGCATTTGGGAATGAATGAATGAATGAACGGACAAATACTACTTACGTGTATTCTTGAGAATCTTCACATTCCTTTCTTTCCTTGCTTTAGATTTTCCTCTGTCACTATGAAGCGGGACTCTCACTGCCTGTGTGGGTGAAAGCCCCGTTCTCTGATGTTTTATCAGCCAAACTCTCTGACTGATCCTGAGAATCTTTCCAGACCCTGCTCAACTCTTTGACCTGCTCCTCTACAAAGAATTTATGTAAAGTACTTTGCAGAGTACTTTTAAATTTTACTAAACTATTCTAGAAGCCAGAGGTACATTGAAGGATCAAAGTCCAAGATGTGGTATTCGATTCCTCAAAATATTTACCGAAAGATGGAATCTCGGGCTTCCCTGGTGGCGCAGTGGTTGAGAGTCCACCTGCTGATGCAGGGGACACGGGTTCGTGCCCCGGTCCGGGAAGATCCCACATGCCGGGGAGCAGCTGGGTCTGTGAGCCATGACCGCTGAGCCTGCACGTCCGGAGCCTGTGCTCCGCAACGGGAGAGGCCACAACAGTGAGAGGCCCGCGTACCACAAAAAATAAATAAAATAAAATAAAAATAAAAAGATGGAATCTCCTCTCTTGGCTGCTTGTCCACCAAATGGGACTTCTTTTGTCTTTTCTCACCTCTCATTCCTGACTACCTCCTGCAGGGATGCCAAATGTGACGTGTTGCGTCCTTGTTTTGGACCGTTTCTCAATGGAATGTAAGCCTTTAGGGCAGAGTCTGTGTTTGGCTTGTGTCTAGTTTTAACCAGGACTAAGGGTTAAATTCTGGTCATTTTACATTTAAGCACCAGTGGGTTTTGTTCCTATCACAAGCTCTTGCTGGGAAGTGTCAATATGCTGATTTCTGAAAACCTGACATTTTTTAGGGCATCCTTTAGAAATGATTCTGGAAAACAGTGTCTGTTAACTGACTTGTTCCAGTTTTGCTGATGTGCATTCTCAGGGCATGTGGAAAGCTGGAGGAGGAAGTTTAACTGAGCCGGGAGGCTGGCCCGTGGTGACGCTCCAGCTTCCTCCCAAGGTTGCTGAATCCCTGATTTCTGGTAACCCTGGGATTTACTCCCCCTAGTGGTTTGACGAAATATAACTTCTCTCGATGGAAACGACAAACTTTCAGCTATGACTCCCAGCTCTGAATGTGTGGCGGCTCAGAATCTTCCGAATGCAAATCAGGGATGAAAAGAGATGATAAGCCAATGGGTGCTCTGAGAAGGGGTGGGAAATCGGATCATGGAGGTGGGAGACGCAGAGGGCGGAGGAAGCTGTTTTGTCTAAAATTCTGGTCCCAGAAACTGCCAGAGACTGAAATCCCGAGGATGCTTTGCTAACGAAGTCCCAGCAACAAAGGCGAGAACCAAACACAATCTAAGGTAAAGCAGGAGGGATAAACAAGAAGAAAGAAAGGAAGAGAAAAGGAAAGTGAAAACCAGGCATCCAATCTTTGAAATTCCTTATCCTCTTGCTAAGGTAGCAGAACAAAGCGGTTATAGGCCTTCATGCCTAGGTTTGTGTCACGCTAGGGTTTTCCTCTTGGGGGTGATCCACTAGCATGTGGGACCCTGTGGCAGCTGACTGCCGTGAGAGATGTCTTTCTCTCCCGTTATAGTGATAATATCCTGTTAACCTCAGCGTCTCTTCTTTCCAGTTTAAAAGTAGCAACCCCATGCTTGTGGCTCATCTGACTGCATGGCGATGGCTGTTGAATGCAGACGAAACACAAGACCTGGATTATCTACAAAATACAAGCCTACCCCTTACCCATCACTCCTAAACAATGATAGACACAGGCTTTAGGGATATTAACTCAGGGACAGGCTTGTGAATTGGACGTGGCCAGTTACCCAGAAATATGTATACTATATATATGTATGTAGGTATGTGTGTGTGTATATATATATATTCTTTTTCAGATTCTTTTCCATTATAGGTTATTACAAGGTATTGAATATAGTTCCCTGTGCTATAGAGTAGGTCCTTGTCATTTATCTATTTTATATATAGTAGTGTGTGTCTTTTAATCCCAAGCTCCTAATTTATTTTGTTATATTTCTTCTTCTGCAGGATATGACTGGGCCTTCGATCTGATAGATGGGTGTCTTGTGAGTCATGTTGGCCCAGGCTGGGCTGTGAGGCAATTACCATGGTTTGGCGTGTCAGCCCCGTGGCAGATTTAGTGCCACATTTCAAAGGCCGAGCTGCTTTTAACTGTTTGCTCTTAATCTGCGACCTTTTGTGTTTTCTCATCGAGAGGGGGAATAGCTGCCCTTTCCTAGGCTTTAACAAGCCCCAGAGAGACAGGAGGGGAAGCCACAGTCCCCCCTTTTTCTGAAGTAGCCCAATCACACTGCACCCTCTGCATGCTAGATTTCTGTCCCACCTACATAGGATAGGATGCCTAGTGAAGGGACCGGGCAACGCACGAGAGATGAACTAACATCTACGCCTTAAGGACAAGCCAAAGAGAAACGTCGTGTTTTAGTTCAGAGGAGGCGAGCTCTCTTCCTTTCGTGTGTAGAAATCTCAGTAAGTTTTCGGAGGCAGTAGCTGGCCGTGCTGATGTCACAAAATCCAAGAGATTTCTCAGTTAAATTCGTGTCTATTTCAAAAGCGCCTTTGGTGATTCTAAAGTGAGAACTGCCTAGTCTCGATGGACATCAAAACCAGTTAGCGGGCAAGTACTGGTGGATCTGATGAGGAATTAGCTGGGACACCGGCTCCAGCCAGACTGCTCTCTACTGAGACCTCGGAGCACCCCTTCTCCCCCACCTCAGCCTCGATTTCTCTCCTGTGTCTGTCTTTTCCTCCTTCCTGCACCCAGGCACCCGCAAAGTCCTGCCGTGGAAATCTCCCTCCATTTCTCCCGGGCTGCACCCTGAGGCCCCCAGGATCCCGTTCCTCCCACCCTCACCTCTTCCCTCCTGCCACTGCAGAACCTGCCATACCCGTTCCTCTTCCTTCCCGGGCTCCAAGGACACCCACTTTGGCTTCCACCAGCTGCTTCATTCCCCCAACCGCACCCCAAGATGGTGTGTGATCGTTCCTCTTTGGGAAGCAGTGAGATGGTGCGACTAGACCAGCTTCCCAAAGCTCTCTGGGTCGCAGTGTCCTTACCTGTAAACTGAGAATAATTTACAACTTTAGAGCAGTGTTGTGTGAGTTATATGAGCCTGTGGATGCTTAACCAACATGAAACTGATGTTCAAAAACGGATCCCGAATGAGGCCTAGAAATCTGCGTGTTTATATCACCTCAGGTGATGGTGGCAGGTGGTGAGGACCTCACTGAGAGACACTGGTTAAGACGGTGGTTCTCTGCCTTGACTGTGCACTAGAATCATCTGGGGAGTTTTTAAACAGTTCAGGTGCCTGGGTCGAACCTGAGGTCAATTAAATCAGAATTGCTTTTGGTGGGGAAAGCTAAGCGCCAGTATTTTTAGTGACCCCCGGGTGATTCCAGTGTACAGCCAAAGTTAAGCACAAGGGCTTTGGGAGCAGCAGGGCTGGGCTATACTGACCTTGGGCCAGTCACTAACCCCTGAGCCTCCGTTTCTCCATCTGAACAATGGGAATAAAACATTTGCTTCATTGTTGATTAGGCAGATTAGTTGAGACATTTCTGCATGGGGCCTGGCACAGTGCTCGAAACTTCCCTTCTGTTGAGTGGAATTGGGAGCTGGGGTGGTGGACATCAGAGCCCCCGTCAGACTGAGGCCCGTCCAGGGTGTCTTAGCCCTCTGGGCCCAGGGTCCTCCTGCCTTTTGCTGCTGTGGTCCCAGAAAGTATATATGAATCCAGCTCTGAGCATGGCCCACAGGGAGCCTGGCTTCTCTCCATGGGGGGGTGGGAAGGGAGTTTTCGCCAACAGCCCTCTTTTAAAAGTGCTTCATTTCAAATACTATTTGGTTTAAAAAAATTTACTAACGATTAAACGAAGAGGCAAATGAAGTGTTAATTCCTCTCGTTGTTCAACCGCCAATATGCAGCATGTTACCTCACTTATGGGTTACAATTTTCTTTACCGTGAAGCCACCTGAGAACATGGCCACCATTTATAATGTTATTTTTGTAAGAATATGTGCCTTGAGGTCCAAACATTCAGTTTACAAATCCCCTTTGGAGACATGGGGGTAGAATGTGTGTGTGTGTGTGTGTGTGTGTGTATGAGTGTGTGAATATATGTGTTAGTGTGCGTATTTATGAGAATGTGAGTGTGTAGGAATGTGTGTGAATCTGTACATGAGTGTGTTTATGTATGTGTGCACGTGTGTGTGTGTGTGTGTGTGTGTGTGTAGGGCTGTGTGGGCTGGGGCTTGTCAACAAGAATTTCTAATTCCCCTCCCCGGTCCCTAGATCCTGCTTTACTTTATCCTCTCCCAAGCCTTATGTACACTTAAGACAACTCAGGTTCAGACCTATTACTGTCAAGAGCCGTTCTGAAGCAATTCAAGTGCTCTGTTTCCATTCTGGGAAATTATAACGGCATCCTGTGATCATTGCTGCTTTGTACTGGGCCCTTCCCTACAAATAGATCTTGTCTCTTCTGCGTCCACCAGGCCTGAGGGCATGGAGGGGGCGGCAGAGAGACCTCGTGGACGCCCTGCCACGTGCCCCGTTCTGTGCTGTTTGCATCCCGCGTGTTACTTCATTGTCATCAGACGGACCCTGTGTGGTTGGTCCTATTATTTCCCTTTGAGAAAATAGGTCAGGGGATGTTTAGCGACTCGCCAACACCATACAGGGACGTGAGCCTAGATCACTAGCTCAAAGCTTGTGCTCTTCTCACTACACTACCCTGGGGACTCATCTTTAGTTTCCTCTCCTTTCTGCTCCCCTTTTGTCTCTGCCTTTGAGCCTGGATGGGACATTCCTGGTGTTGGATGGCTGTCAGTTTCTGCCTGAGGCTTGGTGTAACCTGTAATCCTCTGCCCTGTGCCCTGCCCATCCCAGGGCAAAGGGCTCCCCAATGTAGGAAATGCCTTAGCACTCTGTAGCTTGATTTCCACACCCAGGGTCACAGAGCAAAGTGCTCCAGCTTCTGAAGGGGGAGAAAATGTTCTGCAGGACCGCTGCAATTCCCTGAATTTTTGCAACATGTAGGCTGGGGCATAGTTTCTCAAGTTTGGTTAATCTGAGTTTTGTTTGCTGCGTTGTTAAGGTGTTTTCAATTGGTCAGGACTTCCAGCAAGAGAATGAAATAAACACTAGGCACGTGGAAACCCTTTTCTGGGCTAGTTTTCAATCAGGAGTATTATGGTCCTTGATAATTGTGATCACTGACGGTTTCTGGGCATCCTCGGGCAGGTGGTGTGTTTTCTGTCTCTCTGTGGCCAGGCCTGTTGGCAGCAGAGACGGCTTGCCGTAGTACCAGTGGAAACCAGGACAACAAGCTGTCGTTTTTTGGAGGGACAGGGATAGAACACAGAGGGTGAAGTCAGGGAATAATTGGGGGGGATGCAACTGGTCTGAGAGAACATGTCTATAGTTATATATATATCTTTTCATCTATCACCAAAATTATTCAGAAATAGTTACATTTAGAGTTTACATTTCATAACAACAGTTCTTTCACATGGTTTGGGGTTGTTTTTATATTACCAAACTTTTCTCTGGTTTGCCTTATCCAGAGTATAATTTTGGTAACAAACACTGATTAACTAATAAGCTAAACTCTCACAAACTCTTGTAGTTTTTTTGAGTTTATATAGGGAACATAAACCTTTTAAAAACATTTTACTAGGGCTTCCCTGGTGGCACAGTGGTTGAGAGTCCACCTGCCAATGCAGGGGACACAGGTTCGTGCCCCGGTCCGGGAAGATCCCACATGCCACGGAGCGGCTGGGCCCGTAAGCCGTGGCCGCTGAGCCTGTGCATCCGGAGCCTGTGCTCCGCAGCGGGAGAGGCCACAGCAGTGAGGGGCCCGCGTACCACACACACAAAAAAGTTCTCAGCACAAGAAAAAAACTGTAATTATGTGAGGTGGTGGGTGTTAACCTAAACTTATTGTGGTGCTCATTTTGCAATATATACATATATCAAGTCATTATGTTGTAATCTGAAACTAAAACAATGCTATATGTTAATTATATCTCAACTAAAAAGAATTATGGTCACCACGATGATGGGAGAGTTGGGGTGACAGTGGGAGGAAGCCTGGCAGGGGGCTTAGGGCACTGTTGGAATATGCTGGACATGGGTTCAAATCCTAGATCTTCCATTTACTAGGAAATAAAGTTAGAATCGGCTTAAATTAGCATGTTAATCTCAGTGGGGTTAAATAAAATCTTCCATTGCCTCTCTTTTCCCATGGGAGGTGGGAAAGGTCTCATCAAGGCCTTGGAGCCAGGCAGGGGACTAAGGAGTCCAGACTTTGGAAGAGAAGGAGAGGGAATTGTTTTTGAGCTGGCTGAGACGGGTTAGCCGCAGGTGCTGAGGCTGGAGGGCTAACCCCGCAGGTCGGAGCTTGAGGAGATCTGAAGCGGGTCGGGGAAGCTGTGCCCGATCCAGGTGAAGATCTTTGACAGACAGCCTGGACCCGCCTGCCTCTCTGATTCCTGTTCCAGGGCAAAGGTCACGCAGCCGCTTGAACCTCCCTTTTTTTTTCTCTCTCCTTTCTCAGCTCTGTTCGCCTTATAAGGAAGGTCAGCCTTGCCAAGTTGAAAGTGCCTTTGTTATCTTCCCCTCGATTTCTGCGAATAGTCCCGTGAACCAGAACTTTCCACATGAAAGATGGCTGCTCTCTCTGTCCTCTCTGCCTGTCAGCAAAGTAAGCGTCCCGGTGTGTGTGTGTGTGTGTGTGTGTGTGTGTGTGTGTGTGTGTGTGTGTGTGTGTGTGTGTGTGTGTGTGTGTGTGTGTGTGTGTGTGTGTGTGTGTGTGTGTGTGTGTGTGTGTGTGTGTGTGTGTGTGTCAGAGAGGGAGCGTTTTGGGGTTTCTGCTCACTTGCTGGTGGTCCGTGGGCTTTGCAGAGCACGCTGTGCTCAGGGTCATCGGTGCCCCCGGACAGGCAGAGATTTGGAACATTCCAGGGATTAGTTCTTCCAATGGGGATGCCATGGGCCTTTGAGCCCAGAGATTCTGCATCATCTCTAGTTAGAACCCACAGCCTAGTTCGAGTGAGCATTAGAAATGCGGTAGGTAACCTGGGGGAAGTGGGCTATAAATATTAGTCTGGAGTGTTCCAAAGGTAACACTGTACCTGCTTATAAATCATGGCTGTGATTTCTTGAACCCTGATCTTTTAATTACTGTGTGTTTCTTAAATAAGCTGGGTATGGCAGGTATGATTATCAAGTTAAAAAAAAAATCTCCTGCAAAAATATGAGCTTCAGATTAAGTAATTCATTCTAAATTTTAAAGTGCCTTCCCACTAGGATTATTCAATATCCTGATTTCCTGGTTAAATAGAGGCTTCTTCTCCTCTGGGGTCACTTTTGCTCAATTCATATTATCTTAGGCATGTGCTTCCTTAACATGCAAAATGGGAAAAAGGGTCTGAGCCCTGGTGAGCACGACTTAGGAAGAACACGTATTTCTTTATTTTCCCAGTGTGCTTGTACCAGGAAACGGGGCAGAGCAGCGGACGTCTCAGCCCAAGCACGGGGCACCACGGTTTAGGATAGATAAAGAGTCTGCACACACACTCAATGGCAGACTTGCTAGCCAGTCTGTTTTGTGAGTTTATGAAAACATTATACCTTAAAACACATGTTTTGTGGTTTGATTTACCGTCTTTTCTGGAGTAAAGCAGGATGCTTATAGCCAACTAAAGCAGCACTTGGGTCTGAAACGCCTTGTGTTGACCCTCTACACGTAGGCACGGTCCACCCCGTGTGTGCCCATGTCCTGGCCCTGCAGAGAGCACAGGGGCAGCTCCACGGTTGCCCCAGGCTGTCATAGCCTCTGCCATCCCCACAGAGAGGTTCTGTTTGCTGGTGGGTGCAAGGGATGGTGTGAATTGCAGTCTGAAGTTCAGGCAGCTGAGTTAGGAAGGGGAGACGGGGCCAATGGTGGTTGGTGATAGATAGGGAAGAGAGAGAGAGGGAGGGAGTTGGCATTAAGAACCAGAATTCGCTGCTTTAGCGAAAGTCTGGTGTTTACAGAGGTGAGACGCCCTGTGCTATAGTAGAAGCAACTCAAGGCTTGAAAACAGACTTGTATCTTCTGGTCCAGCCACTTACAAGCTGGGTGCCCTTGGCCGGGAAAATCTGTCCTTCAGTGTCCTCATCAAAGAGGGTTAAACAGGACACCGGGTAGGAAGTGCCCACCATGGTGCCTGGCCCAGCGTTGGTGTTCAGCACAGTCACTTCCAGTCCTTGGCTGCTTCCCCACAGAGAGAAGCTTCTGGTGGATTGAGAGGCAGCCTTGCAGTGAAGAAGCCCAGCTGTGGCTGGGCTGAGAGTGGGGGCAGGATGAGGGGTCTTGATTCACTTTCCCCAGCACACGTGTCCCGCTGAGGCCCCTGACCTGAGACTCCTTGGAACTGGAGCTGATGCAACTGAGTCCTCCTTCCTGGGGCTGGAGGTGGGCGGGGTCTTCATTTACTGAAGCTCATTCCTCACATTTGCTGCCGCTCCAGACAGATGCCGACCAGGTGCAATGAACAACCAGAAAAAGCCAGCCCTGCAAAGCTTTCACTTATTCGCCTGAATTTTGAAGCTCTAGGTTCTGGCGCCGTTGCCAATAGAGAAATTTAGGAGCACACATCTTTCATCGTTTCCATTTTATCGTGAAAAGCAGAAGCCTTGCCCGGTGTGTTCTCTGAGGCTGCGGAGCACGTTAGAAGCAGTGGTAGCAGCAGGGTCCAGGGTGGCCAAGCCCCACTTTTCCCCTCCATAGATAGACCTCCTCTTTGGCTCCAGCTGAGGCCGTGAGCCACTGGCCTCTCCAACTTTATGCTGCCTTGAAAAGCCTTAGCCCAGGGTTGGAAACCGTCAGTGCCTAATCCCACACTTATCTTCACTCTACTCTCCCAGACTTCAGTGATATGACTACAGTTTGAACGAGAAAGAGGCCAGTCCACACTTAGATGTTCAGCTGTAGCTTCTAAATCAGGACCAACACTTTATTTGCAGCAGAGGGGAATGAAGGGGAAGGAAAGTAGCCGGCTGTGAGAGGCTTACTCGACCAGGTTCAGTATTTACTGACTTCTTGTTGGAGGGGAGATAGTACCATGATTCAGGAGGAAACACATGGCCCCTAATACTGTCACACAGTGAGAGACTGAAGCTGTAAACTTGGTGTGGAAAAGGAAATTATTTGTAAAACATTAGCAAGTAGGAAATGGATATCAAGGTACTAAAATAAGGGAGACCAGAACAGTGTTGGAGAGAAACTGAGAAACTGAAACTGGAAGAAATAATCTGAAGGGAAATAATAGACCCCAGAAGTTAACTACGGGGTAAAACGAGGGAGATAAGGACAGGAGGTGAGAACTATTTACAGAGGAGGAGGTGTGGGTCTGAAAGTGAAAGAGGGTCACAGAACTGATGATCAGAGGCAGGTGATCCCAGGCATTGGGGTTTCATAATCTAATGTATTTTCCATGCAGCAAATGCAGAAGAAAGTCATAATCATTTCATAATAGGGAAGCTGAGTCCTGCAAGGAGCCATCATCCCCAAGTTTTCTTGTGACCCCCCCCCGCTTCCTGTCCTTCCTCACCTCCAGGCAACTACTGATCTACTTTATGTCACTGTAGATTCACTTGCATTTCTGAGAATTTTATACAAATAAACTTATACAGTAATACTTTTTGGGGGGTCTTGCCTCTTTCATTTAGCATAAATTTTTGTATAAAACATTTAATTTATTGGTCTTTTGGGGGAATTCAGTGCATCACCAGTGTATTACAACTGAGCCATTCATCTTGTAGCTTCATCAACATTAACTGGTTCGTTTTCATGACACTGCTGAGGAATCAGCTGTTTCTGCAGAGGTTCAAGAGAAAGGCCTTTTGAGAAGTGTGCAAGTTCCTTTTGTATATCTACGAAAGCTTTATTCACTCAGTTATCTTTTTCATCATTCACAATGTTTATCTTAAGATTAGTGGTAACTGGTTTTGCTTTATTTTTAACCTTAAAGCCTTTTTGGCCGGCTATGTGGAATACATTCCTGGACTTCTGCCCTCTTAGTTTGTCCTTGGCCATTGTCAGACCTCCGATACCCCTCGTGCAGCTGCTCAAGTTCCAGGTGACACCATCTGCACACACCTCATTCTGCATAATTATTCTGAGATTCATCCATGTTGTTTCATTTATTAATAGTTCATTCCTTTTTACTGTTGAATAGTATCCTGTTGTATGGACAAAGCACAAATTATTTATCCACTCACTGTTGATAGACATTTGTGTTAGTCGGTGTTCTCCAGAGAAACAGAGCCAATAGGATACACACACACACACACACACGTACACACTCTCACATATCTATTTTAAGAAATTGGCTCATATAATAGTTGGGGCTGGTGAGTCTGACATTTGCAGGATGGATTGCAAGACTGGAAATTCCAACAAGAATTGACGTTGCAGTCTTGGGTCCAAAGGGAGGCAAAAATCTCTTCCTCTTTGGGGGACCTCAAACTTTTTTCTTAAGGCCTTCAGCTGATTGGGTGAGGCCCACCCACAATATGGAGGGTCATCTGCTTTACTCAAAGTCTACTGATGGAAATGTTAATCACCTCTAAAAAATACCTTCACAGCAACATCTAGACTGGTGTTTGACCAAACAACTGGGCACCATGGATAGCCTAGTTGACATATAATCTTAACCATCAGGGAGTTGTTCCTAATTTTTGGCTATTACAAATAAAGCTGTTGTAAACATTTGTGGAAGGGTGTTTTTATGGACGTATGACTTAATTTCTCATGGGGAAATTCTAGTTGTGGAATGACTGAATCATATGGTCAATGTATGTCTAACTAAAAAATTCCTTCCAAATGGTTTTCCAAAGCAGTTGTATCATTTTACATTCCCACCAGCAGTGTGTGAGAATTCCAGTTGATTTTGTATCTTCACTTGTCTGTCTGTCTTTTCTAGTTGGTATGATCTGTCTTTTTAATTTTAGACATTTTAATAGGTATGTAGTGTATCTAACTGTGGTTTAAACTTGCATTTTACTAATGAATAATGATGTGCCACATGTTTAATGTTCGTTCCTCTTTACTTGCAGGTTATTTCGCTTTGCAGGCAGGAAAGGCGAGATCAAAATACAAAGTCACAGCCCCAGCAGTCTCTGGGTCACCAGAGTTTGAGAGAATATTTCATGCACAGTGAGTAATGCTTTTCCCTTCAGGGGTATGGATCTGCCACATACACACAATTTCTAATTAGGGGAAAGATACGCAGAGAAGATATGCCATTATAACAAACCACTCTTCATGGCCAAGACCCTTCTCATGATCCTTGAGGTTTGAAGTAGACAGTGCATGGAGTTTCTACCCACCTATATTACAAATTCAGAGGATACATTTACAGAAAAGGCTGGGATCTTAGGGGGGATTGCTATATGTCTCTAAGTGTGGCAGTTTGGTCCAAGAGCCTGGAAGGGGCTCCCTGAGAGTTCAGTAGCCTCATGTTGGAATAGTTATGCTATCAGTTTTCTATCTGAAATCTTTACTTCTTCCTCTCCACTTCAAAACAGAGGTAGGTCAGTGTTATCCTCTGCCAATAACCCATTTCCTAAAATCAGAAACCTATAATAATGAGAAAGCTTTCTATTTCATGTGTATTCATAGTTTTTTTTTTTTTTTTAACATCTTGTGCTCCTTGCCTTTTCAGATCCACACAGAATGTTCCACTATAAACACCACGAATTTGCCTGATGCAAGATGCTAGGGCTCCCTTTACATTTAATCCCCCAAACCCGGTGCTTTTAAAAACATTGCACATATCACCATTTATACATTGCTTGGTTCTTTTGTTAATAGTTTGGGATTTTTCATGTTTGTTCATGAGTGAGGTTGGACTATAATTTTTCTTTTTTTGTATGGTCCTTGCTCATTTTGATATCAAGATTATGTTAGCCTCACAGAATGAATTAGAGAATTATTTTCTCAGAGTTTTAATAAGATTGGAAGAGTGTGTTCCTTCAGAGTTGTTAGAATTCACCTATAAAATGATCTAGACCAGATGTTTTTCTTGTGAAAAAAAATTAAACTATGAGATTTGATTTCTTTAATGATTATGGAATTACTTAGTTTTTTTTATTATGTCTTGAATTAGTTTGGGTCAGACATGGCCCTTGAACTGTGAACATTGGTCTCTTGTCCATCTAATTGCTCCAAGGAGGATGGCACACACTATTTCCTTAGGCTTGAAAGTGTGATGAACACCACTGGTAGTACAAGAGATAACTTTAAGAGGTGCATAGGCATGTTTCAACATTTTTTAAAATGTGGTAAGAATGTGTAACTTGAGCTCTACCCTGTTAACAAAATGTTGAGGGTATAATATATTACTGTTGACTAGAGGTACAACGTTGCACAACAGATCTCTAGAGCTTATTCATCTAACTTGGCTGAAACTTTATGCCCAAGGTATGATTTTATTTTATTTTTTTAATTAAAAAAATTTTTTGTTTATTTATTTATTTTGGGTTGCATTTGGTCTTTGTTGCTGTGCGCGGGCTTTCTCTAGTTGTAGAGAGCAGGGGCTACTCTTCTTTGCAGTGTGCGGACTTCTCATTGCAGTGGCTTCTCTTGTTGTGGAGCACAAGCTCTAGGTGCGAGGGCTTCAGTAGTTGTGGCACGTGGGCTTAGTAGTTGTGGCCTGCGGGCTCTAGAGTGCAGGCTCAGTGGTTGTGGTACATGGGCTTAGTTGCTCTGCAGCATGTGGGATCTTCCTGGGCCAGGTCTCAAACCCGTGTTCCCCTGCATTGGCAGGCGGATTCTTCACCACTGTGCCACCAGGGAAGTCCCCCAAGGTATGATTTTAGATAACATTGGACCACATGATGAGAAAGTCATTTCCACTGTCTTTGAATATTTGTGTTATATCAAGTGGAAAGTATTGATTTGGTGCTGGTATGTCCCACATCCCCAAATATTTATTTTTAGCAGGGTAACACATGTATGTAGTCTGAAAATAAAGTGAGGTTACAAGCCTTATAACGACAAGTAATTCTCCTTATCCCCAATCCATCCCCAGAGACAGCCATTGGCCCTCCTTTTGACTACTACTTTTGGTATTTATTTCCATATTTCTAAATACTATGTGTTCACTGCTATTTATTGATTCACAAATTTTAGACATTATCAATTGACTTCCTTTTATGGCAGAAAAAATTTCATGCTCCTCTGTTTCCTCTTTTCCTCACTTCATCCTTCCAGAAAAGTTATATCACTTTGTTGAGTTAAATCAATGTTTATGTTGTTGTGATTAAGTAAATAATGTTCAAAGCTGAATCAAGTAGTATACTATGGTTACATTTCCTTCTTGTGTAGTTTTTTGCTTTACATGGGGTTAATAATTGCCTCTTTGTTTGTTTGCTTAGTTTCATCTCTGAATCTTCAGCAGAACTGAAAATTTCCTCTCAGTACATTTAAATACATTAAGTAAGCTAGTCATACCACTTGTTTTTCCTTGGAGTCATTTGTGCTTTAGTCTTCCATAGTTCTTCTCCAATCTGGAGGTTGCACTTTAGATCTGTTACGTAGCTGTCATCCCACAACTTCCTGTCATCATCCTAGGAATTTCCCTTATACCCTACTGATTTGGATCGCCTGTTTCCTGGATTTCATATTATCCTATGTATTGGTTTTTCTCTCTCGTTTTGGTGGAGCACATCCTCCAGACACTTCCTGAGAGAAGGGGAATGGTAGGTCTTGACACTTCTGAATATGCCTCTGTTTCTCTGTTAAAATCCTTACCCTCAGAATTTCGAAAACATTGTTTTCATTATTATCTAATTTCCACTGCTATTGTTGAGGTGTTCTGTGCTGTTCTGATGCTTTGTTTGGAAACTGTAGAAGCTTTAGGGTCTTCCCCTGATCCCCAGCCTGAGGTGTTACAGTGCTGTGCTGGCTCAGAGGCATTTTTCTTCACTATGCTGAACCCTAGAGGAGTTTTTTTCACAGCCTGAAAACTCATACCCTTTTGTTCTAGAATATTTTAAAATATTGTTTACCCCTAAATTTTGTCTTCTTATTTTCTCTGTTCTTTTATTCTTTTAAAAAATATTTATTTATTTATTTGGCTGCACCGGATCTTAGTTGCATCACGTGGGATCTTCGTTGTGGCCTGTAGGATCTTTTATTTATTTTATTTTATTTATTTATTTAAAAATATTTATTTACTTATTTATTTGGTTGTGCTGGGTCTTAGTTGCGGCAGGTGGGCTACTTAGTTGCAGCTCGCCAGCTCCTTAGTTGTGGCATTCAGGCTCCTTAGTTGTGGCATTCGAACTCTTAGTTGCAGCATGCATATGGGATCTAGTTCCCTGACCAGGGATCGAACCAGGGCCCGCTGCACTGGGAGTGGGAGTCTTAACAACTGGACCACCAGGGAAGTCCCTCATTCTTTTTTTAAAAAATAGATTCATTTATTTATTTATTTTTGGCTGTGTTGGCTCTTCATTGCTGCGCACGGGCTTTCTCTAGTTGCAGTGAGTGAGGGCTACTGTTCATTGCGGTGCGCGGGCTTCTCATTGCGGTGGCTTCTCTTGTTGCGGAGCACAGGCCCTAGATGTGTGGGCTTCAGTAGCTGCAGCATGCAGGCTCAGTAGTTGTGGCTCACGGGCTCTAGAGTGCAGGCTCAGTAGTTGTGGCACACGGGCTTTGTTGCTCTGTGGCATGTGGGATCTTCCCGGACCAGGGCTCAAACCCGTTTCCCCTGCACTGGCAGGCAGATCCTTAACCACTGTGCCACCAGGGAAGCCCTGTCCCTCATTCTTAAAATATATATTAGTCGTAAGTTGACCTCCTGGACTGATCTTTAGTTTTCTTTCATCTTGAGTTTTTCATCTTCTTGGACTTTTGTTCTTTCAGGGAATTTCTTGAACTTCCAACTTTTTACTGATTTTTTAAAAAATTCAAATATGAATTTAATTCCTAAGAATTAATTTTTATCCTTTGATTGTTCTTTAGTTCTTCTTGTTGCTGCTGCTGTTATATCATTCCTTTCTTGTCTCATAGATGCAGTTTATTCTCTTCTGAGGATTTTAATGATTTTTTAAAAAAAATCTTCCTTTATCATTTCTGTTTCTTCCAAGTTCCTTCTTACTTTTCTATTTTGGCCTTTGCCTTTAATTTTTATTTGTTATTCACCTGTTAAGTGTTTTTTGAGCACCTCTATGTATTAGGCACTGTTGGGAGATAGTAGTGAACAACTCCAACAAGGATCCTTGCCCTCTTGAAGTTTATCTTGTAGCCAAGGAAGACAGAAGATACACAATAAGCAGATAATACCATAAGAAAATAAGATATTGTGTAAGAGGGTGGTGTTAAGCTATACAACAAAAACGACAGCATTACATAGGGACGTGGGGGAGGGCTGCTGGGGGGTGAGCTAGAGTGGGTTGCAGTTTAAACAGAGTGGTCAGTGTAGTCCCCACTGTGAAGGTGGCACTTGAACAAAGACTTGAAGCAGGTGAAGGAATTAGCCATGTGGCCATGTAGGGAAGATGCTTTTGAGATAGAGGAAGTAGCCAATGCAAGGACTTTAAGTGGAAATGTGACTGGTGGGTTAGCAAAGAAGTTAGTGTAGCTGAGAGAGGAAGCTGGCAGAGAGTGGTAGGAGGGAAAGTCAGAAAGGTAATGGATGACCAGACCAGGCAGGGCCTTGAAGGCCATTGTAAGGACTTTGGCTTTTTCTCTAAGTGAAATGGAAAGTCGTTACAGGGTTTTAAGCAGAGGAGTAACACGATCTTGTATTTTAAAAGGATTACTTTGTCTGTTTTGCAGAGAATAGACTGGGCGCATTGGTAGAAGCAGAAAATTCAGTTAGGAAGCTACTGCAAAAATTCGGGTGAGGGATGATGGTGACTTGAACCAGGAAGATAGCAGATGACGTATGAGATACGGCAGATTCTGTATATATTTTGAGGGTAGAGCCAATAGGATTTCAACAAATATGAACTGTGAGAAGAGTCAGGAACCGCTTTCAGATTTTTGGCCTGAGCATCCTGAAGGATGGAATTGTGATTAACTGAGTCAGAGAGGGCTGCAGGAAGAGCAGTTTTGGGGGGAAGACCAGGAGATGGGACTTAACGCTACAGCTAAGGAGAGGCTCTAGACACTGTGCTCTACTAAGCTATTTGGATCGTTTGTTAGTACATCATAAACTGGCTAATACATTGTTGCTTACACATCCAAGCAGAGATAGAGAGTAGACAGTTGGATATACCAGTCTGCATTTTAGCAGGGAGATCTGAACTGGAAATATAAATTCAGGAGTCATTGGCACATGAAAACCATTTAAAGCCAGGACACTGGATGACATCTTTAAGGGCGTGGGTATAGGTCAAAAAGAGGAGAGGACCAAGGACTGAACCTAGAGCCCTCCAGCGTGATGAGGCCAAGAAAACAAGGGTCCAGCAAAGAGATCAGAGCAAAAGAGACCCTAGAGGCTTTACTCAAATGTCAGGTCATTCTTGATTGGCTATCTGTGCAATTTAAGAAAGAGGCACTAGGGAGAGAACTGGGGGCTCTGTGTGCAGAGATGGGGCTTACTGAGAAGGCAGCTTCACTGAAGGGTGATGGATCAGGAGGCAGCCTTCTTCTGGGGGGACCCCAGATGATGGCATCTGTAGGTCATCTTTATGGGACCGTTAACTTCCTCTAGGAAAAAAACCCTTAACTCCCCTGTGAGGGAGGAGGGAGTGAAGGGTGAGGGAGGAGGGTGGGTATATTAGGCCTGCCTTCTAGTAGTCTGACAGTGTGGTGGGTGAAGGAAGGAAGCTTCTTCCACTCTGCAGTATGTGAATTCGCACTATGATCAGTACAGAATTTTACCCTCACGCTCCATTGTTCTTGGAGCCCCCAGAGATTCTCTGGTTCAGTTTCTCCGGACAATAATCCTCCCATCTCCTCTGATGGAGGAGTAGGGTGGGGCTCAGAGGTGGAGCAGAGCCAAAGGCCTCCTTCTACAGTCTTTCAACTAGTTCTTCTGTTTCAGCCTTTGGCCTCCAAGGGACCTGGGCCCCAGTGGCTGAGCCTCTTGGGTTCTGGGATAAGGATTGTCTCAGTCTTTTTTTTTATTTGCCGTGCCGCGTGGCTTGTGGGATATAAGTTCCCCCACAAGGGACTGAACCCGGGCCCTCGCCAGTGACAGTGCGGAGTGCTAGCCACTGTGCTGCCGGGGAATTCCTTGTCTCAGTCTTCACTGCTTCTTCCTCCTACAGGCACGTAGCTTCAGCTTTCCGCACTCTGCCAGCTCAGCTATGGTTCCCCTTGTGCTGGTTTTCCGTCAGAAATTTGCTACCATCTCTCTTCCACTGCTGTGTCTGCTCCCGTTCTCTCTGTTCTTGAAGACTTTCTATCTATTTTTTATTCCTTTACTGGCATTTTAGTGAGGTTTCAGGAGGGAGAAGAAACAAACACGGGTTCAATCTGCCATGTTTAGCAGGAAGTCCTTGGGATGTGTTCTCGACACCATCTGGACACCCATTTCCCCCCATTCAGCAGAGGAAGGGTCTCATGCTCAGAGTCTCCAGCAATCAATAGCATCTAATAAGAATCTGACAACTTTCTGTTTTCATGGCATTTATTTTTATACTTATCTTTTATTTAGAAAGTTACACTTTTACATCACTACCGCAAGTGGGAACAATTTCATTTTTCCGAATTTGTCCTAGTCAAAAAGAAGTTGATTCATAGAAAAATAATAAGAGGTATATGGAGAAGCTAAATTTCTGACAGTAATATATTAATGTTTGGAGTTTGGGAGATACCATACTATTCATACAAATGATCACAGGAGGAAATTCTGCATCTTCTCACTTTGTCTTTCATGTTCTGAGACTTTGTTGGGGAGTGTTGGATTTCCAGCGGGCTAGATTCTTGGGTCACTTCTGGTTCTATGTTCGTTCACATAGTTTTCACAGATTTGATTTTCTTTCGAGGTACTGCTCTCTCCTTCCTTTTCTGCATCTGGACGCCTCTTGTCCTGGGAATAAAGCTGGACACCATTTCCAAATATTTCTCTTAAGTTGCTGTTTATAAGTATCCAAATCCAATTTCCTTGTTAGATGTGTTTTGTTTGATTACTCATGGCAGAACAGAGAGGGGTTAAAAAATAATAGCCAATATTAGGGTGGGGTGGGGGATTTGGAGCCATAAAATACCTTTAAGGTCACAGTATAGTTGTCCTGGGTTCTCTCTGAAGGGTGGATGGGAATGGTCCTACTCCCTTCTCTGAATTTCTTCTTGGATATTCCAGGGCACTAGCCCAGTTCTTCCCTTAGGTTCGAAGGTTTACGATGAACTTGGCCAGATCAGAGAAGATTCGTGGCTGATGAAGCCATTTCGACTTTATCTAAGGTAGTTAGGGCAGGAGCCCCTGGGATAACCAGTTTATTCCAAAGCCTACTCGGCTACCTATTCTCTTTTTCAGGGAAGGCTCCCTTGAGCTCTGCAAATCCCCAAGAGGGAATGCACTTTCTTTTCTGGCTCTTCTGCACCAAAGCGTTGAGTCCCTTCAGCCTCCCTTGAAGATCTTATGGCCTCATGAGTAACAGAAACGCTGCCTCTTCCCCTACTCTTTCTCCTGCTGCTTTGCCCTAAGCGTAGTCAAGAAGCCCGCTGTTATGACTAATTCTTTCTTTGAGCGGAATTTGGCATCTCATAGCAACCATTTCAAGGTCCCTCTGACCACCCCTGAAGTCCCTGTTTCCTGTCCGAGGGTCGCCTCAAGTTGGATACTTACCTGTCAAGCAGCGAGGATCATTATGGAGCCAGGGCCCCTTCTCTAGAGGCCCCATTCACTTCCTCTTCCCTTCCTCCAGGGAGGGCATTAGGGGTGACTCTTTCTAGAGTTTTGCAGTTTTTTGCCAGAATACACTCTTTGAAATTATGAAAATAGCAGCTATAATTTCATGGAGGGCCATTTCTTCATGGTATTGCTAAGGTTAGAAAATTCTATCTAGTCTAATTTGAGCACCTTGATCCCTTTAGATTAAAGGCTTTTATAAATTTAAAAAGTAGATCCAAGTAATAAATTGATCTTGTTGTAATTTAAATATATTTCCTCTGATTCTGTCCTCACCGGAAGAGAAGAATAGCTGCTGATGACCTCACTCTTTTTCATACACTTGAGGACCATTATTAAATGTCTTTCATCTGCTGTATTTTGAGGCTAGGTAGCAGAAATTCAGCTTCTTTTTTCAATCATTAAAAAATTTGGTTGTTCTCTTTAGACTAAAATTTTTCGTATTATTTCTAAACCTGGAGCCTAGAAATGTACCTAGTATCCCAACAATGGTTCCATCAGTTCTGGGTGAGGTAGAAGAATTGCCTCTTACTTCTTTCTTGTATGTACTCTATTTGCTTAATGCTGAATTATTAAGTTCCTGTTCCAGAATTAACCTGCCACAAGGCACAAGTAAACCCAATCATCATGAACCTGAGAACTCTTTAGAAATGTTAGCCTTTTCTTACTCTACTAGAGTTCTTCTTTTTCTTCTTCCTTTTTTTTTTTTTTTTTTTGCCATTTACTAACTCCTTATAGTCACTTTGAATCCTGAAATTAAAACTGTTGACAATAATACATGCCTAAAACCTATGGAGAAAAGGAAAATTCACAATAGAGTAATTTTTCAAATATTCTGCAGCACCAGGATTATAGTAATGTGAGTCACCTACTTTTGTAGTAAGTACAAAAATGATAAATAATAGAGGGACAATAAACACATCTCCATTCTTATTACAAGTGTACCGATCTTAGACATTAGCTGAAATCCCAAGATGTACTTTTTCACTGAGTTATAAAGGGCTTGGGTTCTCCAAGATGAGAGAGTGACTAAACGATGAGTCTTCACACTCCACCCTCCTCTAAAACCCACCTTGTATGAGTCAGCTGGGGCCACTGAAACAAAATGCCATAGACTGGGTGGCTTCCATGACAGATATTTATTTTTCACAGTTTTGGAGGCTGCAAGTCTAAGATCAAGGTTCTGGCTGATTCTATTTCTGGTGAGAGCTTTCTTCTCTTGCCTTAATGTGTCCTCACATGGCCTTTCCTTGGTGGAGGGGTGGGAGAGGGAGAGAGGGAGAGAGAGAGAGAGGGAGGGAGAGAGAGAGAGTCAGAGTCAGTCAGTCTGGCAGGTGTCAGAGAGCTCTCTGGTGTTTCTTCTTATAAGGGCACCAATCCTATTGGATCAGGGCTCCACACTTCTGATCTCATGTAACCTTAATTACTTCCTTACTCCAAATACAGCCTCACTGAGGGGTTAGGGCTTCAGCATGTAAGTTTTGGAGAGACAAACATTTAGTCCACACCACCACCAAACAGCTTCTGTCACACAAGCTGGGTGATTCTCAGGTAGTCAGGGGACGAGAGGCAGCTAGAATTTGGATGAGCTGCCAGCCTCACTCCCTCATCTCCCCATCCTGTTCCTTATCAGCAGTACCACTGAAGTGCTAGTTAGATTTCATGCCCTCCTGCCATTAGCAGCAGCCTCCCTCCCGTGTCCCAGAGGGTTACTTGACAAGGGACAATTTAGATAGTTACAGGTCTATATAAAAGGATTAGCTCCAGCAACCTCTCATCCCCAAGCCTTTTCTGAGCATATTAACCTGTTGCTCTGACCCTCCAGCCAGTGTAATAATCCGAAACACTTCTTAGGGTCAAAAGCCAGCAGACCAATTCTGGGTCTCTGTTAATAGTGCAAGTAGCTCATGGAGGTGTGCAACCTACTGGTGGTGTTTCAGAACAAGTCACCAAAACAAAAGAAGAAAAAGGAGCAGCGAAAATCTTGAACGAGGGAAACCTCCTTTAAGTTGCCTTGTCTGCGTTTTATTTTTAAAAGTTGTCATACTCTAAGCATGGCATTAGAGGTGTCCTCCGGCTGTCCAGGTTTTCCTCTATGGGAAATGGTTCAGATTTTCTATGAACGTGATTGTCATAAGCAAAGTCGCATGTTGAGTGCTTACGAGAAATCTATCAAATAGCAGAAATATTCAGAAGTGTTTTAAGGCCAAAGATTTCCCAAGTGATGTGTACACATTGAGGGGCACACTAAGGACTCTGCTGTGGGAGTGAGGAAAACATTGGAGCTCCTATTTATATTTACTGTTAAAATATCATCTTTTAATTTCTAGTTTGTGTTTGTTTTATAATGTACATGATACTCTTTTCCAGTCGAATGTATTAACTGTGCTGATGGATCAATCCCATATTCCCAGTGGTTTAATGTAACGGAAGTTTACCGTTTTTCTTGCTCACGTCAAGTCCTGCATGGGTGTTCCTGGTTAGGTGGCCTTTCACATGGTCATTTAGGGACCAAGGCTTCTTCCATCTAAGGGTTTTGTCCCCATCCGGGTCCTCAGCATTCTCTCCACGCAACCAGTGCGTGGGGTGAAGGGAGCTTGGCACACCAGCTGCTTAGCCATCTGGCTCAGAAGTGACGTATTTCATTTCACTTACTTTCCATTGGCAAGAAGTAGCCCCACTAAGATCCCAGGAGGCGGGGAAGTGTATCCCTGACTGGGCAGCTACTGCACAGCACCAACTTCACACCATCCCTGTTGTCAGCCAGCCGCCTCTGCTATAGTAGGACGTGCAGATATTTTTTATTGGGGTTGTGCAATTAAAAAAAGTCAGAGACTAGGGTTTTAGGCACTGCCAGAACACAATATGATTCTTTCTTTTCCAGTATGGGGTGAGCTTTATAGTACATACACTTAATGACGGAGATAGGGCCCAAGCAGTCCTTAGTTTAGGACTTCCTTCACTGCTCCCAGCCTTCGGGTCCAGACAGGGATCTGCAGTGGTCACATGTCCTGAGCCCCCAGGCCCAGGCTCCCTTGGAGTTGGGGACGGACGATGGGGGCTTTCAGTGGCTTTAAATATACAATCTCCATTGGCTCCACTGGCCCATCTTCTAGGGTGACCAACTCTTGCCAGTTTGCCTGGAACTTTCCCAGTTTTAGCACTCCGATTTCTGTGTCCCAGGAAATCCCTCTGTTCCAGGCAAAGCCCGGATTGTCCTGGTTTAAAAAATCAAAGTCCCCCGTTCTGAAAACCTGTTCAGTCCAGGGCAAACCAGGATGGCTGGTCGCCCCACTGTTCTTCCAGTAAAGACTCTTTCTGTTATTACCCCTGGGTGGAACTTGAGGCCCATGGTGACATCTGCCTATAACAAAAGAGAAGCTTCTCCCTTATCTTTTTATGGGAAGCTTAAATATCAAAGAGCACAGGATTATAGTGCAAAGAGGGCTCTCACAAGGGAATGAGTAGACAGACTCATTTTCCCTCAGCGTGGACACGCAGGAAATGGGGCGGTCCAGCGATGGTTAGAACCAACATTACCCTCTGTTCCCACGCAAAGGGAAACTGACACAGCTGCTGCCAGCTGATTTCTGTCCCATTTCTGTCCCCTAGATTTCTCCTGAGGATCTCCTATAATATAATCTGCCTTCATGTCCAAAAAGAGATCATCAATTATTTTCACTTTGGTTTTCCTGGCAAAGTGACTGTAATTAGTCACTGATAGGATTCAGCAGGCAGCAGCAGGGAAGACCGTTAGCAATAGCAGGGCCCCAGGTTGGCTGTCAGAGAATTATTTTCAATCTCTGAAAGGTGATAGTGGGACACATCTTCAGGGCTTAAGGCGGGTCGGTAAACAAGGGACTAGGAGAAAAGTACAACGAGCGCAGCTGGGACAGGAGGTCAGGGTGAGACCAACAGTGACTAACGGCTTATAGGGGACAAAGAGTCTCATTTCTTAGGAGAGGAGGGTGCAGAGATATGGTACTGAACTGCCCACATCCACCAGGCTGTGCCCTCTGGGAGCACAAATGCAGTTACACTCACATCCCTGCCTGAGTCTCCGTGACTTCTAACCGCTCCCCCGGGACCTCGGCACCCCTTTCCTCCATCTTCTCAGTTACTTCCTGGAGCCCCCGGGCACGTGGGCAGGGACAGCTCTGCTGCCTAGCAATTGAAGTGGGGGGCCATGCCACTGCCGTGCTCCAGTCCTCCGGTCCTGTGAGTTCGGGATCCCTCCCCAGGCCCTGGAGTCTTCCGTGACTGCTCTCCGGCTGCTCTTTGGTCTGTGGCAGAGGGAGGTGAGGGCTGTGGCTCTCTGCAGCTGTTTGGCACTTCTGTCTGAGGCATAGCACTGCAGGCATCTGGAGTTTCACCAGTCCTTTCATGAAGACCGTCCTTCAGCTTTCAGCCTGGTCTCCACTCAGGTGTGAAACCCGTACCCTGGCTTGGGCAGGGGTGGGAAAGACCCCAGAACATCCCTCCGTTTTCCTCATTTCCTCTTTCCTCACTCTTGCTTGCCCAGAGAGCTTCCTCTTGCAAATAAGAGACACAAAAGCGCACCTGCATCTCAGTGTGTGTGGACGGATGCCCACAGGGGCCACAGACCCAAGGTTCTGCCTCTGCAGCTCAGTTTGGGCTTGGCTGGGATGCTTTTATATAATATCATCTGCCCCACATGCCTAGCCAAGGCTGCTAGTACAGTGGGGAGAAAAAACCTTCTAAATAGTCTTTATGAAGAATAACATGGACTGGTTTTGAGGGTGATTTTTAAAAATTTTTTTATTTATTTCTTTTGGCTGCGTTGGGTCTTTGTTGCTGCGTGTGGGCTTTCTCTAGTTACAGCGGGAGGGGGCTGCTCTTCGTTGAGGTGCGGTGGCTTCTCTTGTTGTGGAGCACAGGCTCTAGGCACGTGGGCTTCAGTAGTTGCAGCATGTGGGCTCAGTTGTTGCAGCATGTGGGCTCAGTTGTTGCGGCATGGGCTCTAGGGCACGCAGGCTTTGGTAGTTTTGGCACGCGGGCTCAATAGTTGTGGCTCGCGGGCTGTGGAGCGCAGGCTCAGTATAGTTGTGGCGTATGGGCTTAGTTGCTCTCTGGCATGTGGGATCCTCCTGGACCAGGGACCGTGTCCCCTGCATTGGCAGGCGGATTCCCAACCACTGCGCCACCAGGGAAGTCCGAGGGTGATTTTTTATTTTTTAAAAAAATCTCATCATGGATAATTTTGTGTCATGCTGTGAAAGAACTTACCCCTTAAATTTTGGGATAATTTAAGGTGTTTTACAAGACTAGATAGAAGATGGGACAATTGTGTTTTGTTTCCAAAAAGGATAAAACTCATAGAAGAAGACAAAGGGGATAATATCCTTGACATTGGGTGTGGAAAATAGAGCAACCTTCTGCTCCTGTTCTCTTTTACTTCATGGAAAACAGACCCATGGATTTAGCTGAGGAAAAGGAAATGTTTTTTAACATAGCTGTAATTATTCTGACTTCGCATTTGTAAAGTATCTTTCCACGTAAGCTACCATAGGAACTCACAGGCTTTAAAAGACGTTGGTAAGAATGCAACCATCAGAAGCAAAATAATGCCAAGGATAGGAAATGGCAGAAAGACGACGCTCAGTTATTTCCCTAAGAATGAGAAAGTTGTGGCTATGGTTTGTGAGGTATCAGTGTCAGGCCCTGGACAAGATATTCCTTAGGTCATTCCAGTGGCCTTTCAGGCCTTAAAGGCAACAGTAAAAAAAAAATGAAGAGGAAAGCATTTGGCATTCGTATTCTGCATTTCTGGTGTGCCAGGGGGTCTGATGGTCGCTCTGCTGGCTCTTAGAGAGCTGAGTGGGTGACATTACCGTTGTCATTGCCGGCTCAGGGTTAGAAAGGTCCACTCGTGCTTCTGACTCTGCACCAACTGTGGTCTATATATGAGCGCTGAGTTATGCAGTTAGTTATGAAGCTTCCTTACCCAGCTTTAAGAGATGGCTGAATGATTAGCAGAGAGTTTTTTCTAATGTAGTTGAGTCAGAAACTAATAAGGTTGAGTTAACCCATCCACAATTTCCTGTAGATTTATGGAGAATGAGGAAAGAATTATGCTTTGTAATTAGGCTTTCTTCTCCTTTTTTTGAGTTAGAGATTTTTTTTCAGATTTATTGAGGTATAATTGACAAATAAAATTGTAAGATATTTAAAGTGTACAACATGATGATTTGATAAACGTATAATTTGTGAAAGGATTTCCCCCACTGAGTTAATTAATACATCCCTTACCTTACATATTTACCCTTTACATGTTTAGTCTTTTTTTTTTTCTTTTTTTTGGTGAGGGCACTTAAGTTCTACTCTCTTAGCATATTTTAATTATACAATAAAGTGTTATGAACTATAGTCACCATGTTATATATTAGATCCTCAGACCTCGTTCCTTTAATAACTGAAAGTTTGTACCCTTTTACTAGGCTCTCCCTATTTTGCTCACCCTCAGGCCATGACACCTACCATTCTACTCTCTGTTTCTGTGAGTTCACCTTTTTTTTTTTTTTTTTTTTAAAGATTCTACATGTAAGTGATACCATGCACTATTTGTCTTTCTTTATCTGGCTTATTTCACTTAGCATAAGGCCCTGCTGGTTCATCCAGTTTGTCGCAAATGGCAGGATTTCCTTCTTTTTAAATGTTGAATAATATTTCATTACATATAGGTATATCACATTTTCTTTATCCATTCATCCACAGTTGGATACTTAGGTGGTTTCCATATCTTGGCTACTGTGAATAACACTGTAATCAAGATGAGAGTACAGATATCTCTTCAAGATGGTGATTTCATTTCCGTTGGATATATACACAGGAGTGGGATTGCTGGATCATATGGTAGTTCTAGTTTTAATTTTTTGAGGACCCTCCATACTGTTTTCCATAGTGGTCGCATCAGTTTACACTCCCATCAGTGGTGTATAAAGTTCCCTTTTCTCCAAGTTATTGCCAGCACTTGTTCCTTGTCTTTTTGATAATAGCCATTTTAACAAGTGTGAGGTGATAGCTCACTGTGGTTTTGATTTGCATTCCGCTGATGATTAGAGATGTTGAGCACCTTTTCAGGTACCTGTTGATCATTTATGTCTTTGGAAAAATGTCTTTTCAGGTTCTCTGCCTGTTTTTTAATTGGGTTATTTGGTTTTCTCTGCTGTTGAGTTGTATGTGTTCTTTGTGTATTTTGGGTAGTAACCCCCTATCAAATGTGTGGTTTGCAAATATTTTTTCCCATTCCATAGATTGCCTTTTCATTTTGTTGGCAGTTTCCTTTGCTGTGAAGAAGCTCTTTAGTTTGATGTAGTCCCACTTGTTTTTTTTTTTTTTTTTTTTTTGCGGTACGCGGGCCTTTCACTGTTGCGGCCTCTCCCGTTGCGGAGCACAGGCTCCGGATGCGCAGGCTCAGCGGCCATGGCTCACGGACCCAGCCGCTCCGCGGCATGTGGGATCTTCCCGGACTGGGGCACGAACCCGTGTCCCCTGCATTGGCAGGCGGACTCAACCACTGAGCCACCAGGGAAGCCCTATTTTTGTTTTTGTTGCCTTTGCTTTTAGTGCCAAATCCAAAAAATCATTGCCAAGGCCAATGTCAAGAATATTTTCCCCTATGTCTTCTTTTATGAGTTTTATGGTTTCAGGTCTTATGTTCAAGTCTTTAATCCATTTAGAGTTGATTTTTGTGTATGGTGTAAGACAGGGGTACAGTTTCATTCTTTTGCATTTGGCTGTCTGGTGTTCTCAACACCATTTACTGAAGAGACTGTCCTTTCCCCATTGTATATTCTTGGCTCCTTTGTAAAAACTAATTGACCACATATGCATGGGTTTATTTCTGGCTCTCTATTCTGTTCCATTAATCTATGTGTCTGTTTTTATGCCAGTACTATACTGTTTCAATTACTACAGCTTTGTAATATAATTTGAAATCAGGAAGTGCAATGCCTCCAGCTTTGTTCTTCTGTCTCAAGATTCCTTTAGCTATTCATGTTCTTTTTTGGGTTCCATATGAAATTCAGGAGTTTTTTCTATTTCTGTGAAAAATGCCACTGGAATTTTGATAGGAATTGCATTGAATCTGTAGATTGCTCTGAGTATTATGGACATTTTAACAATCTTAATGCTTCCAACTTATGACCATGGAATACCTTTTCATTTATTTGTGTCTTCTTCAATTTCTTTCATCAATGTTTTGTAGTTTTCAGTTTACAGGTCTTTACCTCCCTGATTAAATTTATTCCCAAATATTTTATTCATTTTGATGCAATTGTAAATGGGATTGTTTTCTTAATTTATCTTTCTGATAGTTCGTTGTTCGTGTATACATACACAAATGATTTTGTATGTTGCTTTTTAAAAAAATTATTTATTTATTTATTTTTGGCTGCATTGGGTCTTTGTTGTTGGGTCTTCATTGCTGCGTGCAGGCTTTCGCTAGTTGTGGTGAGCGGGGGCTTCTCTTCGTTGTGGTACGCAGGCTTCTCATTGTGGTGGCATCTCTTGTTTCGGAGCTTGGGCTCTAGGCACACAGGCTTCAGTAGTTGCGGCACATGGGCTCAGTAGTTGTGGCTCATGGGTTCTAGAGCACAGGTTCAGTAGTGTGGCACACGGGCTTAGTTGCTTCGTGGCATGTGGGATCTTCCTGGACCAGGGCTTGAACCCATGTTCCCTGCATTGGCAGGTGGATTCTTAACCACTGCTCCACCAGGGAAGTTCTGTGTGTTGATTTTGTATCCTGCAACTTTACTGAACTTATTAGTTCTAATAGTTTTTTGGTGGAGTCTTTAGGGGTTTTTATATATAATGTCATCTGCAGAGACAGTTTTACTTTTTCCTTTCTGATTTGGTTGCCTTTTATTTCTTTTTCTTGCTTAATTGCTAAGATTTCCAGTACTATGTTGAATAGGAGTGATGAGAGTAGGCACCCTTGTCTTGTTCCTGAGTTTAGAGGAAAAGTTTTCAGCTTTTTATTGTTGACTATGATGTTAGCTGTGGGCTTATCATACATGGCCTTTATTATGTTGAAGTGTGTTCCTTTTATACGCAGTTTATTGAGAGTTTTTATCATAAAGGATGTTGAATTTTTGTTTTGTTTTGTTTTTTTGTTTGTTTTTTGCGGTACGCAGACCTCTCACTGTTGTGGCCTCTCCCGTTGCGGAGCACAGGCTCCGGACACACAGGCTCAGCGGCCATGGCGCACGGTCCCAGCTGCTCCGCAGCATGTGGGATCTTCCCAGACCGGGGCACGAACCCGTGTCCCCTGCATCGGCAGGCGGACTCTTAACCACTGCGCCACCAGGGAAGCCCAAGGATGTTGAATTTTGTCAAATGCATTCTCTGCATCTATTGAGATGGTCATGTGATTTTTATCCTTCATTTTGTCAATGTGGTGTATCACATTGATTGATTTGTGTATGTTGAATCATCCTCGCATCCCTGGGATGAATTCTACTCAGTCGTGGTGTATGATCCTTTTAATATATTGTTGAATTCAGTTTGCTAAAATTTTGTTGAGAATTTTTGCATCTATGTTCATCAGGGATATTGACCTATAATTTTCTTTTCTTGTAATGTCCTTGTCTGGCTTTGGTATCACAGTAATGCTGGCCTCACAAAATGAATTTGAAAGTGTTCTTTCCTCTTGTATTTTTTGGAAGGATTTGAGAAGGAATGGTATTAACTGTTGTTTCAGTATTTGGTAGAACTCACCAGTTGTGGTCCTGGTCTTTTCTTTGTCAGGATGTTTTTGATTACTGATTCAATCTCCTTACTAGTAATTGGTCAATTCAGATTTTCTATTTCTTGATGTTTCAGACTTTGTAGGTTGTATATTTCTAGGAATTTATCAATTTCTTTTAGGTTGTCTACTTTGTTGGTATATAATTGGTCATGATAGTTTCTTATGATCCTTAGTATTTCTGTGTGATCAATTGCAATGTCTCCTCTTTCATTTCTGATTTTATTTATTTGAGTCTTCTTTTTTTTCTTCTTGGTCTAGCTAAAGTTTTGTAAATTTTGCTTCCCTTTTCAAAATATCAGTTTTTAGTTTCATTGATTTTTGTCTTTTTAGTCTCTATTTCATATTTTTTCTCTAACCTTTGCTTTTTCCTTTCTTCTACTAAGTTTGGGCTCAGTTTGTTCTTCTTTTTCTAGTTCCTTGAAATGTAAATTTAGATTGTTTATTTGAGATCTTTCTTTTTTTCTTAATGTAGGTATTTGTCACTGTAAACTTCCCTCTAGAACTGCTTTTGCTGTACTCCATAAGTTTTGTATATTGTGTCCCCATTTTCATTTGTCTCAAGATATTTTTTGATTTCCCTTTTGATGTTTTTCTTTGACTCGTGTTCAAGAGCATGTTTTTAAATCTCCACATATATATGAATTTTCCAGTTTTCTTCTTGTAATTAATTTCTTGTTTCATACAATTGTGGTCAGAGAAGATGCTTGATATGATTTCAATATTCTTGAGTTTATTTATTTTTTGATCTATCCTATTCCATATGCACTTGAGAAGAAATGTCTGTTTTGCTGTTGTTAACTGGAATGTTCTGAATATGTCTGTTAGGTCTACTGGTCTAATGTGTAGTTTAAGCCCAATGTTTCCTTATTGATTTTCCATCTGGATGGTCTATTCATTGTTGAAAGTGGGGTATTGAAGTCTTCTACTCTTATTGTATTGCTGTCTGTTTCTCCCTTCAGATCTGTTAATATTTGCTTTATATATTTAGGTGCCCTAATGTTGGGTGCATAAATATTTACACTTGTCATATCTTCTTGATGAATTGATCCCTTTGTCATTATGTAATGACCATCTCTATATCTTGTTAAAGTATTTGACTTAAAGTCTATTTTATCTGAATCTCTTTTAGGCAGCATATAGTTGGGTCTTATATTGTTTTATCCATTTAGCCACTGTGTGTTTTTTTGATTGGAGACTTTAGTTCATTTACATTTAAAGTCATTATTGATAGGTGTGAACTTACTATTGACATCTTGTTAATTGTTTTCTGGCTGTTTTGTAATCCCTTTGTTCCTTTCTTGCTCTCTTCCTTTGTGATATGATGATTTTCTATAGTGCTATGCTTTGATTCCTTTTTCATTATCTTTTGTATATCTACTATAGACTTTTTTTTTTTTTACTATAAACTTTTGCTTTGTGGTTACCAAGAAGCTTACATAAAACATCTTATATTTATACAGTCCATCTTAAGCAGATAGCAACTTAACTTTGAATGCATTCAAAAGCTCTATATTTTTACAGTCCTTCCCCATTTTATGTTTTTGATGTCACAAATTGATATTTTTCAATATTGTATAGCTATTAATAAATTATTATTGTTTTGTTTTTAATACTCTTGTTTTTTAACCTTTATCCTAGAGTTGTAAGTGACTTACCCACCATCACTGCAATATGAGAGAATTCTGAATTAAATTATATATTTACCTTTACTGGTGAGTTTTATACTTTCATATATTTTCATATTAGTAATTAGCATTCTTTAATTTCAACTTGAGGACCTATATTTTTTACATATGTCAGTATTTTTATTAATTTTTAAATAAAAATTTCAAAGGTTACTTTCCATTTACAGTTGTTACAGAATATTGGCTATATGCCCCATGTTGTACAATACATCCTTGAGCCTATCTTACACCCAGTAGTTTGTACTTCCCACTCCCCGACTCCTCTGTTGCCCCCTCCCACACTGGTAATCACTAGTTTGTTCTATCTCTGAGACTGCTTCTTTTTTTGTTATATTCACTAGTTTGTTGTAAATTTTTAGATTCCACATGTAAGTGATATCATACAGTATTTGTTTTTCTCTGAAGACCTCGCTTTAACATTTCTTATATCAAGTCTAGTGGTGATGAACTCCTTCAGATTTTGTTTCTAAAATTCTTCATCTCTTCAGTTTTGAAGGACAACTTTGCAGGGTAGAGTATTCTTCGTTGGCAGTTTTTTCTTTCAGCGCTTTGAGTATATCTTCCCACTCCCTTCTGGCTTGCAAAGTTTAAAATTGCTTCTTTGTTTGCTGTGGTCCTGTGACTTGTGAGTGCAAGCCTCATTGGCTCTCAGAGCTGGGTGATTTGGAGGCCAGTCCCTCAGAGAGAAGCTGCAAAAGCTGGGGTGCCAGATGTGTGTACAGACTCCTTCCAGACAGATGCTGGCAATCTGGTTTTATCAGTGGAGCAAACTGAAGGCAAGAGAAGTGCCCATGATCTCCCCTGGGCTCCAGAGAGGATCTCAGCTAGCCCTTGGATATGTGCTAAACTAGAAGCTGGGTCTCCAGGCATCAGCTTGTAAAGTATGCAGTCAAACCCTTTCTAGAGAAAGACTGGAGACAGGGGTTTTTGCCTGCTCCCTTTGCACTGAGCCCTGGAGGCTTAGCTGTACTGAGTATTCATGTGCTCTGGTAAGAATTGCTTCTTTGTTTGCTGTAGTCCTGTGGGTCTCATGGATGCAAGCCCCACTGGCTTGCAGAACTAGGTGTTTTGGGGACCCAGCTCTCAGGTGGAAGTCTTAAAAGTTGGAGTGCTAGATATGCAATCTAAGCCCTTTGCTTCTCCCCCAGGGAGAAGCTGGGGGTTGAGGATTTTCTCCTGAATGTATTGTGCTGTGCCAGGGGTGGTGTTTATGATGAGAGTGTGTCTCAGCTTCTCCTGCTTATTTCAGTGTGGCTACTATTTATTTATTTATTTTTTGGCCATGCCACACGGCTTGCAGGATCTCAGTTCCCTGATCAGAGATTGAACCTGGGCCACAACAGTGAAAGTCTGGAATCCTAACCACTAGGCCACCAGGGAACTGCCAGTGTGGCTATTTTCTTATTCGCCTGATGTGTAGGAGTCATTCAGCTGACTTCTGGATTTCTTTCCGAGGGAATTGCTCTGTGTGTATCCGTACATTCAGTGCATCTGTGGGAGGAGGGAAGTTTAAGAGCTTTCATGTCACCATCTTGGTCACAAAAGAAAAGAAAACAAAACACCTTTTTTTTTTTCATTAAGAAAGAAAAGAGAAAAAAAAAAAGGGAAGAAAAGAAGGAAGAATCATTCATGGTGACCTGGGTTAGAAGACTCAGCCTTCAAGAACCAGAATCAACTGTTTCTGGGTCAATTGCCTCATAACCTTACATACTTAAGCTGTACGGCTTAAGGAAGCATGTAGGATCATTTCTAATCCTGTAGACTATGACTCTTCCACCAGGATCAACTCAAAACCTCATTATGAATTACATTAAAGTTTTTTTTTCTGGTTGTGATATTGTCAGGAAAGAGCTCAGCCAACCTAACCAAGATCACTTGGGGGTGTAGCACAGGAAGGAAGATGAATATAGTTCATCTTTTTTCCTTTTGCTAGGTGCAGATGAATTAATTATAGTTCCCAGAGAAGCATTCCCTTTCGCTTAAAATAGTGTCAAATTTTCCATCCAAGTCTTCTATGAATAGAAGCTATTTGACTTGACATTAGGACAGAGCTTTGGAATCTGGAGATGACACAGACTACCTCTGTTTCTCTGCAAGGCATCCATTAGCTTGGGTTCTCAGTCTTTAGGTTTTTTTTCCTCCATAAAATGGGAATGAAATACACTCATTCATTTATTTCAGGAGGCTTTAGGGGAATTATTTAAAAACCATTTTTAATGTGCTGAGTAACTCAAATGGAAGGCAGTAGATGCAAGGGAATTCTGGGGAAGAAATCCATTTAATATGAATTGAGTTATTTTCTGGGTTATTTGGATAAGATACAGAATGATCTCTAGGCTCGGAATCAGGACCATCTCCAGGCCTGTCTTTTGGAAAAGAGCTACACTTCATTTCTATTGCTGGCAACTTACATGTAGGAGAGTGATTCTTAGCCCTGCTCTGAGGTTTAAAAAATGTTTGAGTCCCACCTTGAAAGGCTAATTTTACCTGTAAGGACATTTATGCTCTTTAGGTTAATTCTTATAATTATTTTTGTAAGAAGAGGGTGCACATGTACCTGTAGATGAAAACTCACTGCTTTGGTTTATAGTTTTTTTCATAAAATAACCCACGTCTTTATTTTCTTCCTGCAGACAAAACTGTGTGGAGTTTTACCCAATATTTATGATTACATTGTGGATGGCTGGATGGTATTTCAACTAAGGTAAGTTTAATGACGACTACGGTCCTTACAACTATTAAACAGCAGATACGCAACCAGACATCTACTGACCCTGGAAGTTGTTCTAAACAAAATAAGCACTGTCTGTTTGCATCCAAGGACACTGTGCTGCAGATAGGCTAACTTTGGCGTCATTGCAATTTAATTCAGTGATTTTTTAAAAACTTGGAACAAACTGTACGTGGGGGAATCCAGAATGAATATGACATGCGATTTTGTCTTCAAATCTAATATGCTAAATTCTAATTTATTTGCAGGAACAGAACACAGAATTAACAGTTCACCCTAATAATTATAGCTAATATTTATTGAATACTTACTTTGTGCCAGGTACAGTTTTTTTTTTTTTTTCTTGCGGTACGCGGGCCTCTCACTGCTGTGGCCTCTCCCGTTGCAGAGCACAGGCTCCGGACGCGCAGGCTCAGTGGCCACGAGTCACGGGCCCAACCGCCCCGTGGCATATGGCATCCTCCCAGACTGGGGCACGAACCCGTGTCCCCTGCATCGGCAGGCGGACTCTCAACCACTGCGCCACCAGGGAAGCCCCAGGTACAGTTTTTAAGTGTCATGCATGTATTATCTCATATGTAGGATTTACCTTCCTCTGTGGCAGTGTCTGTAATTCATTCCTGCTTTACAGGTGAGGAAACTGAAGTACAGAGAGGTTAAGTCGTTTGTCCAACTTAACATTCCCCAATGTAGGAGAAAAGTAGCTTTCGAGTACAGAGCAGGGTTTATATGTATTTGACCCAACAACCCATGTACTTTTTGTTAAAAGTTTCCAAGGATGTAGTGCTGCTACTACTGTATGTAGAAACTCTATAAACATCTGCTTTCCATTTGAATGGGGTATCCTTGGTGAGCTGAGGGCTTTACCCAAACTCTGCCCGCCCCTTTCACGGGAGCTCAGACTAGCATCAGCTACCTTATTTGGAGAAATTCAATCCCTTTTTCTTTCTGATAACTCTCGTGGCCTCATTTGGGTTTGACACTTGATTGCTACGATTTAAATAACCCCCAATCTAGCTGGTTTTTAAAGGCAACCCTATCACCTCCCCTCCTGTAATTTTTACTGTCAACTGAGAAATTTCAGCTAAAATGTCCTCTAGAGAATGACTTAACTTTTTTCTAACTTACATTTTTATCCCTTACGGGCAAGAATGAAGGCGGCAGGCCCTTGTCAGGTGAGACCACATTCACAACTAATAACAAAAGTGCCCTTTGATAATGGGGCTTGGCCTCTGCCATTTGAACCTTTGGATTTCACTGTGATGGGCTGAATGAGGCTGACCGCCTATTTTCTTCCTGCAGACAAAACTGTGTGGAGTTTTACCCAATATTTATGATTACATTGTGGATGGCTGGATGGTATTTCAACCAAGGTAAGTTTAATGACGACTATGGTCCTTACAACTGTTAAACAGCAGATACGCAACCAGACATCTACTGACCCTGGAAGTTGTTTTATACAAAATAAGCACTGTCTGTTTGCATCAAAGGACACTGTGCTGCAGATAGGCTAACTCTGGCGTCAAAGGATATCTTGGGTATCTTGTTGTGATTTGCACTCTTTCTTATCCAGAGTAGGTTGCCTATTAACTGCCTTGAACAGTTCTCATTGGATTTCTGGGAGTAATGGATTAGATAGGGAGTTTCTAAACCACAGCGTGCTCAGAACCTCTCCCCTTCCTCAGAGGCCAGGCGGCCCTTCCACCCTTTCTCCTCCTGTTCTCATCCTTCGGGGCCCAGCACAAGCGTCACCCCCTCAGAGGGGCCTTCCCTGACCCTTCCTAAAGGCGGCCTCCTCCAGTTCTTGGTGGCCCATCCTCCTTCATTTCCTTCACAGCACGTTCAAGTCTATTTTTCTTGTTTTCCCCTTTGTTGTCTGTCTTTGATGATAAACTCCATAAGGGCAGGGAGCTTGTATCTTTTTCACAGCTAACTCCAATCCTTAGAATAATACCTGGTGTATAGTAGAAGCCAAAAAAAATGTTTATGACCTAATAAAATAAAGAATTTCATTTTATCCAGCATATCGGAGTCCCACAGACAGACTTCTAGTGTTTCTAAGAGGGCTCTGGTAATTTACATCCGTGAAGTGCTGAGGAAGACAGAGGGTTCCTAGTGTAGGGAAGATATTGAGAGTTTTCATTGGATTGGATGGCAGAATACAACCCCACATTTTACCTTTCTTTTAGGTAAAATTTGTATTTAGTGAAATGTACAGATCTTAAGTGTACCATGATGAGTTTTGACAAGTGTATACACCTGTGTCACTCAAATCCCTATCAAGATATGGAACGTGACAACCACTCAGAAAGTTTCCTCAGGTCCTTCCCAGTCCCTTTCAGAGGCAGACAATGCTCTGAATTTTTAAAATCACAGTTTAGTTTTGTCCATTCTAGAACTTTCTATAATTGGAATCATAGTATGTACTCTTGTATAATGCTTCATTCACTCAGCAAAATATTTTTGAGATTCACCATGCTGTTTGTTTCACCACGTTGTCTGTTTCTTTTCCTCGCCAGTGGGCCTCTGTTGTATAGTTATCACAGTTTGGTTATCCATTCTCCTGTGGATAGATTTCCAGGCTGTTCTCAGTGTTTGGCTATTATGAATAAAGCTGCAATGACCATTGTGTACAAGTCTTTTTATGGACATGTGCTTTCATTTCTCTTGGGTAAATACACAGGAAAGGAAGGAATTGCTGGGTCAGAAAGTAATGTTTAGTTTTATAAGACACTACCAGAACTTTTCCCAAAGTGGCTGTATCATTTTGCATTCCCACCAATAATGTATGAGATTCCAACACCCCCAATATCTTATGCTTCAGTCTATTTAAAATTTCGCCCTTCTGGTGGGTGTGCAAGTGGTGTCACCTTGTTGTGGTTTTAAATTGCAGTTTTGCTGATATTGAATGATGTTGAATAATGTTGAAAAAATTTTCATGTGCGTATTGGTACATTTGTTTATCTTGCTATGTGAATTTTCTATTCAAATATTTTGCCTATTAAAAACATTAAGTTGGGCTTCCCTGGTGGCGCAGTGGTTGAGAGTCCGCCTGCCGATGCAGGGGACGCGGGTTCGTGCCCCAGTCTGGGAGGATCCCACGTGCCGCGGAGTGGCTGGGCCTGTGAGCCATGGCCGCTGAGCCTGAACATCCGGAGCCTGTGCTCCGCAACGGGGGAGGCCACAGCAGTGAGGGGCCCGCGTACCGCAAAACAAAACAAAACAAAACAAAAAACAAAAAAAAAACATTAAGTTGTTTTTCTTTCCTTATTGAATTGCCAGAGCTCTGCACACAAGTCTTTTGTCAGATACACGTTCTGTGACTGTTGTCAATTTTCACACCGCGTTTTGAGAGGCTGCCATCATGTTCTGTGTCTTTTTTTTTTTCTCTATAGTTTTTTGATACTTGTCTAAGTCTGGTGTACATATATGTCCATCACCAGTATTTCTGCGGATACTCAGAAGCTGCTAAAAAAAAGGTAGGGAACACCCAAGAATTGTGTGTTTAGACAAAAAGTAGCAGGATGGAGTCTATATATTAGCTTCCTGTTCCTGAGAGTAATACAGCACTGATGGCTATGACGGCAGAAGTGATCTACGTTGCCTGAGGCCAAGTCTCATCAGGTCCTCCACAACTAGGTGTGAGACAGGAAATTGCAAGGATAAAACTGTACACTAAGTGTGCACTCTTTTGACCACCACACTTTAAATCCTTGCAGACATTTTGCACTATATCCCAAATTTACCAAGGAAATAATCCCTCCCAGCCTTGATAATCCTTTGAGTGTTCAGAAGGAGCCACTTGACCTCTGTGGCTAGGCATCCTCTTTAATTTATCTGATGAATCAAAATTTTCAACTGGCAAAAACATGGAAGTTCTGGGCAGTGTCCACAATGAGAGTTCTGCCCCAGGCTCCCCAGCTTCATCCCTGTAGCCCAGTTTATTTATCACCTCTCTCTCTCTCACAACCGCCTGCAGGATCACTGGCTTCCGGTTGAGTCTGGGGGTTTTGGCCTTGTTGACTGTCCTAAGCACCGTGGGGATTGCAAACAGCTTTCTGGATGAATACCTGGACTTCAGTGTTGCCGAGAAACTGAGGTACTTCTAACGTTCCCCCCTCCCTTTGCTCAAACGCTTGCAGAAGATGTTTCCACTCTGAAGGTTAGATGGTGCCACTTGTTCAATTAAAAGAAGTAAGTCTCCTTTCTTTTTGAAATGGCTTTGTAGAAACATCGCCTTTAGATTTTCCTGTTAGTTTAACGACTGAAGTTTGCTCTGAGGGGGGAGGATCCGTAGCATCAGTGGAAGTGTGTTGAGCCCTGGTTTTAGGAGCACATGCCAAAGTCATGACTGCCGGTGTAGGGAGAAAGCAGCCTGACCTGTCTGTGTCTAGGGCTTTCCGTGGACCACTGCTATCACTCACCTCTAAGACTGCTTCTCTCTTGATGGGAAGTTCCAGATAGATGCCGATAAGGCAGCTGAGCCCACTTCATTAGTTGCAGGAATGCAACAGTTGGTGAGGGAAGTCAGGCAAACACATCAAGTAGCCAGAGAAGAGAGTCATCAACTAACAGCACAAAACACATCTGGCTGTGAAAATGGACTTTGTAACGAACAAAGGAAAAAGGAAAGAAAGGGTCTGTCATTTTTAAGAAACCATCCAGAGAAGTGTGGTCGGGGAATATCTTGCCCCTGGGCAGGGGAAGGAGGGTCATGGTCATGGCTGGAGAGCCTAGGCTGGGTTCCACTGCACTTCCCGTGCCACGCGGGGCTGGGGGCCTGCTGCTGTTGGACCCTGATGTGCAGTCACTGTCTGGCACAAGGCAAATGACCCTTCTTCACTTTCTTCATCTGTAAAATGGGAATGAGTCTTCAGGGACCTTAGCAGAATGGAATTATGAGCATATATAACTTTTTAGCATCAGGAAAAGCGCTCTCTGTAATTTTTCTAAAGAAAGTGTGACAGCCTTGAATCTGGTGTAGGCATCTCCAAGAAACTTTTTATTGGGCCTTTTTTGGTGTGTCGGTACAAAGGCAGTTACAGAGGCTATGAATAATAGAGAAAAATAAAGGCATTAAAACACTAGCGTTTCCAAAATAGTAGGGGAGAAGACACGACAGCCTCTTGCATCCCAAATAGCTGGGCTAAATACCCTGGAGTACACTGAGAACGACCAGTCTGGGAATGGGGTATCCGGATATCAGCCCAGTTCCCCACTAACTGGCTCTTTGACTCTGGATAAGGCAGCTCACCATAGAGGTTGTGCAGCAAAAGAAGTGTAGACTCCAGGGCCACTCAACATGAATGCTGTTCTACCACTCGCTGGCTATGCTACCACAGCCGTGTAGCTCTCTGCCTCAGTTTTCTTCTCAGGTAAAATGGGGCTAATATTTTAAAATGCTATGATTCTGTGGTCTTTTTACTTTTTAGTATTTCAGTCAGTTATAGTGACTCGTATTGTGACATTTTAGTTGTTTTACACATTGAAGACAATAAAGGAAGAGAAAGTGCAATTTTTTTTTTTTTTAATTTTCATGGAGAACTTAAATTTAATGTGTCCCGCCGGGGGTAAAGTGCAAATTTTTGACCATAAAGCATAATTACTGCAAACTCATTATCCTTTGGAAGTGGGAAAAACCCCACAACCTTCCAAATCTTACACTTGAGAATTTTTAAACAATTTCTATCTTGCATTTAAATTGGAACTATTTAAAGATGTAAACTATAAACACATACACACACACACACACACAGAGTTTGGTTAAACAACATGTGGAAAAAAAATGATGGTCCCACCCGCATATCAAAGCTTTTTATCTTTAAAAATATCTGAACTATAGAATTTATTTCCTTTGTTCCAATTCTGTTGTCACCAAGGCAACCTCTTGACGATTTTAATTCCTATAATTTGGTTACAGGGAGCAAACGTGTTGGCTAGGGAGATGTGGGTTTCTGATCTGACATACATATCTTTTACATATTAGTAAATTGACTGATTTTATTTTTAGAAATCAGATTCCTTGCCTCAAAAAGTCAATGTTATAAACAAAGGGATGGAGAAGAACTTTTCTGCATTAAAAGATACCCTTAAGAGGCATAAAACCCAAATGGCAATGTGGGATCCTTGATCAAATCCTGGTTAGAAAAAAACAGCTATGGGAGACATTTGGCACAATTTGAATAAGGAGTGAGAATCAGATATTAGGGAATTAATTGTGTTAGGTGTGATAATGATGTTGTGTCTAGGAAAGAAAATGCCCTAATTCTTTGGTGAGGTATGCTGGGAGGTTGAGGGGTAAAGTGACTGGGCGTGTACAGCTTACTTTGAAATGGTTCCACAAAATATGTATGTGAAGCCTATACGGTGAAGTGTTAACAAGTATCAGATCAAGTTGGTAAGTGTATAGTTATTCATTGTACTATTCTTTTTTTCTGATTGTGTGAAAATGATTGTCATACAAGTTTAAATATCTGAGGCAAAGTTAAAAGCTAAAGTCAGGTTCTCAGTAGCTCTGAAGAGTTTTATGTTGAGTGCTGCATCCTTGACTTGGGATCTGAGGTAGGGATAGAACCGTAGCATTAGCTCTGGCCCAGCAGCTGTCCTAGACGTGGCAGGGACGCTTGGGCCCCAAGTGTGTGAACGTTGCCCTAATTACCTCCGCTTGTTATGAAATGAAACAGGTGTCTAGTAACTTGTCCAGAGAACACCAGCATGGAAATATAGTGTCCTTAGAACTTAAAATGAAAAATAAGTTAGAAAGGTGAAGGACTGATTACACAAACAAGCAGCCCTGCTCTCTTCCAAGGTATTTTTCCTCTCGCATTTTGCAGGATTGGAAGTAGAGGAGGTGTGGCCAAAAAAGTCATTAATAAGGAAAAATATCAGGTCATTTGTTTTTTATCCTTTTTCTCTAGATACAACCTTCCTTGAAAAGAATGGTTAAAGGCAGAAATAGCTCCTTTAATGCTTTTGAATGTGCCTTAACTTTCAGCGATAAAATACCTCCTCCTTATGGGGCAAGTGCCTAGTGACTTCTTGGAAAGATGTTTATTCTCCTTCTTCCCCCGTTATACACTTGCTGCGCTGGGACTTTATAAAGGTCAACACGATTATAAATAAGAAACCATTTTAAAGGAGAATGGTATTCCATCCATCCAGTGCAGTAAATAAAAATATGTGGTTTTGCCTCATCAGGACGAGGAGCCCTTCTCAGACTTCATGTTTTCATTCTGTTGTCAGCCTTCCCATCCCCACCCGCGAATCAGTTCATTTTTGATCTCATGTCGCTGAGCCCATATCACTGGGACAAAGCCCAGCGTCACATTGTTTTCTACATGGTGTTATTTGTCAGCTGGTCTGGAACCACAGCCCACCATGGGTAGGGCTGGCCTCTTCTTCCATAGTCAAGTTCATTCTTTCTCTTGGTTTGTACATATCAAAACTCACCTTTGCTTTGGATCTATTTTTGATGATGACCTTATTCTATTCTTGTGGCCTCTTTTTCTGCTTCACCCAGACAGTTTTGAAACATGTTGCTTTACCATGCTTTTTAAAGTTTGATGGGAAGACTTAGGTCAGGTCTTCTAGAAGTGGAGTGGATTCACATGTGTGTGATTTGTCACGGAAGGGCTCCCAGGAGGGGAAACTGAGGGAGTGGGGGAAACAGGGCAGAAAAAGGCAGGAAGCCAAGCAAGGGGGCACCTTCTGGCAAAGTCCCAGCCTCTGCCTGATCCTGCAGGGGACCTTGGGACAGAAATGCTATCTCAGGGTTTGTCCAGGCAAGTTAACTGGGCTCTCATGCTCCTGGCAGGTCATTGGCTAACGTCAGTCTGGAGGGCTGTAAACTTCTAAGCACATTCAACTCTCTGTGGGTGGTGCTGGCCAGACTCTCTTCTTTTTACCTTTGCCACATCTCCTGGAGTGCAAATATAGAACATTTTAGTAGCGTGGTGGAATTAAAAAGGCTAGGAATGATTGATCTCCACTGTTACTTAAATGTTTAAATAATGATATAAAAATTTTGAGACAAGAACTGCAGTTAATCAGTTAAAACCCAGGCATAATCCATCTGCTTAACTAAGGCTGGAGCTCCAGTGACAGTCCTAAAATACACTCAACTTTGGATTGGTTCAGATAATGATCTTTTATTTGTTTTTTTCTTTAAAAGTGGTATGTCAACATCACTTCATTTCTACATTTCAGAGTTCTGTACATTTCTTAAAAGGAAATAAGCAATGCTCCATGTACAAAGTAAAAACAGAAAACTAGAAAATCTGAATCAAATGGAGGAAGTTGCCCGAGGTCATACAGTACAAATTAGTAATATGATGTCATCTGAAGTGCAATACCACTGCTGGGATGATGAGTTAAGGAATGAAATAAAAATACTCTATTTTAAACAAACAGTATATATATATTTATATGTATATTTTTTACAGATAGTAGACCCAGTGATATCTGTCATATTGTAAAAACTTATTTACAAATAACTTTTTTTTAGACATTACATATACATCAGCACCGTAGTAAAAACCAAAACAAAACAAAACCACCTTGTTAAAATCTACCTCTCTATGTAGTTGGTCCCAGTACTGAGCATTCGGAGGAAGCTTTAAAAAGAGCATGGAGTGGCCCTCCCCCTCCATCACCACCTCCAGTTTCTCGTCATTTCTTATACATTTCTTTCCTGTACCTTTCAGAAAAAGGTAATTATATATTCTGTGTCTTCTCATTTGTTTACTTTCTTCTGTTTGTTTTTGGTTTTCATCTGTTTCCACTCAAGAGTTTCCCTGGCAGTGTCCCTCCCCACACAGGGAGTTCAGTCAGCCTGCCCCCCACCACCTCTTCCCAGGGGTGGCCCACTTGTTCTCCATCCTGCCCCTGGCTGAGTAGGGCTATGACCTTGGTACTTGGCGAGCAAGCCAAGGGCAGTGTTTGCCTGCCTGCCGCCTTTCTGTATCCTCTGCCCCAGCTCTTCATTCGAACCCCCTTCCTTCCCAGGACCCGCCGCCAGTGCAGCCAGTCCGGCTCCCGTGGCTGGGCCGGGGCTCTGATGTGGCGAGTTACACGTGAGTGCGCGGAAGCGAGCCTGCCTTTTGGACGCGGAGGGAGGGGGTGGCGGGAGGAAAGCTCCCACCACTCCCACTCACTCAGGACAACGGTTATGCCACGCGCCCTCCAAAACGTGACAGTGGGAGGGGAGGAAAGGACAGATGAGATCAGCTTTACGACAGTGGAGGTTGTGGATCCCTTCAGACAGACTTCAGTTAGGGCAGATTTGAGTGAATTACCAAGAGAACGACCCTACAGAACTTCAGGAGTGGATCGCTTCGCCCACAGGAAAGGAACCATACCTGCTTGCTTTCCATTATCAAAAACGTGTGAAGCGGAGCAACTGATTTTTCAGTTCCTCAGTTTTCAGGGTGTGAGATTGGTCTTTCTGGTGGGTAGGGATGAAGGGCCAGGCTGACTTTAGAGCATCAGCCCTGGGCTTTTCCCAAAGGGAGCCAGAGCCAGCGATGTCCAGGCCAGTCCTCCCCGGTGTCCCAGAAGCAGAGTGGCCCACTTAGTTCCAGGCAGAGAAAGGAGACTCCAGCGTCACCTCTGCATTTCAGGCATTGTCCAAGTTCTTCTGGCACCTATTTCCCCTCTGCCCGGGCTCCCTGAAGACAAAAACTTCATTTCTCCTTGGCTGCTCTGCAAGGAAGAGCAAGTGCAGGCTCGGGTAGAGGCGAGGAGGAATAAGGGCAGGGACCGGGGAGAAAGGCAGCCGTGCTAGCGGACACAGAGCGTCCAGCCGGGGCCTCTCCATCCTCGGCCTCCAGGAGTAGATGGGAACTGCCAAGATGTGTTGGGTCCTGTCGGGTCCTCAGGAGGCTCCAGCTCAACGCCCCAGAGTGACGGCCACCCCGGTCACCAGCAGAGGGCTGCCCGCCCGGGACTGCCAGGACCCTTCTCCAAGCTCACCCTGTGAGGCAGTCGCTCTAAAATTCCTGAGGGTCATCATGGGCAGGAGACAGGCCTGTACGATTCTGTGTCTTCCTGTGACATCTCACTGTTCTTTGCACCCACCCTCCAGACCCAATAGCACGTCTTGAAGCCTGACATCTCTTTGTAGCCGGAGTTCAGCGCCTTTCTGACGTGTGCTCTTGGCTTGTGCCACCACCCAGCAGGCTCTGTGGGACTCTCAGTCCCGGGCTCTCTCTCCTTTGTGTCTCCAAAGCTACAGCCTCTGGACCAGGGCCAGGAGGGGCTGACGGCCACCTCAGGTCAGGCAGCAGTCTGTCTTGGCCAGAGCGGCTCTTGCTGGGCCGGACAATCACAGGGAGGGCCGAGCAGAGGGGCTACGGAATCATCTTCCCCACCTGTCTATGGTGCGTCCCCCTCTTTCGCAGCGGGATTCGCAGAGCGTCTGTCTTGACTGCTGTGTGAAAATCAGGTGAAATGAGGCCCGGCGGGGCTGTGGATTGGCACCTGGATCTTCCACTGTCAGCCGGCTGCAGTTTTGCTCAGATTACGCAGGTCAAATAAACAAAAAAACAAGGATGATGCAACATCCTGTTTCTCTTTCACGGCTGAAGCTTTAACCACTAGAGTTGTGGCTGCCGGGGCCCCTCTTGACTAGGGGTTTCCAAACAATTCATCGAGCTCCTGCATCCACTCGTCCCCTGGCCCACCTTTGATGATGGCATCCACGAGGTCGGCACTGTCCGAGAGGCTGGGGAAGGACGCCCCGGCTGCGTCGCCACTGTAACTGTATGACATGTCCTGAGGGGGGTTCCGCTCATAGCCTTGGCCCTGGCTGCTCGAGGCAAAGCTGCCACTGGACATCTGCTGCTGTGCCGGGGGCTGGCTGAACGCTGGCATGCCGGGAACGCCCTGGCTTAGGCCAGACATGACCATTGGCCTGGCCTGGCTGGTGCCTTGCTGCCCCGGGAGCGGTGGCATCATCTGCCGACCCATGGCAGCTGGGTTGAGGGTTCTCACCGTGCCGGTGTTCGCATCCACCACCTGGCTCAGTCCCTGTGGGAAGTGTTGCTTGGTCAGCCTCGGTTGGCCAGCTTGCAGTGGGTAGCTGGCGCCGTTGTTGAATGATGCTAATTCTCCACTAGTCCTCCCAGGCATCCCCTGTAAGCTCCTCTGTTGCCAGCTCTGTGCTCCCTGCTGGACCGTTCCCATAATGCTTTGCAGCCTCGGCGGGCCCTGGGGCCTGGGCAAGGCCTGGCCTACCGGCCCCTTCATTTGCTGGTGCTGCTGGGTGATGGCCGAGTTCACCAGCATGCTCTGACCAAAACCACTCACCATCCCAACCCCTTGCCCCGGGGTGGGCTGCCGCGGCCCCGGGGCTTGGTTGTGTGGGATACTCAGGCTGCTTTGGTTTGGGTGCTGCAGCAGCTGGGTCATTCCTGTGCTCGTATTGTACATTCCCGGTTGGCTGGTAGGTGGGGTGCTATAAGGCGCCAGCCCCATCTCCGACTGGGCTGCTGCGGCCATCGTCCCTGGGTTCTGGGAGGGTCCCAGTCCCATCATGCCTGCGTTCTGTGCCATCAGCCGTGAAGTTCGCATGCTCTGGAGGGCTGTCTGGCTTCTCACGGCTGCTATGTCCTGGGGAGACCCTGCAGGGAGAAAAGGACAGACCCGTTCACTCATCTCTACAAGCAATGTATGGTAACAAGTTGTTGGACTTTTCTTTGGGACTGACAAAATTCTTTTAGATGAAAGGAGCTACTCATAATAAATCCTTAAAAATACCAGAGTATTATTTTTCTGACTGTAACATATGCTGATTGTAAAAAATTTGGAAAATAGTGGAAAGCATAAAGATGAAAATTAAGGTCATTCCCATCGTCCAGAGATGACCACCGCTAACTTACATTAATATATAAATAGACACATGAAAACTGGGACCATGAAGTACATAGGCTTTTGTAGTTGACTTTTCTATTTGATATACCCTGATATTATTTTTGTTCACATTTCAGAAACAAATCGTTTCTCACCCGTCTTGATATGATGCCATCCTCAACCAATAAGATACCATCGTTTTGGAGGTGAGAGGAAATTCACCTCCTGGGCTAAATTAGGCAGAAATGGCTGATCACTTTGCATATCCTATTTGTGAAGTGGAATATGGTTCAGCAGAGAATACTATCAATAAAGGCCATTAGGCTAATTTCCCCTAAGACTTGAGTAGGATTTGAGAGGTTAAAGGCTATCGCTTCTGCTAAGAAGCTATTTCGACAGATGGGACATTTCTTGGAACCACTCTGTAGACTTCCACATGCTCCAGATTCTCTGAATCATAATATGTCGGTGCGAACTGGCCAGCTTCCTGAGTTAGAAAAAGAAACCATCCTCCTACTTGCTACTTGGCAATGAACTTTATGCATTTCTCCCACAAAGGCCACTCCTTCAAATCAGCAATGACCACTAAGGCAGTTTTAATGACGCTGCTTAAAAGTTGACCAGAATATCAATGCCAAGTCACTCAACCCTAACTAGACATTTGAGTGAGTCCTTCTTTACACGTTTCCGGGAAATTTCTAAACCAGTCAAGAGAACAGAAATGTCACCCCTAGAACCCGTCAATGTTGTCAAGGGCTAGGAGGTGCACAGAAATGGATTTTTCTGTGTCCCTGCTAATGATTAAGTCTATGAAAAAAAGAAAAATAGTTTTTTTCCTGGACATTTAAAAAAGGTGCAGCATGGGAGCCAATCGATACTATAAGCAAATTTGATCCTACCTGGAACCTGGATGAGAAACCAGATGAGAATAGTGTAACCTTATTAAGCCTGGCACCTTGGCAGATAACTGAAGTGTGTTTTTGTCTTCCTGATTGGGTTATTGATTTCTGGGCAGCAAATATGTCTCCATATTTTCTTTCTTTCTTTAAGAAAGAAAATTATGGGAATTTTGATTATGACAAGTTTTTGTGGCTTGAGATCAATATCATGCTGAATTGAAAAATGGAATGGTTACTGTGGGGAAAGCAGAAAGATCTGGGGGGAGATCCCTAGAAACGTTTCAACTTTTTGTTTTGAGCTTAATTGTATCTAAGTGGAGTTTTTTAAAAAAGTTCCTGATTAAACACTGGATGGTGGTATATATTGCAACTCGCAATCTTGTTATGAAGCTTTGTGACCTTAACAACTAAATTTGTATTGACTACATGGCCAATCTGATCAACTGTGGTGAAATGGGTTATTGAGTTGCTTATAAAAAAATTTAAGGGAAAAATATTGCTGACTCAGAGATTGATTGGATAGACCCACTTTACATAAAACAGGCTGCTGGAAACAGATGAAAGGACTTTCATATTTCGGACATTTTTGTTGTAACTTAGAATAAATATGTTGAGGGATTAGATATTGACTGGACTAATTTTGTGAATGAGAAATAGTTTCCTTTCTTTAGAGGGCAAAAATGCTGCAGTGCCTCTTAAGAAGTATTGAACCATTAATCCAAGCCAACCTTTATTTTTACTTGGTGTCCATGACTACACTATCCAGATGTAGTTCTTATTAAAAAAAAAAGGACCTTTTAATATCAGCAGTCAGCACCATATTTTCAACCTAAGAAAAACAAAAAACCTCATATTAATCTGGTTTTATGAACTTGGGTGATTTTAAATATACAAAGGAAAAAAATTCAAATGCCTTCAAAGAATTAACGTGTCTTTATCTGACAACTACGTATGTTAAACAATGGACTACTTTTTCTTCTTTTTTATTTTTGTCTAAGATACTACTGTGAGATACTGTAGTCAAATTAATTTTCTTGTCTGTTGGTTAACATCACAACGTCAAAGAAAATTTTCCATATTCAAACAGAGACGGTAACATGCAATTTTTTCCCTAAAAGGGTCTGTGTTCTATTTTCACTCACAAGAAGTCTATATTTATGTAAAATAAGCTTTTCCCCTAGGCATGTAACATTGCCCAGAGACACAGAACTCAGCAAGAGAAAGTGCGTCTTTAAAACCTTTGAAAACTGTAGTGGTCACTGGACCTGTAGGTCTCAGACAAATTATTCCTAACAGAACTTCTCTCCAAGGACAATATTTTTTATCTATCAATTTGCTGTTTTCCCAGATACATAACATTATGATATCTAGGATGTCAGTAAAATTACATGAAAATACAGAAGAAAAATTTAAAAGTTATTATATCAACCAGCTTAGGAAACCTAAAATGTCGCTGGTTGTTTGGCCTAAGTGGAGCTAAGTTTTCTAGGTTGATTACCTGTGATTTGGGGTTTTAGAAAAGTTCAAAGAGTAGAACTTTTAAATTGGACCCAAACCATTCAGAATAACTCATAACATAGAGGAGTTACTAAATTTTGGTGGGCCCCTGTATTCCAAAAAATAATACATGGGTTATGAACCTAGAAAACTCAAGGGACACAATACCAGGTTTATCAGATTTAATGGTTTAAATTAGTTCATAATACAAAGCACCAGTTCCCAAAGTATGGCCCCGGGCCAGTAGCAACAGCAACTGTGGGGAAACTGTTAGAGATGCAAATTCTCAGGCCCTGCTCCAGACCTACTGAATCAGAGACTCTGGGGGTGAGGGCGGGCTTCTGTTTTGAACCAGCTGTGCTGGTGATCTGATGCAGGCTCAAGTCAGTCTGAGAGCCACAGGTACAAAAGAGGGCTCCGGGTCTGCAACAAAAACTACGCATGTAACAATGACTATTTCCCACTCCTCCCCACCACTGACCAAGTGAGAAACAGAATTCTTCAAAGAATATTGGCACTAATTTAGTGCACAGAACAAACTCCCTTTGTCCTTCCCTGTGTCGAGTCCAAAGGGATCTGAAGTGATATAAATGTCCCAGGGATGGGAGGGGGGATAGCGGCTCAAGCCCCAGGGGGTCCACAGGCAATCTTCAGGGAGATCTGGCCGTGAACATCAGTGGCTTTCAGACTCCTTAAGCCATAACTCACAGTACATACACATGTGGGTTTAGGACAGAAACAAAAGTTGCCCTAATTATGATACACTCCAATCATTTCTATTATTTCGTTAAAAAATGTTGGTTGTGGCCAATCATCTTCACAACCTACTTGAGTGTTGCAACCCAAAGACCGAAAAAGGCTACCCTAGATCACAGAATTTTCACCCACAGTCTATGGAAAAGGGTAACACTTGTGAAATGATCCACAAAGTTTGTATTTATTTATATATATGGATATTTCTGTGCAAGGGGCTTCATAGCTTCTGGCAGATTGTCAAAGCGATAGGTAACATTTGAGAAATTAGGATGCATTGATCTAGGTCTTCAAAAAGGACAGAGGACAGGAATGAGGATTTCTGCTGCTTCATGACCCCTGTGGCCCCCTGAAAACTGTGGATGAGATTGGGAAGGGTCCTCAGACTCATCCTCCACCCCATACAAGACCCACAGGGGCTCCCATCTCTAGATGGGAGCGATTGATATTTGAGTGGACCTTCTACTTTACAGAGAAATGGCAACGCCACACAAACAGTGCACCCATTGCTCCTGGGGCCATGATTCAGGATTTGTGCAAAGGGCGGCAGGATCAAGAAAGTCCAATCAAACTCAAGTCCCTATTTGTCTTCTATGTTCAGCAGAGATTAGTGGTTGCCGAAAGCCAGATTCTTTTACCTAGGTTGCTGGAAGTGAGGGCTTTGGTCAGCTGACCTGCTGGGATTAGCAAGAAAGATGTGACACGGGATTCCCCCCACTCCTCCCCATGGCCACTGAGATGACGACCCAGACGTAAACAGGGCTGATATTAGGTCAGTCGGCACCAGTATGTCTTTGCTGGTTGTTAAACCACCGAAATACTTCCGTACCTTTGGTAAAGAACAGCTGCTCCAGTCCCAGTCCCACCGCCACCCCGCCCCCGCCCCGGGCCCACCAGGACCTCTCTGGGGCCCAGCGACCCAAAGGTTAACGCCTGGGATTCTGATTGGTTGGCATCATCAGTTCTTAAATATTTTTAATATTACCTGGACACAAACACAGCAGCCGTGGCATTGTCACTGGCTCTACATTCACTTACACTTGCCCACTGGAAGGGATACAATGGCAGAGGTGTGCACCGGCCTCACCTTGAAACTGGGCGACCTGCTGCACTGGGTACGGGTTGCGTGGCCGCTGGAGGTGCTGCCGGGGTAACTGTGGCGGCTGCAGCTGCTGAAACGATAGGACAAGGAGGGCCGGGGGGGCGGGGCGGGAGGAGGCGCACAGTTAGATCTCCTGGCTGTTCTGAGGAAGGGGTTTTCAAAAACTGAACTCTGTACTGAAGAATAACACGCATACAGGTCAGGGCACAAGCGTGTAGCATCCGTGCCCCGTGCGACGGATTTTCACAAAGGAACACGCTCGTGGGTCGAGACGCAGAATGCTGCTAGAAGCCCCTCCTGCCCGTTCCCAGCCACTGCCCTTCACCTGACCCGTGGGCACACTATCCCAGCCTAGCAACAGGTTACTTATATCTGCTTCTGTGCTTCAGAGAAGTGGCCTGAGACAATGTACTTGAGCCTGTTTTCATCGCGTTTGGGAGCTCCATCCACGGTGATGCCTGCAGTGGGGTCCATTCATTCTCACTGTCGAGTAGTATTCCCCCCATAACATCCCACGATGTCTTTGCCCGTGCTACTAGGGGTGGCTGCTTAGGCTGCTTCTGGCTTTCGGCTGTCAGAGCCCCCTCTGCTGCAAACATCCTCGGTGAACATCTGTGGCCTTTCTGCTGTGTGGACCTGCTGGCTTATGAGGGAGGTGTAGCCAGGGAGGCAGTTCTGACTTTGCTTTTCCGACGTCAGCCTGCGTGCTTTCCTCAGCACGGTGGGTACCGAGCTCAAACGGACAAGCAGCTAACTTTTAAGGACCTAAAATAGATGCTTCGGGTATAGGAAGATGAGATTCTCAGGGCCTATTAAAAAAAGGGCTCATTTTATTCCCAGGGAGCCACCCTGCCTGCAAAATACATCTCCACAAGTCAAACATACAGCATTTACTGCCTTGAGGAAACCGCGTGGGGTTCCACGTACACCAGGAGCCAGGAGGCCTGCGTTTTAGTTTTTCTTCTTCCAGTCACGAGGCTTCTGCACTGCCGGCGCTGTTACCAGTATACAGGGAAGGCTATTATGATCATTATCGTGCTGTATGTGAAAAGGGAGAGAAAGTAAGAGTGAGGTGGAAGGAGCAAAGAAAGGGGTTTTCGCTCTGGGTCTGCCATCAAGTAGCTGCGTGACCTTCGGCATGTCATCTGGCCTCCTCTGCAGCTGTGGAATATGCATCAAGCACCTCTCATCTGCGAGGGCTAGGAAAGCAGACAGCGAGGGCCCCGCTCTTTACAGTGTTCATTATAAAAATAACACACATTGACCACTTCTTAACCCATGTGTTTATCTCTATTTTTTCCTCTTGTTTTTGTTCCTGGGCAGCTCTATAATTTTCTTTTTCTTTCTTTTTCTTGACAAGGCCAGCCAGCACGGGCAACCAAAGAAAAGAAGGGCCGCTGTTCACCCCATCCTGCGGTGTTTTGCACGAAACCGTTGCAATGAATTAATTGTATAGACACAGCGTAGACAAGAAACCATGCTAATCTTTTAGGCAGCAATCTAAGAACATTCCTGAGAGTAAGGTGAGCATTTAAAAGCTTCTCAGAAGTCAAACTTCCCATATTACGTAAGAATTTAACTGTCCCACTTAAAACTGGGCATCAGCCCTGGGGTAGCCTGGGGGAGTCAGGGGGCCCAGGTGCCAGTCCTGGCTCTGCCCCTCTCTAGCTCTGCGATCTCTGAAAAAAATCATGTAAGCTCCCTGGCTTCAGTCTCCTCGTGTGTAAAATAAAGGGACTCCATGATCCTCAATGTTTCTTTCAGATCCAAAATTCCAGATTCCGTTGAACCTTTGTGAATGGGTGGGATTTGACACGCTCTGTGCTCTTGAGAATAACGCATTAAATGTTAATTCACACCTGCTTTCAACTTGCTCTGTTCTGATTTCTAAGTCCACTGAGAACCATTTGAAAGTTTCCAAAGATACGCAAGATATCCCCAGTCTTTCTGTTTTCCCTCACATGTCCTTTCCGGAAACCCAAGTGTTCCCAGTACGCTGTTGGCAAAATTGAAAGTGTTAGGATGCTTTCACTGCCGCTGCAGGGACCAAGGAAATCAGCTTGGCGTTGATATGGCCACATTCAACCTCAAAAGTGTAGGCATCAATAAGCACTTTCCCCAGGTGCAGGTGAGATGCTACATCCCTCTGACCTACTTCTGGGCTAGTCCCACAGGATGGCTGGCACGTGTGGCTGCAGCTCGTACACTACCTTCTGTGACCCCAGGGTCAAGTGGCAGATCCACACCTTGTGCAGTTTCCGAAGGGTTTTACACGCATTACTCATGCTGAGCATCAGGAGGAAGGCTGGGAGATCAGGAAAACCTTATGTGGCAGATGAGGAGACAGGTTAGGTGGCTTTTCCAAAATCATACCATAAGCAAAGGATGTGACCCAGAGTGAACTGTTCTCTCCTTGGTCCCTCTTCAGCTCCCGGAACACACAGTCGTTAAGGAATTATACTCATTTTTTTTTTTTTTTTTGCGGTACACGGGCCTCTCACAGTTGTGGCCTCTCCCGTTGCGGAGCACAGGCTCCGGACGCACAGGCTCAGCGGCCATGGCTCACGGGCCCAGCCGCTCCGCGGCATGTGGGGATCCTCCCGGACCGGGGCACGAACCCGTGTCCCCTGCATCGGCAGGCGGACTCTCAACCACTGCGCCACCAGGGAAGCCCTATACTCATTTTTTTTGCAGTTTCCCATTTCCTCATCTCTTCTGAGGAGCCCTATGTCTGTCTTTCCGTGTCCCGGGTTCTGAGGGGTCCCGCACTCTCTCACCTCATGGTCTGTGGGCACCATCCTGTGAAAGCAATGCTCCCGGTCTCCCGCCTTCCCCCTCATTCCCGGGGCTGGCTGACCTTTCCAAGTGGGGACACCCCTGGGCTGGCACAGCTGAGTTTGGCCTGGTTACCCCGACTCCCCTTTGTGTCTTGGTCACAGCACAGACATCGAAGACCATCCCTCCAAGTATCAGGCACACCTGAAATTTCCTGGGATTGGCTGAGGGGCGGATCTGCAAAGCCCAGCTTCCCCTCGGCAGCTCCATTTATCACTGTCTGAGAGATACGAGCATGGCTCCTTGTCACACACCTTATGCAGGGTGAGAGGGATAGAGGTTTGTTTGTACAAGAGCTGCCGGGAAGCTGACTGACCTCAGTAAAAAGGGAGATAATTACACAGCTGTTCAAGAACAAAAGCGAACAAGGGAACATAAGTGAACTGTGCTCAACAGTACAATTTTTCTATTTGGGGGATGACTGGTGTTACTTTGAACTGCTGCCCTTGGTTACTAAGGACCTCGACGTGTCTCGTGTCCTACACAACCTCTCCTATAGATATGGTGGAGGATGCTTAATACATTTCCAAAATTCTGATCCTATTAGAAACATTCTAGAAGGGTAATTGTGGGCCTTGAGCCTTAGATGACAGCCTCACGTCTCCTATAATAGAAGGGTGAGACGTGCTGGATAGGCCCCCACGGGAGGCATCCAGGGACTCCTGGGGAAGTCCTCAGGCCTTTCCCGAGATAACACGAAATCAGGCACGGGTACCTCGAAAAACAAAACACACTGGAACTGAGAGGAGTAGCCCGCATGGAAGGCTTTCTTTCAAAGCTGGAGGAATTATATATGTCAAGGGTTGTCAAAGACGCCTAAGGCAAAGCTTTCTCTGTGTTAGGCCTTTAACTCAAACATTTCCTGAGCTGTGTTCAAAGCTGCTGGGAATTTTCTCAAGTTTGCACCCTTTCTGTGACCCCGAGTTCAGGTTTCCAGGTAGTTCTGTGGGCCCTATTATTCTGCTATTGTTCCTGTTCCATTGTTCATGACCAATTCTGTAAGAATTCTTCTCAATCCCTCCTTCTGACACTTTCCTCCAAGAAGCAAAGTTCTCTGAATTATTTTCTTTTTTCTTCATGCTGGAAATACCAGAATTTACGAAGCACGTGAGCCAGCCCCCTTCCACCCTCGCCCCCCATGCTGATTCTACAGACCCCTGTACCAGAAGCCACGAGAAAAGAGCCAGACTTGAACTGAAGAACGGTCTCTGGCAATTGGGTCTTCAAATGGATGGCGGAAGCCTGTCTTTTCAGAACAAACTAATTCATTCGAAGAAAAAGCCTAACTGACGGAAAGGTCTACATTCTGCAGGTTCTTCTGTGATCTCAGGAAATGCTGGCCTGTGAATTTCTTGATGAAGGACATGAACTGAGACTCCCTCACAGACACCAGGCACTGAATAAGCGTTTGCCGAACAAATGGATCACACCACGGGCGTGAGTTACCTGCTCCGCCAGAATCTGCTGCTGCTGCTGCCTCTGCTCCCGCAGGAACTGTTGCTTCTGCTGCCCCATCAGCTGGGCCCGCTGATCAATGAGCATCTGCTTCATGAGGGCTGCCTGGGGCTGGCTGCCCAGGAAGCTGGGCCCCGCTGGACCAGCTCCGGAGACCATGCCGCCAGAGCCCGGGGGTACGGAGGACTGCATGGGGCCCGTGGTCCGGGGAAGCCCGACCGGATGCTGCTCCTGGAAGGACAGGAAGAGAAGAGAATGCAGCCACTCCACCTCTGAAGGAAAGCACAGGGGTTAGGGGGATGGGGTAGGGCCCGGCTTAGGGACCTACGGGATCCCGAGAGGCACACATTACATTTCCATAAAAAGAACCCAGTGGTCCTCAAACCTGGCCTTACCACAGGCGGGATTGGAGAGGCTACAGGGCAACAGTAATAGAGCACGGCTCTGGGAAAATCTGAGACCCGGTCCAGTCTGTTTCTGATGGGACTGGCTAAGGAACAAGAACCGCATTTTCAGCTAGCAATCTGTAAGTCTGGAATGAGGCATCCTCACCTTACCTCTTCATCCTTACTGCCTGCCTGGCTAAACTGCGCTTCTTAGCTAGTAGGAGAGACGTTCACAGAAGACTGCTGGAAGTGATTCATCAGCAGATTGCTATTTGATGAAATTCTAATTAATTGTGACATTTGAAAGCTTTAACATGTGTAAAAAAAAATCCTGCTAGTGAGAATTGTTGATGGTGAGAAGTAGGAGTGTGTTACCCTGACCAAAGATACGAAATCTCCCAACATCTTTAAAGATAGAATTGGGTCTCAGGTGTCTGGGATAACTTAAACGCGGGGGGTTGAATTGGGTCTCTTGATTCTATAATTATGTGTCCGTCAGTCAAATCAAATGACGGCAACTTTTAAGGACTGGTCCTTAAGGAACAGGAGGTAAAGTGTTAGAGAACTCCTCACACACAGCCCAAGCCACTACTCGGAGACTGTACTCAGAGGGGAAGTAACAGCCCGACGGTGTAGACCATTGGGGAAAAGCAGCTGATGGGAAAAGTAGGTTTGTGACCGTAAGATGTACTTTCTCGATGCATTCTTTCCTGTTCCTTCTATCAAGCATAGCTGGTAATGGCAAAGTATTGTCTGAACATTTCACAGAAAGGTTTCTTTTAATTCACTGAAGTTTCAAGTAATTAGTCTGAACAAAGAGACGCTGCTGAGAGGTACACAAGTTAAATGGGTATACGTGTAAGGACATACACAGTCATATCATGAGGCACAATTATGAGACTTAGATCATGAGAAACGAATGTGAATAACTCTACAGTATTTACATTTTTGTATCCAGTTAAACTGGATTAAAAAAAATTTCCTCATTGTAAAATCTAGATATTCATTCTTTTTTTCCACACTGGTTATTATTTCCAGTTATATGGGGTGAAGGGAATTAAGACTACACCGATGTCTACAGGCAAGTCACTACCTTAAATGGATGTGTAGTAGTTATCACATTTTATTTGCAATGGTATTTCCATCATTATTAATGCATTCCTTCATTAATGCATGCCACTAGCCTGCTCTGTGAACAACATGAATTTTATCCACCTCTTCTGAGCCATCCTATATGAAAAACAGGGTGCAGTCAAACTGGATTTTAATATTTGTCCTCTTTTTGCTTTGCTACCTCTTCAGTGTTGGTACAGTCAGTCACGTGGGCAGTTTCCTCTCAAAACAGAGAGTCGTGTTTGACACAACTCCTAGAGACGCAGCCCTGCATTGGAGCCCCCATAGCCTGGGCTTGTTGGACCCCCCTTCCCGCTACTGTGTGGAGCTCAGCCATTCACGTCCTTCTTTCCAGGTACACCGAAACCCACATCTTCAGGTACTCTTCGTCCCTCCCATCAGCACCCAAAAAAACAAAACAAGCAAAACAAACAAAAAAACCAAACAAAACCCCTTTACTCCTCTCATCTGGGAAACAACAGCTCAAGAAGTTTTGGTTAATCAGTGCGGTGGCCCAGGTCACACAGTTAGCAAATGGAAGAACCAGAACTTGCAGAACTGGAACACTGACTTTGAGTCTAAATTCAGTATTCCTTCCACAAGCATAGGCCTTTCCCAGACAACGGGTCCACGGTGCCAAGCATGTGCCTAAGAATTGCCTGTAGACTAAATATATAGTATGTCTCCCATAAATACACTGTGTTCTATTTTTCAAATGGTAAGTGTGGTGTTACTGAAATTAAAACTTCTTGTCTTTGTGTATTTTCTCTGTACATAGACAATTATTAGGTAGAGAGCTATGAGATATTAATAATAAAAAGACCTTATACTCAGCGATGCCTGGAACTTTATGCCACCAAAAAGTTTACTTTATGACTGACCCCTGCAGAGGTCAAGATATTTCACTCTTTCCTTTCCCCCCCAAACTTGCCACCTGTTTTCCAAACCCTTCCTTCCAATGGGATGGAGCTGTTTCTTGCCACCTTTGGAGACAAATGGCTGACTGACTTAACACTTTAGCAAACGAATTCACACGGAAGTGCAGATAGTTGACCAATCAGTGAAAATACAGATACACAGTTTTTTCTGTGTTGTATTTCAGAATATTTGATATTTTCCAATTTTGATAATGAGGAGGGAGTTGGAAAGAAAATGAGACCCAAGGGAAGATCAAGTTCTCTTTGGCTTGGTTTTATGAGAGGACTGGTCTGGGCTGGCCCCGTTTATCTTTGTACACTTTGAGATATTCTTGTCCTGTGAGACTAGCCCTCAAGTACCTGGTGAGCTTGCCCAGGAGCCGTAAGTAGTGATGGGTTGCTCTCCCAGCCTTCTCTCCACCCAGAAAGAAAGGGAGAGGCAAATGAGGTGAGGATGTAGATTCATCTAAGCATATCTAGTCCCTGTCTTCCTAGACCAAAAAGAAATACAAGTCCGCCACTTTTCAAGAGTTCAATTTACGCCACTCCCCTTTTATGAAACACCTACACTAGTATCTGTTTTTAGTAACTGGAAGAAATCTGAAGAGGATTTTCGCTTTTACAAAAGAAGGTGAAAATCTAAGGTAGCGTTCAGTGTTTGTTTTGCAGAGTGATTGTGGAGACAGCAGGCTCCTCCAGTAACAAGCGTGGCAACACCAAGCTCCTTCCCCAGGAACCACACTCAGCAGCTCAGCACCAAGCTGCCGTAGCTTTGAACTGTGTGAGCATCTGTGCTCTCTCTCTATTTACTTCGCACATTCTCAGCAAGATGTGTCCTAAGGTGCTTGCTTCTTCACTGTAAGCCATTTCGGCTTAGGAAAGGTTTCATAGGAACGCTCTCCTTTCAGATGGGGCGGGGTGTTGCTGAACTTCTAAAGCACAGTGCGTAAAAGCCTTCCCAAAGGGATAGTCTGATTATTACCTCCCAGGGTTATATATGTCCCCCAATGGTTCCCTCTCAAAGATTTTGCCTTCAGGTTTCTCACCAAAGACCTGAAGACCGAGAGGCAGGAGGGCTCTGTGCACTTTTACAGGACTGCCCTCCCTATGAAACATTTGTGAGCCTAGGTTGAGCTCTGCTGCATTCAACAGCGGGTGAGTGACACCCAGAGCCCCAGCCTCAGGTGTGTGTGCCAAGTGTGAAGACGTGCCGAGTGACACCTTACAAATGGAGCTGGCTGAGGCCATTAGCTGATGCACATGACATGGTGGATTTTAACCCCCCGTCTAAGAGGGCTTAATGAGCATTAGTCTGTCGAATTTCAGAATTTCAAGCCCCCGCTCTTGTTTCTAAGGAGGACACACACTGTGCGTGCAATCAGAGAAAACCAGGCTGGGCTTTCGTCACCAGAAATGTAATGCCTTGAAGCCAAATGATGCAGTATTTTTAGTTTTAATTACTAGCTTGTTCTCCACTCCACCCCCTGCCCAACGACCTCCCTTGCCTTCTACCCAGAATCTTAATTCAGCCTCTTCCTCTCAGAAATCCAATTGACTACATAGATCTTCATTACTCCCCAAACCTCTCACTCTTCAGTAAAATAAAGGGAGGGGGAAAAAAATCAAAACCAATGAACCTATTTTACATATCTTCTCTTCTAGGGAAAAGATCTTAGCAATTTTCTAAGGGCTGGAGACAGGTCAGAGGTGTAAAAAACACCCTACTTCCCCCAAAGAGGCAGTTTTTACTTCAAAAAGCAGCTGTGGTAAAAATCTCTCAAGAGTAGCCATCTGTTTATTTATAAATCTGTGCGTAAGGAAGCTTTATTTTCTCTTACGTGTTTTCAAGAACATGCCTCGTGTTTGGGTAAGAGGGGCCGGGGTTGCTGGCGGTGGACCAAAGACTGCTGGCTCCTTGGAGGGGGGATTGCAAGAGGCTTCCGGCGGTGACTGGGACTGGGGTGCCGGGGCTTAGTGGAGAACTGGCTGGAGGATGCTCAGGGCTTCGGCGTTTTTTCAGGTGCTCGCGTCGGGGGAAACAAGGAACAGCTGCTGTTCCTCCTCGGCCCCAGCAGATGGTGGTGTCAGCCCGGTCCTCGCCGCCAGCCCGCCCGCTCGCCCGCGCGGCGCGTCCCCCCCGCCCCCCTCCCAGCCTGCAGATGGCTTAATCAGGACTCGCCTTCCTCCCCCACCCGGTCCCCCCGGCCCCGCGCGTCTGGGCTAACGCTACGAGCGTGGAGCCAGGCAGTCAAGTGTTACTGCGTATAGCAGGTAGCCTGGCAACTGAGAGCATAATACCGAGCAGATGGTGTGCGCACGGCGTGATGGCCATCACACACGACAGCCTGAGACAATCCAGGAATTCCCTGGTGACTCGAGGCCCTCTTTACACAAAATGAGTTCTCTCTCCATTGCCGTGTATCTCTGGGGTTATCTCCCTTCTCTCTCTCTCCGACTGACACTGAACTGGTTTCTTATTACCGACCTTGCTGCCAGCCCGAGGGGAGGGAGATTTCTCGTGTGGGTGGGGGAGGCCGTGGAAGGAAACGGAAGGGCCGGGAGATGGAGGAGGTGATGGGGGCGTTGGCGACCCGAGAGGGGAGGGACAGTGGCGTACCCCAGACCCGGGGCGGAGTGTCCGAGAGGGTCAGCGTTCTCCGTAACCCGGGCTGCACGAAGCCTGCGCGGTGAGGGCCGCGCCGGGGGGCGAGCCTGGGCTTAGTGTCTTTGCCATCGCATGGCTTACGAACAGCCTAAATGAAATTTAGGATTTTACTTAAAAAGCCCCCTGGGGCGTAATTTAGCCTCTCGACTCGAGCGTATATGCTTACAAGTCCTTAGGGGGCTCTAAGAAGTCAGGAGTGAGGCCCGTGCGCCCCTGCCCGGGCCGAAGATGCGTCTCCGCGCAGGCGTCCTTAACAAAGAAACCGACTAGGCGGTCTGGGCGCGGGCGCGGGCAGGGGCAGCGGAGGGAGGGCGTGCGGCGGCCGAGCCGCCCAAGGGCCCCGAGATCCTCGGCCTGCGCGCTGCTCCGCAACCTGGGAGGCCGCTGCGCGCTCCCCGGGGCGCATTTCACCTCCCCCTCCCCGCCACGTCGTGTGGGCCGGTCGCCGGCAAGGAAGTGGGAGCCGGAGGGCACGGGGGGAGACAGGAGGGTAGTTCACGGTAGGAAGAAGTAAAATTAATACATAAACAAAAAGCATGTCCCAGAAGACAGACCTGTGCTTTTCATACACACTGAAGTGGATCAATTAAAAAAAAAAAAAAAAATCCAGCCCCAGTGGAATTTTGCCTAGATTCTATACAACAAGCCGCTTCTCTGTCCAACCTCTCACCACTGTCAGGGGTCTTCTCCTGCAAAGGTACTGTTCAAGTTTTAAGTTTCAGAAGGAGGAAGTCTTTTCAAAGGTGGAAGCTGACGTTTCACGCAGAACCTCACACTTGTTGGGAAGTTCAGTACATTCATGTCAGAGAATCCGACACCCACTGCAGAGCCGGCTGGAGGCATCCGGCTGTTACAACCTGGGGCTCAGGGTGGTGAACTGGCTTCCTGAGGCTCAGGGGGCCATCTGACCTCTGGGTCTCAGTCCCCACCTCTTCAAACGGAAATCCTATCCATAGGACTCCTCCCTCGGCAACGGAAACTTTGGAGATAAATAAGCTATAGAGGGAAAATGGCTAAGAAGGTGCTAAAACTTCTTCCAATTTAAGTGTGGGCTGTTGGGGAACCATGAGGGCTACATCAGGGGTTCTCAAAGCGTGGCTCCAGGACCAGCACCTGGGAGCTTGTTAGAAATGCAAATTCTCAGGCTCTGCTCCAAGCCTCCTGAACCAGAGTCTTTAGGAGCAATTTAACATGCCCTTCGATAATTACCATGCCCCACGTTTTGAGACTCACTGGGCAAATAATCCTGGTTTATGGGCACTGACTGCAACCTGGGGTATCAGCGCTCTCTGTGATTAGATTGCAAACCCTGCACTTTCAAAAGCAAGTCAGAGTGCTGAGTTACTTAAGTTTCTATTGCCAATTCTTCTGCATTTGGAACAGAACTCTCTAATTTTCAGAGGGCTGTGCAAGTAATGTAAACTCAAGAATTCCGAAAGGAGCCTATGCCATGATTCTTCCAGAAAGGTCGGTGCTCCTGTAGCTCTGCTCCGGAGGCACAGCCAAGAGCAAGGAAGGGGTGAAGCCAGTTAAACTCCCTCCCTTACTCAGGGAGGAAGCATCAAACATCACTAGACTTCCCGTCCCCTGGTCCGCTATAAGGTAGGAAAGCTATGATTTGAGGAAAGTCCCCTCTTCAAACAAGAAGACGACCAGAAGCAACAGTGGAAGTAACACTTATGGGGCACCTACTGTATGCAAAACACTCAGCTCAGTGTTTTCTCCGGTGTACTTAAAACTCATTTTGCTGATTAAAAAGAATCCGAGTCTCTTGAGAGGTTAAATAACTTGCCTGATGTCCCACAGCTGATGGTGGTCTTTGGGATTCTGACTTTTCCACTGACCAGAACATGCATCTGGTCTAAATTGAGCAGACCACCCAAGAGGACTCTGGAGTAATGAGAAATGGGAAGGGGTGGGGTGGGGGGAGAGGAATGGGCATAAAATAAAAAGGTAGACACTCTATTGGGATCAAAGGATGAAGCTGAAAGAGCACAAAAATATACATCATTTTTTATATGTTGCCTGATACCCCAAATTAGGATGCCTCTGTGGTATCAACTTTGACATTTAAAGAAAGGGCATAAGATTAGACCGTTCAACCAGAAATGGAAGGAAGAAACAAAATAAAACAAAACCTTAGAATTCTCTTTGAAGTTGATCAAGTGTCAGGGCAGAAACTTGGTTTCAGGATGGTGGCTGCTTTTACAGACTTTCTTTGTGCTTGTCCAGGATAATTTTTCAATGTGGGTTTGGAGAGTTGCTTGTAATAAATTCATAGCAGAGCCCCAATAGGCCCACCCCAAGATAATCTGCTTCTTCAGCAGATTATTGAAGAAATTTGGATTAAAAAAAAGTGTTTTATGATGTGTAGTGGCTGTGTTGCCAAGACAGTTGAGGTTTGAGGCAGTTTACCGATTTAGGAAGCTTATCACAGACAGGGCAGTAACTTGGGGCCCAGTGCTAAGCCTGCTAAGTGGGTTCAGAAGAGATCTTTGTTCGGCTTCTAAGAAGGAGCAGTTTACATTGGGGGAAGCCAACAGGCTTGGGTAGAGACTCAGCTCCATCGAGGGTCCAGTGACTGGCACGTAACACATAGCTTGTTATCACTATTATTGCTATAACCTCTTGATTATGCAGCTTTAGAAAGTCAGGGGGAAGGAAGTGCTATGGCTCTGCTTCTAGCTTAATTCCTAAGATAATGAGGTCTAAGACTTTAAACTTGGTTTTCTTTCTAGATTCTCAGTGAGCAGGATGGATGGCATTCCTACCCAGACTTTTTTTTTTTTTTTTTTTTTTTTGGTACGTGGGCCTCTCACTGTTGTGGCCTCTCCCGTTGCGGAGCACAGGTTCCAGATGCGCAGGCTCAGCGGCTGTGGCTCACGGGCCCAGCCGCTCCGCGGCATGTGGGATCTTCCTGGACCGGGGCACGAACCTGTGTCCCCTGCATCAGCAGGCGGACTCTCAACCACTGCGCCACCAGGGAAGCCCTCTACCCAGACTTTTGACTCTTTAACAAATGCATGTTTTGCTGACTTTGCCCCCGATCACGGGGAAAATTTAAAAATATTCTCTAAAAGTATTTTAAAAAGGCAACATTCATTTTTAACACTCACAGGCAGCCATGTTAATATTCTGATGTGTCTCTGTGTTTCTTCTCAGCTCCCTACCCAGTGCAGTAATATATTTTCCATGCTCATGATCATGGTATATACATGAGTGTACCACTATTTCTTACTAAGTAACATAGGAGAGGTAGAAAGTTCCAGCTTTCCAAATGCTTCTAAGCAGTAATTTTCTGGTAGGATATTACCTTATGGCAACATTCCTGCAAGGTCTTTAGGTTTCTGTTATGAGGCTCCCAGCATCAGCACAGAGCTAGGTCCACGGTTGCAACAGAATAAATATTTGCTGAACTGAACTAATGGTCTATGATGAATTGTAGCTTAGACCAAGATCAGGAATGACCAGAGAGAAAAGATAACCCTTGTAATGGACTGCTTCTCCAAGCTACCAGAGCTTCTGCTGAAGATGAAAGAAAGGGTTAAAGTTGCTGGTCCAGAGTAAGATGGGAGAGTGCCGTCAGCCACAGGAAGGTCAGTTTTTCAAGGACTTACTTGGAGGTAAAAACAACAAAAATACCATTTGTCCTTATCAGTGCTTTGAACATAGTTACCATAGGTTCCTCCAGTGGAAACACAACTTTGAGAGTTATGCTTTTCCTCTGCCTTTGATGTAAATTATAGAGTCCTTCTGATCCCTTCGTTGTGATTAATTCCACCACCAAAGCAACTCTAAACTGGTTAGAAGTTCATTAGTGTGCAACAATAGGAGCTTGATTAAATAAATTATGGTACATCCATACCATGAATGCTAGGCAGCCAATAAAAATCATGCCTTTCAGATTATCTAATCCAAAAAAAGCTTACAATATACAGTGAAGAGGGGAAGAAAAAGCAGTTATTAGAATAGTAGCCATAGAACAATCATGTTAGGGGAGGATTTTAAGTGATTTTTATTTTCATACTCTTTCAAATTTTCTATTATGAACATATTACTTCAAATAAATATTAAGTCTCATGCTCTAAAACTCTAAAGTCTTTAGATTGACAAAAAAAAGAAAGAAAAGAAAAAGGGCCTATTTACTTGGTTTCAAGGAGTCCACAGTTCTGATGTAGAGTGAGGATCCCTTAGTTCCTGAGCAGCTCATGGCATCTTTGAAGGGGACACATCTCTGGGCCTTCCGCCAGGAAGCACCTGACTGTGCCTGGGGAGGGGACTGAAGGCTTCCCAGAGGAAGCGATGTCTTGGAGTGGCTCAGGTAACCAAGAGGGGAAGGGGTTCCAGGGTGGAGGGACAGAATGATCAAAGACTTGAGTACATCATACCCTGAAATTCCATTTCTAAGGACTCGTCTCCTGGAAATATTCATAGCTTTGTGCAAAGATTTATCTTGAATAGCGTGCATGGTTTTGAGTAGCAAAAAAAAAGAAACAACCTAAATGGCCAACATTTAGAGGATTCATTAAACTATAATACAACCTCCCTGCCTCCCCGAAAAACCCCCCAAAACCTCATTGAGATTATTTAGGCTCAACAGACCAGGAATGGAACGTAGCGAGTTTGAGAGGGGCTCAGGCTGTACCCGGGATCTGGACTATTTCCACCATTCACACTGTGGAGTGTGCCACAGACATCCTTAATGGGGTAGTTCTCCTGTCAAGACCTGGACATGGCATGAATGTGAACAAACTGGGTTTGGCTACAGATTCAGTAACTAGGCTAGCTTTTTGTTGCTTCAACACAGAGCCCCCAAGTGCCAGAGGAGGCTCCGAGGGGACTGCCATCTTCCAAGAATCCTTTGGGCCTCACCCTGCTCTCTAGGGTTTTTCTCCATTCTAGGCTCGAAATCACAGAGCAGGGGCAGAACCAGCCCAGCCTTTAGAGTTTAAGAACTTGCGAGATGAGTGAAAACCGCTGTTGACCTGTATAGGCAGCCTCCTCCACAGGGCTTAAGAAAACCCAGCCCAGGGGCTTGAAACCTGCCCCACAGAGGTGGATACCGCATCTGCCCGCATCCAAGTGACCACTGTCCCGACACGACTGCAAGTGGTTTGTCAGTGGCTCCAGGAACTAGGCTTTTTACCCAGACGCCTGCTGCCTTTGTTTCCCCCTTGATTTAAAAATCGAGAGGGGGAAGAAGTCTCAGCTGTCTTCAGCAGAGCTGCTGGGAAATCTTCCCTCCCGAGCTACTGTTCCCCCATGCTGTACCTTTCTCTTTCATGGCCCCTTCCCCCCCTCCCCTATCTGATGAAGTCATCACAGCCAAGACTGCATAACTGCTGCAGAGACCTGTCTTGTGTTACACTGGGAGTCAGGCCAATGTTTCCGTTTACAGCCAAGAGCACCACCATGCTGCCAAATGGCGCTCTCTGCTGCAGCCACTACAAGACAGGAAGAAGGGAAGGAAGGCTTGGAGCTGGAGGGCCTGCTGTGCAGAGAAGGCTTGGGGACATCCTCCATGCTGTCCATCAGCCTTGGGAGCATGGCTCAGGGATGCTCCATCTGAATGCCTGGGAAGAGCCACTTCCCACAAAGTGGTCCCCCTATTGCCCCTGGCCCCCAGGAGACGCTGCCGGAGGGAGGGTCCGTGTCAGCCTGCTCTGCTGGTTTTCTCACGGTTGAACCTGTCTGTGGGCAAACCGGGTGTGATCACAGCGAGGCTCTGGAGGACAGCCCTCACCACAGCCCCGAGAGCAGAGCTAAGCCAGCCGTCGTGGTGGAGTTACGGGAGGCCATGAGGAAGGAGAAAAAAGAGGAGGAACATTTAGAAATCTGGGGTTGGTGCTTTACACACTTAGAGATTTGGGCTGAGAACCAGGTTCTTAGAGTAAGCAAGTCTAGGACAGGGGCTCACACTGGGTCAGGGAGGGCCGATGGGCACGTGGCGATGGGGGGCCACTGACCCCTAGGCCTTACATCCACAATGGTCTTCCAGTTCAGATCATCAGATATATTCTTTTTTTTTTTCTTTTGGCTGCTGCGTGCAGCATGTGAGATCTTACTTCCCAGATCAGGGATCCAACCTGTACCCCCTGCAGTGGAAGCATGGAGTCTTAACCACTGGACCGCCAGGGAAGTACCTAAGATCCTTAGATATATTCTTCACACAAGGTTTTACAGGGGGTCACTGAGAAACCCTGATATGATTGAAAGGTACCTCCTATTTTATGGCTTAAGTTGTGTCCTGTAACTAGATCACAATGCTCTAAGTCCATTATGAATTAATATTCTTTGTTAAGTCCTGTGTTTATCTTGTGAATGATATAATTACACCAGACTGCGTTTTTTTTAAATAAACTTTGCTTTCTTTTTTTTTTAAAATAACTTTTTTTTAAAAAAAAGATACAAAAGACACCGAATAGCCAAAGCGTCTAGAGGGAAAAAAACAGAGCTGGAGGAATCAGACTCCCTGACTTCAGACTATATTACAAAGCTACAGTAATCAAGACAACATGGTACTGGCACAAAAACAGAAATATAGATCAATGGAACAGGATAGAAAGCCCAGAGGTAAACCCACGCACTTATGGTCAACTAATCTATGACAAAGGAGGCAAGGATATACAATAGAGAAAAGACAGTCTCTTCAATAAGTGGTGCTGGGAAAACTGGACAGCTACATGTAAAAGAATGAAATTAGAACATTCCCTAACACATACACAAAAATAAACTCAAAATGGATTAGAGACCTAAATGTAAGACCGGACACTATAAAACTGTTAGAGGAAAACATAGGAAGAACACTCTTTGACATAAATCACAGCAAGATCTTTTTTGATCCACCTCCTAGAGTAATGGAAATAAAAACAAAAATAAACAAATGGGACCTAATTAAACTTCAAAGCTTTTGCAAAGCAAAGGAAACTACAAACAAGATGAAAAGACACCCCTAAGAATGGGAGAAAATATTTGCAAATGAATGAACGGACAAAGGATTAATCTCCAAAATATATAAACAGCTCATGCAGCTCAATATTAAAAAAAAAAACAACCCAATCCAAAAATGGGCAGAAGACCTAAATAGACATTTCCAAAGAAGACATACAGATGGCCAAGAGGCACATGAAAAGCTGCTCAACATCACTAATTATTAGAGAAATGCAAATCAAAACTACAATGAGGTATCACCTCACACCAGTTAGAATGGGCATCATCAGAAAATCTACAAACAACACATGCTGGAGAGGGTGTGGAGAAAAGGGAACCCTCTTGCACTGTTGGTGGGAATGTAAATTGATACAGCCACTATGGAGAACAGTATGGAGGTTCCTTAAAAAACTAAAAATAGAATTACCATATCACCCAGCAATCCCACTACTGGAATATACCCAGAGAAAACCATAATTCAAAAGGACACATGCGCCCTAATGTTCACTGCAGCACTATTTACAATAGCCAGGTCATGGAAGCAACCTAAATGCCCACTGACAGACGAATGGATAAAGAAGATGTGGTACATATATACAATGGAATATTACTCAGCCATAAAAAGGAATGAAATTGGGTCATTTGTTGAGACATGGATGGATCTCGAGACTGTCATACAGAGTGAAGTAAGTCAGAAAGAGAACAACAAATACCGTATATTAATGCTCATACGTGGAACCTAGAAAAATGGTACAGATGAACCGGTTTGCAGGACAGAAATTGAAACACAGATGTAGAGAACAAATGTATAGACACCAAGGGGGGAAAGTGGTGGTGGGATGAATTGAGAGATTGGGATTGACATGTATACACTGATGTGTATAAAATGGATGACTAATAAGAACCTGCTGTATAAAAAAATAAAATTCAAAAATTCAAAAAAAAAAAAAAAAAAGAAAACATATGAGATGCCTCTGCTGCTGTAAAAATAAAAAACCTTATTGGCATTTCTTCCGTTTGTAAATACACCTGGTGACTTCAAAAAACAAAAGTGGTCCCGGTCTTTTGTTAACTTTGAGAAGAGTTGGGGACAAACTGGGATAAAAATAGCCTTAGAAGAAGTATGGGCCTCGAAGGGACTTTCCTCCATCACAGTGAACACAGCTACACACACACACACACACACACACACACACACACACACACACACAGTAACCTAGATAAAGGAAGCTGGAAGCAATTAGAAACCATCCTTTCCACAGATCTTAAACTTTTCGCTCATTTTACCAAAACTTCTCTCAGGTAGCGTGATTCAGCAGCGCTTGGCATATAGCCAGTGCTCAGCATATAGCCAGTGCTCATAAATGTTTGCAATCATTATCATCAATATTAATAATAATGAGGAATTAGAAACTTTAGGCCGGGCCTATATGTTCAGCTCATATTCTGTTCTTTCTTAATGGTCAGATCAGTTCCTCACCCTTCCGGAGAAAAAAAATCCCTGTTCACAAATGACCACCTTTCGCTTAGGATAAAAATTAAGTTGGTAACTAAATATGGAACTAGACCCTGGAATGAGAGTGAAGTTCACGAGAAACTTTCATTTTCGTGAGGAATAAATCCATTCGTGTTGGCAACAGCAATAGAGGCTTCTAAGATGGGGGTTATGGGCCACATATCTTTTGCCCCACATCCCCTCTAAAAGCCTAAGTATTTTTGCTTAAACATCTGGAAGGTATCACCAGTTTCCTATTCCTTTCTACCAGAAGCTAAAGCCTGGTCTGACCCCCTTACCATAATGTCATCACAAATGCCCACCCCTCCCCACTTTCCCCCAAAGTTTCTCGTGTTAATTCTTCCTCTAGTTTAGCCAGCTTAATACCCCCTCTGCTCTGCTTCCCAGATCCGGTCGCCTCCTTTACAACGTACAAGTGATCAAGTACACACTTCACCTAAACCTGCACAGCTCCTTTAAGAGCTTCCACAACTGCATCTTCTCTCCGAGTTGACTGCTCCTAGGAGATTAAAATCAGAACAGGAGGGTCAGGCTGATGGATGCTGGAGTAGGACCAGCAGATCTAACCTGCTGCTCAGGGTATCTATCAACCTGGGAGAGCTTCCCCAAGCCTTGAGGAGCCTATTTCTGCACTTACTTTACCTTTTGACCGTTGCTCTAATACACGCTTAGTTTCTTTTACGTTGGTCCAACTAATTTGCTTTACTTCCTCCTCTTTATCCTCCCCCTATCTTCATAGAGAATTTCTCAATCAGAAATGATGAAATCCTTCCAAGTCAACCAAACCTTTTCTGGAAGCTGAGATGGAGTATAAATGGCTGGAAGCCTTTATATACAGGGGTGGGGATGACGAACCTCTGAATTCAACTTTAAGTCTGTCTCACGTCCCCATCATGTGACACACAGGAAACGCCAGCGAGAGTAAGATTTCCTTCTTTATTTACCTTAGGTTCTCATTACTGAAGTTTACTTTTTATGTAAGGCCCAGTGAACACTACCTCTTAATTCATATTTAGAAGCATGTAAAACAGGCTGACAAGGCCAATCTTTCATTCCTTTTTGGATATAGTCGTAGAGAATTTCCCAGCAAAGAAGGAAGCCACTGAGTCCCCATTAGCCAGTAAACATAAGCCCTCAGGAGTGGATGTCCATGTACAGTCTTCCCTGTGTATCTTCAGGGGTACCAGGACCCCGCTGCGGATACCCATATCCACGGATCCTCAAGTCCCTTATATAAAATGGTGTATTTGCATATAACCTATGCACACCCTCCTGTGTACTTTAAATCATCTCTAGATGACTTATAATACCTAATACAATGTAAATGCTATGTAAATAGTTGTAAATACAATGTAAGTACCATGTCAACAGTTGTCAGGCGCAGCAAATTCAGGTTTTGCTTTTTGGAATTTCTGGAATTTTTTTTCTGAATATTTCTGATCTGTGGTTGGTTGAATCTGCAGATTCGGACCCCGTGGATTTGGAGGGCTGACTATACAGAATGCTGAAAGATATCTCACAACATGGAGGGGTCATCCCCTGCCACAGGGCCCAGCCACGTCACCACGGAAATACCTGGGGCTGTTGCCGGGTCCCCCTCGCTCTTAGCATGACCCAGAGGCTCACTGGGGACAGGGCCCCAATATATTCCATAGTCAGATGCACAAACACCCTGGGTAGGAAGCTAGAGAGGTCTGGAATACTCTGATTCACTTTCTGCTAAGGGACTCAGATACGGAAGGGTGACGAGGTCAGTGAGATATATTGCCAAGGCTGCTAAACTAACGGAAGTCCAGGGATCTGGTTCAAGAACGTGGAGCCTTATGCCTGTCACTGGACAGCATGGCACAACCTGGAGTGCCGTTTTCAGTTCAATTTCCAGGGCTCAGAATTGATTAGTCCTAGAGAATCCTCGGCCACAGGTAAAACCAACAAACCAACCAACAGAACAAAAAAGCGAACAACTGACTTGTTTAATCAAATACCAAAAATCCATGGGCATGGGTTGTGTTTACAACTTCACTTTGATTTTATGTGCAGTAGAATACTACAGTTCCATGGCCAAAATGGAAACCCACCCAGAAAACAAGCATACACCACAAACCCTCCACCCGTAGCTGGAGCTCTGGAACGTCATGTGCGGGATGTATAATTTGCCATTAAAGTTTTCTTTCAATTCAGATATAAGATCCCACTTTTAAAAAAGTTTTGATTGCTCCAGGAGTCCACAGGGCCCTCCAGCACCCCAGCACAATGGCAGGTGTTATGGGTGGAATCTAAGAGAAGGGCAGCCGTGGCCTCGGTGCTGGATACTAAAGTCCCAGAGGAGAGACAAAGTTCCCCTTCACTGAAAAGCTCAAGGATGATCCCAGCCTGTCAAGGGTTAGACTGTGGCATGTGCCCTGGTTCCACAGGATTTCCACAAAGCCCTCCTGGTCAGACCTGGGATGGTCAATTACACAGTGGAAAGAGGGTGGAAGGGGACACAGGACACAGGGGTTCTAGGGATTGTTTGACCCAGGGAAAGTCACTGAACATCTCTGAGCTTCATATTCTCCTTTATCAAATGAGGACACCTGCTCAGGTGAGCTCTCAGGGTCTATCTGCCCTAAAATTCTCTGGGAGGAGCTTTAAGGATAAGGGGGGGGGACTTGACTGGGAGCCTCGATGTTAGTGTAGATTTGGATTTGAGGGAGCAGAGAAGGAGGGAGGAATAGCCACGGGCAAGGAGGGAGGTGGCCGTACTCAGGCCCCAGCCGAGGTGTGTGCTGGGACGTGAGGGAGAAAAGCCTCGAGGGGCAGGGTGGGTCTGACCACGGACAGGTCTGAGTGCGGCACAGACATGTGACCCAACAAACAGCCAGGTGCCACAGTAGGCTCTTAGAGGAACTAAAACGATAAAATCAGGTAAGGCAGAGATTAGAATGGGGCTGGATCAGAAGGAAGAAAGTGGGGAGGCAGGTTTGGGAGAAATCCATCCAGGACCTGAAGGGGAGGCGGCCGAGAGAGACTTTGTTACTGACAGTGGGAACTGAAGAGTAAAGAGTCAAGTTTAACTGCAAGGTCTATTTCGACAAGAATAAGAATTCACACGCTCTTTGCTGAATGCAGATGTCTGGGGTCACTCCCTGGTCCACTGGCTCCCACCTCCTCCTGTTCACTCCCAGACCTTTCTCTCACTTGGCCCTCATGTGGCTACTGGAAATCTGGCAGAGATAGAGATCCCTGCTTAAAATTTGAGTGGCTGTATCAATTTACATTCCCACCAACAATGCATGAGGATTCCCTTTTCTCCACACCCTCTCCAGCATTTACTGTTTGTAGATTTTTTGAGGAGGGCCATTCTGACCAGTGTGAGGGAAATTGATGACAGCCACTATGGAGAGCAGTATGGAGATTCCTTAAAAAACTGAAAACAGAACTACCATATGACCCAGCAATCCCACTATTGGGCATATACCCAAAGAAAACCATAATTCAAAAAGACACATGCACCCCAATGTTCATTGCGGCACTATTTACGATAGCCGGGACATGGAAGCAACCTAAATGTCCATCAACAGAGGAATAGATAAAGAAGATGTGGTACATATATATACAATAGAATATTACTCAGCCATAAAAAGGAACAAAATTGGGTCATTTGTAGAGACATGGATGGACCTAGAGACTGTCATACAGAGTGAAGTAAGTCAGAAAGAGAAAAACAAATATCGTATATTAACGCATATATGTGGAACCTAGAAAAATGGTACAGATGAACCGGTTTGCAGGGCAGAAATTGAAACACAGATGTAGAGAATAAACATATGGACGCCAAGGGGGGAAAGTGGTGGTGGGATGAATTGGGAGATTGGGGTTGACATGTATACACTGATGTGTATAAAATGGATGACTAATAAGAACCTGTTATATAAAAAAATAAAAATCTATTTAAAAACAAAACTGAATGTAAATCATTCCACAAGGAACATTCACTTCCTTGTTCTCCCGACTTTTTAAAAACTGACTTTATTTACATCTGAATTCAGTACAGGGTATTTTAAACATAGCACCTGGCTTTTAACCAGGAGTAGGATGGTAGGTGTATACCTTCAATATTTTCAAAGCCCTGACAATATATCCTGGGGATGAAAATGCCAAACAATAACAGGAAATATGCCCAAAACTACTTGGAGAAGAAGAAACCTTTTCATTTTTGTGCTTCCCTACCTGGTTCCCCCAACTTTCTACTTCCTGCTAAGTGTTTCACTTAACTTTTTTAAGACGACCTGATGAAGAATAATGAAAGTTAGAATAATAATGAAATGATAATAATGAAACCCAATTTCATTAACCCAATTAAAGGGTTTTAATGACAAGTAGAATTCGTAACAAACATGATAACTAAGTATTTCCACCAAGGCCGTTAGTGGGTTTATGCTCTCTGATGGATTTTTTATTTTTATTTATTTTTTATTTTTTTGGCTGTGCCACACAGCTTGAGGGATATTAGTTCCCCAGTCAGGGATCGAACCCAGGCACCAGCAGTGTAAGCGCTGAGTCCTAACCACTGGACCGCCAGAGAAGTCCCTCTAACAGATTTTTTTAGAAGTCAGCAAATCACTCTGAGTCTTCATGCTAACCGTTGTTTGCAACACAAGTGGTGTGATATATTTTCAGAAGATAGTTAATGTTGTATCTATTCCACTGATCTTTTAAATCTCAACTGGAGATGGGAGTAAAAATAATTTCTAATAACATAGTTAGTTAATCTCTAAGAATCCAGTCAGGCCATTGCAAATTTATGACTGAAGAATACGTTGGTGGCTCCAGGTGAAAACATGCTTTGTTCTCAGCAACTTGGAAACTAGGTGTCTCCTCTGAACAAATGAAAAATCTCCTTCTAGAACATCTTCCTACCCGGTATTGAGAGAACGCTGAGGAGAAGCAGGCGCTCTGGTCTACAGCGCTCTGAAATCTCCACGGGGCTCTGGAAAACGCACTGCTGCTACCTATTTGTTCTGTCTTCTAATCTGAGGGCGGGGCCGCAGATCTCCCCAGCTGCCTCTCCTGCTCGCTCTCGCTGGGCCCCTCGTTGCCGTGGTCTTTCCCACAGTGTCTGAAGGAACAAGATTCCTCTGACGCCTGACACCGGACCTCTGCAAGCCGCCAATTTGTTTTTCTCTCGCCTGCCCCTCCCCCTGCCCTCTCCCTTTCTATTAGAGCAGATTCTTTCTGTGCATCCACCAAAAGTAATGTGTCAAACTATGATTATGTTTTCTTTCATTAAACAACTAGAAGAGAGACAGATTGCTTTCCTTCCTTTGACCAAGTAAAGGTAATAAAAGGCCCAGGGAGAGCAGAGGTGGGAGGGGCCTGCTGTGGTCTGCGGTCCCGGGCTAGGCCAGCTCTTGTCGGGGGTTCATCTGAAGGAATTCTGGGCCACCCGTTCCCAATTTTACTCAGTGGCCAAAGGCCAGCTGCAGCAGGCGCTCACGGTGTCTGCATTCTGAACGGCTGAGTCTGTGCAGCCTGCAGCCGTCTTGGCCTGTGTTCTGGGGAGAAGCAAAAGGGGTGAAAATAGAGGGAGGCCCTGCCCTCCAGATGTGCAGGGAAATCAGTACTTAAAATATCGTTTCTGTACGATGGGTGGCTTTTGAAGGGAGTTAGTAGGTGGGGAAAAAAAAATCCATTGAAACCCTTAACACTTACTACCAAATCCATACTATCTACACTGCTGAGAAAGGAAATATAACTTGGGAATTTGTGTGTTGAGGAGAAGGGTAGAGCGCTTAGGGAAATTCTCTCTCCTTTTACACAGGGATTTTTCCTTAAAGTGTCTCTATCCCTTCAGAATTAGAGAATGATTTTGGGGGGGAAGAACTTTAAAAATTCTGGTAGGCTAGTTATTCCCTGCAGACATGATTTTACCGTGACACCTGTTAGGTGCATCAGGAATGCACGTGTAGAGCTTGGTGGGCCTCCGACAAGGACTCACAGTAACACCGGCCTTCGGTGCCTCGGCTTCCCTCCACTCATGGGCTCTCTGTAAGAGTGCCTCCAGCCCTTTATTTTTTTTATTTTATTTTTTTTTTGGCGGTACGCGAGCCTCTCACTGCTGTGGCCTCTCCCGTTGCGGAGCACAGGCTCCGGACGCGCAGGCTCAGCGGCCATGGCTCACGGGCCCAGCCGCTCCGCGGCATATGGGATCCTCCCGGACCGGGGCACGAACCCGTGTCCCCTGCATCGGCAGGCGGACTCTCAACCACTGCGCCACCAGGGAAGCCCCTCCAGCCCTTTAACTTGTCAGGGGGCTCATTGAGAGGGAGTCCTTGGGAATTGAGACTCAGATCACTTGGGCCACTTCCTAGGTTGGGGTTCTGGTGCTGGTCACCACGAGTCTCTCTGTCAATTACTTGATCACTTTCCTTTTAGGGGCTCCGGAGAAACAGGACCACCCCTCAAAACAGAGGCACTAAAGCCTTCAATACCAGGAGGAGGGGCTAGAAGCCGAGAGGAATGGAAGTCAGGTCAAAAACCACTGGAGAAAAGGATATCTGGGACTGAACTGCAAAAACAGACAAAATGCATCAATGCAAATGATTGCAATTGAGGGAGCAAGATGCAATCGGAGAAGAAATCAGGCTGAGAAAAGTCCAAGAACAGACCCTGGCTGGCAGACAATTCTATCTCCGTCCCCAAAAGCAGGACGAGGTATGGTTTGGAGAAATTCTTATCCAAAGCTGTGCTTTCTGGTGCCTATACCTTTGCGGGTTAAAGCCTGAAAGCACTATTGGGGTGACATTTCTTATTTTTCCTTTACTCCCAATGCAAGTAGCTTTGGAGAGCCAAGCAATTTCGAGCAAATGCTTCGGAGGTTTTAGACAGTGGAAGGGCAGGGGAAAAGTCAGGAAGGTCTTAGCCTGACCAGATATTTTGTCGACAGCCGTTTTCAAGGCCTGCAAGCTCACCCCAGCTTTGTGTTGCTGGCCTCAGAAGATAGCTTGTCTTGGGGGCCTCCCTTTGTGTGAGCACCATTTAGAAGATCGTGTGTCACTGGCCAGCAGAGTATGGGCATGATTTGTGGCTGCTTGAGCCCTGGAAGCCCCAGAGGGTACCTCCTCCTTCCCGTCTGGGCCCTCCAAACTGTCATCAAAAAACCCCAACAGTTCTAAACAGAGCTCAAAGGGAACAAATAATTTCTTCTTCAGGAAAGATTAGGAATTTCTTCATATTGGGGAAAAACAAAGAATGGTTTATACATGTACAGGTACTATATTTACAATGATATGATTCACCCTGATTATATAAAATGAAAGCAAAGTTCATATTTGACCTGACACTTCCGCTTTTTGGGTATCTTTGCCTTAATACCAAATTTTAAAATATGAAACATATATTCATGCTAGAATACTAAAAAAGGTTTCCACTAAGACAAATGGCTACTCAAGCACCATGGGGCCAGGGTATAGCTTTGGTGGGTTTAACATAGATATTTGCATGTATTCCCTTCCTAATCTGTTTTCTCACAGTGAAAACCTGATTTTTTTTTTTGTTGTTTGTTTGTTTTGAGGCAAAAGCCCAGCCGCAGGAGCAGCTCGTAAAGCTCACCACAGACACAGTACTCGTGGCAACAGGAGCTGTTTCTTTTGGCTTCTGAGCTCTGGTAACTGTCAAGGGTGGGGGGTCACCGATCAGAGAAATCTGGAAAGACACGAGTCTGTCAGAACACGTGAAAGCACTTGACACGGAGGCCACATTCGTGTTGCACAATTTGCATGAACACTTCTGAACAAATTCTGTTTTCACATGCAATTCACAGACCCGCAGCGGCAGGGCTAATTGGTGAGGTTGCCACTCAAGTGTGGTACTGAACAGGGGCTCTCACTACACGGATGAATAATACAGAGTTTTGAGCAACTCGGTAATTATTTTACAGTTATTTTGCATCACCAGCATTCCATTACCTCTTTGTCCCATTCCCCCCACCAGAGTGGAGTTGAATAAGAGAATCCACCCCCCTCCCCCCAAAAAAGTGAGACTCATGTTACTTGAAATCAGCTTAAGAATAGGAAAAGACATGGCAAGGAACAGCTATCATTTCATTACTATGGATGGATTATTCACGTCACTAGAGTGACAGTGAATCTGATTTTACCCTGAAGTGCCAATAGGATGCCAAACACAGCCGTGAAAAAAAACACAAGAAACTCTGGACGGTAGCATGCTTTGGAATTCATCTGCGAGAATTCCAGTCCTCCAAGATAAGGTAGCTCCTGGCCCACGTGATAGTTCAGTGCTAAGTGGGAAGGAAGAGAGGGTTAAGATTCCCTGGGTGCACCCCTCGCCCCCCTATACGAGAAAGAGAAGGGAAGGTAACAATTCCCCAGCCCCTTCCTAGGTGGCATTAGAAGCTTGAGAAACTTAACCCGGGCAGGCCCTCTCCTGTGGTTTACTCTCCACCTCCAATAAAATCAATGGATTCGGAGGGAAGGAGAGGCCGTCCTGCTGGAGGGTCACTAGTTCTCCTTCTGCAGACCATCCAGCATTTGCTGCCTCTGCACTAAATGCAAACCAGGCTGCCTGTAGAAATAGTCTTTGGTGCAGTTTTGGGCTTTCTTCCCCTTTGTTCCTCGGAGATATTAAGCCCTGTATCCTCTTTGACTCTGAGTTACTGATGGGGCTGTGTCTAAACCACGTTGCATCACGTGGTGAAATCTGACACACTGGGTTCCCCCTCCTCCATTGTTCACTCTGTCTGACCTCAGTGCAGAGCCTACCCTGGTGCAGCTGAGAAAAACAGACATTTAAAGAGGCAGTTAGGCTCTCTTTGGGCTCAATTCGCTTCTTTTTCTTTTTCACCTAAAAATGGTCTAAGACTACTGTAGTTTTTTTTTTTTTAACAGTGCACTGAATGAATAAACTTTTTTTTAAGTTTACTTAATTTATTTATTTATTTTTGGCTGCGTTGGGTCTTCGTTGCTGTGCGCGGCCTTTAGTGGCGGCGAGCGGGGGCTACTCTTCGTTGTGGTGCGTGGGCTTCTCATTGCGGTGGCTTCTCTTGTTGCGGAGCACGGGCTCTAGGCGCGCAGGCTCAGTAGTTGTGGCACGTGGGCTCAGTAGTTGTGGCTCCCGGGCTCTAGAACACAGGCTCAGTAGTTGTGGCGCAGGGGCTTAGCTTCTCCGTGGCATGTGGGAATCTTCCCGGACCAGGGCTTGAACCCATGTCCCTTGCACTGGCAGGTGGATTCTTAACCACTGTGCCACCATGGAAGCCCTGCTGTAGTTTGAATTTCAAAAGTCAGTGATACATTTTCATCCTGGCATTTCCCATCAGCCAATCTCATCACTACCACCACTACCCCCTATCTTTTTTTTTTTTTTTTTTTTTTAATGGAGGTGAGAGGAGGTTTGGGAAGAAGGGTTTTTGTTTTGCTCTCACATTTCTGATTTCAGCCTTAGTTGAAAATGATTATCCTTTTGTGGGCAGTAGGAGCAGAAGTGTCGCCTCCTGGTTGGGACAGCTAGCAAGCTGTCTCCTGTGATCCAGTCATTCCTTTTGCCATGTTAAAGACTTTCAGACCTGAAAATCAGCCCAAGTTTCAGCCTCTAAGTCTGGATCTGGCATGGAGTGTAGGCAAAGGACGAGTCTTAAGTGGAGGTAGGGTGGGTAGTTACCTGTAGGTATGATTTGTCAGATAACAAAATGCCTCTTAAAGATCTCTCTTCCAGGTCTCAATCTCAGTGTAACATTTTCACCTATGTGTTTAGGTTTTCTAGAAGATTGCTATGATACTTAACATATTACTGAGAGCGATATATATATAACCCACACAGCCCCTAGCTCTAGAGAGTTAGGTTCTAAGGGGTGACACACAGGACTGGTAGGTTCAATGAACCCCGGGGTGCCAGGGGACAGGACCTTGCGCCTGGCAGGAGGGAAGGAAAGGACACTGAAATAAACCCAGCCCAGTTAGCCGTTTTGCCCACAGCAAGTCACAGAGTTACCATGACATCTGTGACCTCTAATCCACAAAGGATCCATTCTTACTTTTTGTAGTGTCTACATGCAAGGTTATAGCCCCTTTGTTAAAGAAAGGTACACATTCAAGCAGAGACTTCCACGGAGCCCGCATGAGAAAGGAGGCCTGTACTGCATTTATTACTACTGCGCTCTGGGTCCAGCAGTAGAAATCTGAGGCTCACAATAATTAGCCTGACTCTGAAACACAGACTTGTCTCCTCCCTTGCCCATGACTCAGAGATTCCAATTCTAACTTTCCTTGCAGGTAGGGATTGCAGCAATTTCTACAAAATGGTGCAGATGGCTATCTTTAGGTTCTCCCTAATATGTCGTATTTCATCAACTCTAAGACTCATAAACTTTAAGGCACACGTTATGTTTTTGGTTTTTTGGGGTTTTTTTGCAGTACGCGGGCCCCTCACTGTTGTGGCCTCTCCCGCTGCGGAGCACAGGCTCCAGACGCGCAGGCTCAGCGGCCATGGCTCATGGGCCCAGCCGCTCCGCGGCATGTGGGATCTTCCCGGACCGGGGCACGAACCCGCGTCCCCTGCATCGGCAGGCGGACTCTCAACCACTGCGCCACCAGGGAAGCCTGGCACACGTTACGTACTGCTAGAAAGAAAGAAGAAAAGGTACGTACGAAACTATGGCAGGTCACCAAGTGTAAGGTGCATCCTGATTTCAGAGATGTAAAAACGTGTATCTGAGGCTCAAGGGGAGATGGTGCTTAGGCCCACTGGTTATGTGGGCCCAGACTTGGGCCTAGGCTCCTGTAGAACCAGTAGGACCAGAGCGGTGGTCACTCCTCCACCCACAAGTGGCGTCCACCCTGGACTTAGCCATGCTCTCTCTGTGCTCACGGCCCCGTCTCTGAAAAAGGGTGAATGACGACACCCACCCCCATCCTGTTCTGTGGGAATGAGCGGGGAGAGTGGCCGCGGGTCACCAGAGCTTCGGCCGCCAGTGTTTCCCTCTCACGGCTTCATTCAGAGCAAGACCTGGAACAAACACCTTCTGTATTTTTCTAAATGATAGTTAAAAAAACAATCTTTACCACAATGCATTGCACATACTTCTTCCAAGAGAGCATGTGTATAGATAAGAGGTGGCACGGCCAGTCCAATAAACCCAGGGCTAGCACCGAAATCATTTTAGTTCGATTCTAGAAGAAAAACGCTAGGGGAAGGTAATAATTTTAAAGGAAAAAAATGAGCCCCTACATTTAGAACCACAGTTCTTCATCCTGCTAATGCTTATGGCCAGCCGTGGCTTCCTTGTGGTGACAGCGGGACGAGCTAAAAGGAAGAAAGAAAATGGAGCAGCAAAGCTTTTGCAGGCTGGAGTGATTTTTTTTTTTTTTGGACCTATCTGCTAGGTCAAGATAATAGGATACAAGACAAACCTGAGGAATTTATTCTTCCTGTCTTCAAAAAGACTTAACTGCAGTCTTGAATCGTATTCAGGAAAGAGCTCAACTAGTAAAAAAACAGATTTATAGAAGGATTGGGTGCCACACGACTCAATTTCTAGTTTCCTTCCTTCCTTCCTTCTCTCTTTTCTTCCTCCCTTCACTTGTTAATTGTGGTAATACTCGATACTCCTTCATGTATCATTTCAATCATTTAAAAATGTACAATGCAGTGGCTTTAAGTACAGTCACAACACTCGTAACTGTCACACTATTTCCAGAAGTTTTTCATCATGCCAAGGAGAATCTGTGTACCCATTAAACAGCCTTCCTTTCTTCTCTGTTTATTTTTGCTACGATCATTTTCACTGCTATTATGGGTATTGATAAAAATTTGGAAAGGAATGTGACAAAGGCAAAATGGGACAAGTCCTGATCAAAAAGTTAAAGATGAGTTTTAGAAGCTGGTAAGAGAACTGTTATAAACAGGCCTTTATAACCCAGGGCCTAAAACTTACTGTGAAATTAAATGCCGATTTTACCAAATGACTAAAGGGGAAAAATCCGTATTGGGGCAACTGCAGGCCTTTTATGCTACTGACCTACACACTTCCCTGAGGCTGAGGTCAGAAGCAGTATGTTTGCATGCCTCCTCAAGCCGGACAGATACTAAACCATCAAATCCTAGCCCTGTTCACTTCTGTCCGTCCATTGTCCGTCTCTCCTTCGTTTCACGTGTCCAGCTTTAGTGAGCAGGTGTGATACATGTACCAGATCCAGTGCTAGGCATTGTGGCTACAGAGACACACAGGCACTGGCCCACCCCCAAGTAACTCCTACATCAGAAGGGAGATGATTATGGAAACAAAGAATTATGTAATGAGCAAAACACAGATGAGGGAACGAATAATTCTGTCCTTGGACTGGGGTGCAGGCAGGAGGTGGGATTGAAAATCCTCGTCACCCAAGGCAAACTTAACATACCTCCTGTGTGATTGTACATTAATATTTGATACTGTTACACAGTTATAAATATGGATGTATAGGCTATGTATAATATGTTCAACTATAACGTTAGTTGAAAAGCAGACTATAAAATAGCATACGCCCAACGACTGCTACTGTGTTAAAACTTAAACACGTGTATAATGTGAAAAGCATAAATATGTCGTGTTAGGTTGATGAACTTTGGGTGCTTTTTTTTTTAAATTTAGAAATGTAAACATGCTCTTATATTAATATAACATTCATTTCCTTAAAATTGTTTTTCTTTTTGATTATAAATTTATCCACCATAGAAAAACTGGACAACCCAGAAAAATATAAAACACGAAAGCAAAAGCACTGGTAATCTTTATCAAAAAATGATAATCACTTGGTAATTTTCCTTCCAAAGTATTCAGTCAAATAAAATAAGGATCATATTATTTCATTGTATGGCTGTGTTATCATTTATTTCACCAACTGTCTACTGTTGGACATTCAAATCATTTTCAGTTTTTCACCATTTTAATGCATGCTGAAATGAACACTCTTGTCCATAAACATTTGTGCATATCTCTGATTATTTCCTTGGGATAGCTTCCTAGAGGTACAAGGCCTGTGTCAAAGGGCATGAATATTTTTAAGGCTCCTGTTTTAGAACATATTCCCAAACTGCTTTCTGGAAAGATTTAAACTATTTACACTTGCATCAGGAATACACAAAGGGTCTCTGTATTACACGTTACATTCAATTTTTTAAAATGACCAATTGCTCCAGGGCAATTATGATTCTACGTGTTTCCTCCCTAAGGAGTACAATGGAAGATGCTGCAAATAAGGTTAATTTATAGCATGTTATCATCTCAGCTCTTCCCTCAGTTTCTTTGCCTCTACCCAAAGCCTGGGGAGTAGGCCTGGTCAGGCTCTGCTTTCGTCAATCAGCATGCTGACAGCAGACGCCTTCTGCCCGGCCTCTTCAGGGTGGTAAATGCCTGGGTGCCACAAACACTATTCCTGGGGGCTGTCACCCGAGATTCTTCAGTTGTCTGCTCGGAGCCAAGGCCCCCGTGTATCAGAGTGAAAAGGCACGTCTTTCTTCCTGGAGTTGGCCCGGCCAGCTGGCCAGCACCGATTCTTATGAATGACAGCTGGTCTGCTGTTCCATGTTTCAACAGCCCTAAGCCAGGATAACACCTGTAGGCTCTGAGAATGAAAAGTGCCTGGAATGACACTGGAGAAAGGCTGCTTTTGTTATCTGGCTTGGACATCACACTACTTTAGCATCTTGGATCAGAGATAACTGTGCCCATAATGAGGGCAACCGATCAAGTTAGAATCTACTGCTCTGTTACAACTGCAATTGATTTGATTCAGGGTTTCAAATAACTTTTTTGGTTCCCCATACGTCGTTCACTACAATAATGAAGAAAAGAAAGAGAGTAAGGTTTTGTCTGTCAGTACCAGATAAACATCGATGCACATAACAAAGAGACACTGGCTACTTCTGATGAAACTATTAGAGGCTGGGAAGTGCTACCGAAATTTCTGGTTGTCTGAAGTTCAGGCGGTGCATCAGGATATGACAATAATTAAAATAGAAAAAAAAAAAACCAACCCCAAACTCTTAACTCTGTAATTTCCAAGTCAATGTATTTAATGGACATTGTGGGGTCCAAAGCTGGTTGAGAACAGTTTTTGCAAGTTTGAAGTTAAATTTCTATTTCTTTAGAACTTACGTTGGGGTACTTTTGGTGGTCTGAGAATAGATACAAGTGTGAGAATGGGAAATGGAAAGTTAACTTAAAAGTTATTTGTTCATCTACATAATTCATCAGAAAAGCTGCACATAAAAGACGAAAAAAAAAGCAGCTTTCTGTAGACTATTGAAGCATGTGGGTTGTCTCCGGAATAACGTTCTTTGAGCTTTCTAATCCCAATTTATTAGCTGTTTTAGTATGTTTTACAAGTAACACTCCCCCATCGTGAAAAAGTTGATGATTTTGAAAAACATGATGTGTGTTGATAAAGGGTTGTTCACTTTAAAGTCTACCATGGTGTTGAATGAAATGGATCTCTAATTTTGAGAAGATTTTTATTATGCCCCTCAATACAAACTAAAGCCAGAAGTATGTGGGTCTATGTAACAGAATCACATCTGGCTGAAAGATGGCCTTAAAAAGTCATCCCTCAACATTCTCATAGAGTAGCCCACAAACTAAACCTGGGAGTAAAGCACTCCAAGCCTAGATCTCAAATAGACCCAGACGTACCAGCTACATCTAACCTCAAAGGGAAGCTGCCCTGGAGAAGGTGGGCTGCAAATTCAAGCTACTGGTAATAAAATATTCCTGGAGATGACTTGGATGCGTCTAAGCAGTTAGGCGGTGCTAAGCCGGTTTAGGTTCCTGCCCGCATGGACCAGCTCTTTGCTCACTGTACACCCCTTCCCCACCTGCAACTTTTCGTCTGGACTCCGTCAGCGTCTGACAGCTTGGCACCCGTGAAACAGCTGTGACTAGGAATATCAACACACAATATTCTTGAGAACCAAAGTAATTCTGAGAACCAGGTAACTCACAACCAAACAATTCCCTCAGGAAACATCCAGGTTTTTGCAAAGCCCGAATCCCCTGCCCTTCTCCCCAAGGTTTTTTTTTTTCTGGGGCAGGCTTTCTAGCTTTGCAGGACCTGATATGAATGCGTGACTAAGTCTCCTGCCAGTACGGCTCTACCACCAGCAGCTTGGAAGCAAATTCTCACGGCAAAGAGATACTCACAGCGGGACCATAATGAAATCAGCTACCCTATGTCCCCCTGCCCCTTGCACTCCAGCCTTAGACTCATGCCCCTGAGGATGGTGCTGCCATCTTGCTAGCCTGATGTCTGGCCCAGGGGGTCATCCTAGACTCTTCCTTTCCCCTCTCATTCTCCAGGTCTACTCCGTTAAAGAATCTGGTAGCTTCTATCTCCTTTATATCATCCCACCTGCTATTTCACTGGTCCACGTCATCAACACTTCCCTTGGGTCACTCTGTTAGTCTCCTCATTGGTTTTCCATTTTTCTCTCTTGTTGCCCTCCAGCATAACCTACAGCCACCCAGCCACGAGGCTAATCTCTCTGATGATGCTTGTACTACTCTTCATCCCGCCCCCAGCCCTTAACTGCACGCAGGGTAAAAATCATATTCTTCAGCAGGGTGTGCTTCGCGACCTAGCTCTCCAGCCCCATCTGTTGATGGCCCCCATCCTACCACCCCGCGATGCTAACTCTGGCCTCACCAAACTACTTCTATTTGGCTGAATGTGTCTTGCGCTCCCCGATCTGTGTCCTCTGCGCCAAACCCCCTCCTTTCATTCTTCACCTGGCTAACTCCTTCTCATCCTTGAACGCTGAATTCTAATACCAGACGCGAGAAGCATTCCCTGTCATCAGCTCGGCTGGTTGCTTCCTCTCTGAGCATCCAAAGCACCCTCTGCTTTTTCTCCGTTGGCCTCCTCATTGCCTGGGTTAGGATCATGCACTCACCTGTCCATCTCCCCTGTTGGGCTATGAGTCCCTTGCCAGCCTGCATCTTTGTACTCACCTGCCTCTTGCAGTGCCCATCACACGGTAGGCACTCAATGAGTGAGTGAATGAACGAATGACAGAAAATAGGTCTGTGATTAGCTCCTTCATATAACCTTCTAAATTCCCTCTCGACCCCTCCTCAGGTCAACTCTGGATAATAACCTTTTTTTTTCGTCTTGGGAGAGAGCCGTCCGCTCCTATCTAAACTATAGCTCTCAGCATCTACGGAAGAGAAGGTGTTTTCCTACCTGGCAAATGCCTGTGTACACATTACTGTATAAAAGAAAAGAACTGAGGAGGCACTGTGGGACCTAAATACATCTTCTAAGGTTTTTTTTTTTGACAATATTGTAAGACGTGCCCACTACAGCTGATGGTTATCTATCTGTGTGTGCAAAAGTGGCCAGAAAGACTGCCGTGTTCCCAACTGTTCATTTGCTACCAGACACATAATTTGATCTGCGTCTGAAACCTCCACTTGTATGACCTGCTGTTGCCTTTTGAGGTTAAGTTCTTGACATAATGGTTACTTCCATGTTCCTTTATCCTCTCCTGCCATGTATGACTGCAGGATTAGGCTGGGGTGTCATCAAACACTTCTTCTGGCCCTTTCTTGTTTTCCTCCTTTATTTTCCATCAGCAACTTTCCCAGGACAGGCTTTTCCACATTCTTACCTATGCCATCTGATGACTAGCTTGTCTCTTCCCCAAGTTCCTCTAGACAACTCATATTTCCTCGAGGCTTTCCCTAGACCATAATGAATTTTCATGAAGATTGCCAGCCACTGACAAATATACCAACTGATATCCCTGTTTCCAAAATATCAATCACACATTCAAAGAATCACTGAGCTGGAAGGGACCTCTAGGCAGCGCTGCACCTGAACTTCTCTTGATGAGAATCTATAAGACATTTTGTTAGATGTTTGTCCATCCATCCATCTGTGAAAAATCACAGTGATTGATTGAGAGATTGGTTCTAAACTGAACCTAATGTATTTGGAGACAGATGTCCAACATATCACAGTCACCCAGAGGGAACCTTCTCGCCCATATGATTCCTCTTCTAAACTCTGATGTTCAAACTGACGTTTGAGGGGAAGAGAGAAATGTGTCCAGATAGAACTCTCAAGCTGGATAGTAGGGGGCACTGCAGTTATGACAGAAAGAGGAAAACCACAGCTGGAGAGCAGCCAAGTAATTCCTCTGGGGAAACAATATCAAGAGGTTTGGGGACTACCGTGTGCTGCCTTGAGCATCAGCAGAAACAACACACACTTGGTTGAACAGGGAGATGCCCTGGGGGTCCCACCATACATCCCTCTCTTCCTGGGGGCCCAGTCTTCTTCCTCACCTTGCACCAGCAGCATTTCTGCCCAATTCTCCTTCTTCTTTTTTTTTTTTTTAAGGTTTATTATTTACTTATTTATTTTATTTATTTTTGGCTGCGTCCGGTCTTAGTTGTGGTATGCGGGATCTTCGTTGAGGCATGCGGGATCTTTTGTTACGGCACGCGGGCTTCTCTCTACTCTAGTTGTGGTGCATGGGATCCAGAGCATGTGGGCTCTGTAGTTTGCGGCACACGGGCTCTAGTTGAGGCGTGCGAGCTCAGTAGTTGTGGCGCGAGCTCAGTAGTTGTGGCGCGTGGGCTTAGTTGTGGTGGTGCGCGGGCTTAGTTGCCCTGAGGCATGTGGGATCTTAGTTCTCTGACCAGGGATCAAACCCGACTCCCCTCCATTGTTAGGCGGATTCTTTACCACTGGACCACCAGGGAAGTCCCTCCCTAATTTTCTAGCTACAGCCTAAGGGCTGTAGCTCCTGTTCTAGGTGTGGGAAATCAAACCTAGGTCTTGCCATAAATTATGTTAGCACATAGGCAAATTGCCTTCTAGATTATAAAAAGAATTAGGAGATGTCAGAGGCTATCTCTAGGATTACTGGACCATTTTATTTTGTGTTTTCTTTACCTATATTTGTACTTGCCATATTTTCATAAGAAGTATACATTAATATTTGGGGAAAAGAAAAATGATGAAAGCTAAAACTTTTTTTTTTTTTTTTCTTCTGTGGTGGTAGAAACACTGCTGATGTTGAAATGAATGAATGAATAACGTGAGACTAGAATGAATAATGAAGCCTAGAGTCAAGGCGATAGCTCACTTTCGCACGGGGAGTAAAGGTGAACATGCTATTGATGTCTGGCAAAACTTTTGGACAAAAGATTAAACACTTAATTTGTGAAAATAAATTAAACAAAGAATCCACCTTCTGCATTATTTCTTACTGTTGTTAATCTGTTAGAGTGGAGGCATGCTACGTATATAACGTACCTCAAACCAATGTGATATTTAACGGTGTCTCTCATGACGACTTTTGGACAAAAGAGAAAAAGGGGCAGAGAATTCAAAGGTAGGTTGCTTGGAAGCTGATGGAAATCCTGGGTCCTACTAGTGCCCAGATGGTGTCAACCCAGAAGGAGTTCTCTAATGGGGAGCTAAAAGGCATTGCCGTTGATCTGGAACACAGGTATGATGAAAGCTGAGCAGATGAGCTCAAAACTCTACCCGTGGAGTTTCTGAGATGCTGGAAACTTGAGGAGAAACTCAGCTCAAACTTAACAGAGCTAACTGTGGCAATGAGGTGAAAAAAATCAGCTACACAAGTTCAGGATGGGAGGTAGGGCAGTGGGTTAAATAGAATGTGAGCTTTGGACAGTCTGCTGAGTTCAAATCCCAGGACTTTGGATAAATGACTTAACCTCACTCAGCCTCAGTGCAGATGGGAGAATTAAGGAAGGTAGTGATGGTACAGCGATCCCCAAGGTGCCTGGCTCATGGGCACAGCATGTGCTCAATAACGGGCAGCTGCTATTAGCACAATTATTAAACGTGGTCTGAGGAGTCTGTCGTATGCAGAACACGAAGGAGTTTCACTGCCCACAAGAGTAGTGAGAACTGACAAAGTGACGAGGCTGTAAAGCAAGGGAATTCGACATCATACCACTATAGCCCATACTGATCAGAAGCCCTCTGGAACATACTGTTCAGCTCAGGACACCATGTCTTAAGAGGGACATCAGGAGGCTGTAGGGTGTCCAGTTGTGTGACGTGATAGGGAGAAGTAGCTGAAGGCACTAGAATGATTTCGTAAGGAAAAACGAATCTGACACGGGTCACGGTAACGCCCTTCTGATACTTGAAGTGTTCTTATATAGAGGAGTCAAGTTACCCTGCTGTTCTAGGAGACAAAGCTCTGAAAATCGTCAGCAGCGTTTGCTTAACAAAAGGGAGAACTTTTCAACAGATGTGACAGAGGAACAGATTGCCCGGTGAAGCAGCAAGTTCTCGGTCACTGCAACTGTTCAGAGAGAGTCTGGGTGGGCGTCCCTTAAGGGAGACGAGAGGGTTTCACAACGGCTCCCCTTCTTCCCCTGCTCTCCTCCAGCAGCAACTGCCTCTAGTACTCCCCCCACCTGGCTCCCTTTTGTCCCATTAATTACTACCGGGTAAACGGAGAGTCTCCCGATTCCCAACTTTTTCCACTAGGGCAGAGAAGGGACATTGTCACGTCCAGATGCATATGCACCCCACAAGTGTTCATTGGCAGCCGCCTGCAGGGCAGGACCTGTGCTACTCGACAAAGGCAACAAAGGATGGAGCCAGCATGCGCCCAGGGAGCACGCAGGCTGGTGAGAAAACAGACCCCTCAACAGACGCCCGGGAAGGGGTGAGGCCCAGTGCAGTGATACAGATCAGCACAAGGGGCCCCGGAGGCACAAAAGCAGTTCAACTAACCCAGCCGGACTGGGGCAAAAAGGGTCAAGGAGGGTTTTCTGGGGGGGGGGGGTAGACGCTGGAAGCGGTGCAGAGATTGGTCAAGGAAAGTAACAGAGGCAGCGGGAAAAGAAGAGCAGAGGGAAGGAGGTAAGATACAACATCTCCTGTGTCGCTGGACTGGGAAGTACAGAGCATGGGACAGGAGGAAACGGGGCTGGAGAGTTGAGCCCAGACAGTCCCCCATGGGTTTCTTTTTCTTTTCTAAAAAATTTTATTTATTTTTGGTTGCATTGGGTCTTTGTTGCTGTGCGCAGGCTTTCTCTAGTTGCGGTGCGGGGGCTTCTCATTGCGGTGGCTTCTCTTGTTGCGGAGCACGGGCTCTAGGCGCGTGGGCTTCAGTTGTTGCAGCACGCGGGCTCAGTAGTTGTGGCTCGCGGGCTTAGTTGCTCCGCGGCATGTGGGATCTTTCCAGACCAGGGATCAAACCCCTGTCCCCTGCATTGGCAGGTGGATTCTTAACCACTGCGCCACCAGGGAAGTCCCCACCATGGGTTTCTAAGGGCTCGCAAGCCACATGCACAAACTTGCACCACACACAGGACTCTTCCTCAAGCTGCAGAGTCCCAGCTGGTCCCTGCCCTCTAGGAATTATTGTGCAATTGTTTGTTTCACACCCTTAGGTCTGCTCTGCTCCCTGCGGGCAAAAGCCTTGTTTATCTCCTTCACTGTTATATTCCCAGTGCCTAGCCCAGGTACCTGGCACATAGTAGGTGCCCAATAAATATGTTTTCACTGAAAGATTGGGAAAAGAAAGGATGCAACCTCACAGGATTGGTGTGAGGTTTCTCCACGTTACTATGTATGTCTTGTTTTGAGCAGCCCCTGGCCCTAGTAAATACTAATAAGGGAGAGTTGTTATTATTATGACTGTTACTCATTAGTGTTTCTTTTTCTCCTGTCTGGTTGGCTTTGCAAGCCCACTGCTTAGTACCTTTGCTTTTGTGGCCACCCGTGCTGAATACATTTTGATGAGCAATGGAGTTTGCCAAACGATAAGAGCCCAAAAAGAAATCCTCAGAGAACAGAGAGTTACGGAAATATTTAGCGTCATAAACCACAAAATGACATGTGAAGGAGACAGTTGAGAGATTGGTTCCCTCCATGGGATCCTCAGGCCTATCTTTGCATTTCTTGGAGAGAAGGTGCACGCGTCAGACAAGGCTCCTGTGCCAGGCTGATGGCTAAAATGTGTGCCCCCAAAGTGGCCTCTGGGTAAGAGGCAGGTGGAACACTGGGAACAGACAGGCTCTGCAGACCCCACTGACCCTAACAAACGTCCGAAGGGAGTCTGATCTGGTGGGGTGAGGGCAGGCACGACCCCATAGCCTCCATAAGGAGGGCAGGAGTTGGGGGGGAGGTGCTTATTTGGTGGTCCAAGGCCCAAATCCAGGCTTCCTCACATTCCTCTGGCTTCTCTGGATGTAGAGTATTCCTGGTCTGTGGATGGCCTGGGATTGGCTGATCTTAGTTATAGGGAAACTGAGCAAGGGTGTTTGGTGTACACTCCTGCTTCTGAAGATTCATGGGAAACATAACTTTCTCTGAGAATCCAAGGCCTTATCCAGGAACCACGATTTAACTGTTTAGGGTCTGGTAGAAAGGTCAGTGCACCCCCTGTGGACAAGAACTTAACTCCAGAGGGGAAATTTTTCCTTTCACAGGTCTCCCGTGAGCCCGGGAAAGAATTTAACATTCTTCTCCTTTCTCAAGTCTCAAAAGGATACGTTCCTTAAAGAAAATCCTGGATTCCTCTCCTCCCCTCAATGACTAAGGCCCTAGGCAAGGTTGTAGAAGAGTCTGGATTCTGTGAGAACATGTACGGAGCTGCCCTGAGTCTGTTGCTGTGTGGCCGTCTGTTTAACCAGGTACAAGTATGGGGCTAAGAGGCGCACGGAATTAAAACATACCTGGTATAGGTCCCTGTACCTGAGCTTCTGGTCGGATGTTGAATCAGGAGAGAAAATGAAGCCTGGTGTTCAAAGCTCGGGTAGGTGGAATAACTTGGACTGCCCAAGTCACCACAATTAATTAATCTAACTGAAAAAACCTGTTCAGTACTGGCTTTAAGAAAATCATGTTGATGCTGCCCCTGTTCATTTGCTGAGTGCTGGGCGGAGGGGGTATACTTAGCCGCACTGTGCTTTTGCAGGATTGCATCTTGCAGCTCAACAGGAAGTATCTGGAGTCACCGCTAAAGATACCGCTGCATGTTCAGAAATTTACAGGCAGCTGTAAAAGTGGAGCTCTGGTGGTCAGAGGGCTGGAACAGGCCCCCTTTCAAATGAGAGAGGCTGCTGAATTAAACACTTGCATATACCAAGTTCACGGCAGGCGGAGGGCACCTGATAGGCTAAAAATACCCAAGGTGGCAGCACTTCTGTTGCTAAAAGAATACTGAACTGATATACTCCTTTTCTAAACCTACAAAGAAATGGGTGAGGGGGGAAAGGGTGGGCTCTGAGATTCCCAAAAGGGGGTGAGAGACCATGCCAAAGTGAAGGAAGTAATCTCCTACCTTTGCCACTTTTCAAAAATAAATAGCTTCCCTAAGTAAACTGAAGCGGCAGTAATCAATACGTTATTTTTTAATAACGCAGGACAGAAATGGTAGCACCAAAAAGACATCGCGTACCTGGATCTGTAGTCCTGCTGACAAGCCACCCTGCCGACAAGCAAACCCTTTCCGTCTCGGTCAGAAACCATTTACTTTTAAACGTCATTTTGCCGGACTCCCTCATCAGCAACCCTACGTCCTGCTCACTAATGCCCGGCTGGAAAGGTCCCAACTTACTCGTGTCCCGTGCCTGGCGGAGCTACTTGCTTGAGTACGGACAAGGGTGAGTATGTGTGACTGCGTGTCGGTGGACAGAGCAGGCCACTACCCCTTCCAGAATGCCCAGTGGATCCAAGCACAAGTTCACATTCATTCTTTCAAGAACTTCATTCCTAGGACGTGGCCTCACCTCCCCAAGTCTCAATTTTTTTAAAATTAATTTTTACTGGAGTATAGTTGTTCTACAATGTTGTGTTAGTTTCTGCTGTACGGCAAAGCGAATCAGCTATACGTATACATAGATCCCCTCCCCTCTTTTTTGGATTTCCTTCCCATTTAGGTCACCACAGAGCACTGAGTAGAGTTCCCTGTGCTATACAGTAGGCTTCCAAGTCTCAATTTCTTTTTCCTAGAATGTGGAGCTAAAACAGCACCCTGATGACCTACTAAGGTTGTCGTGGAGATAGAACAAGCTAATGCAGGCGAGAGCATTTTGTGACTCTGAAAAGCTGGAAGCTGGATGGAGGAAGTGTTTGCTGTTGTGATTGGGCATTTACTGGAAAGGCAGGGAAGGAACAGCAACGTCTCATGTGATTAGAAAGCGCTGTGCACACAGACTGTGTTCTCCTGTGGGATGGGGCCATCTCAAGCAGGTAAAGGCAATGCCCACATCCCAGCTCAGAGCAGCAGAGGGCACAGGATATTTTCTGCTTGCTTTCAACCTCGACTTGCTTCCTTGTCATAATCGCTGGCTCTACTCTTGTTTCAGGAGCTGCTCCTGGGTGGCTCGCAAAGCAGGGTTAGGCCTGGAGTCACTGGAAGCAGGGACCGAAGCAGATGTGGGCCCAGCCTTGATGTGAATGGAGCTAGGTTATCCCCAGGGCCTCCCCGGGACTGGTCCCCCAGGCTGGTTAGCTCTAGCTGGGAGGACGAGAGATGCCCATCTTCTCTGAGGCAGCCCCGCTAACAGCTGCTGTTTAGACATCACCTAACCGAGGTGACTGAAAAATATACAGGGGTGTTGTCTAAATCTGGGAGGGAATATTAAAAACTGAAATCACTTGTGGTGTTAGGATGGTGGGATGATGAATGCTTCCCTTGCCTCTTTCCCACACTATCTTTTCCTTTTCCTGGCTGCACCAGACAGCATGTGGGATCTTAGTTCCCTGACCAGGGATCGAACCCGCACCCTCTGCACTGGGAGCACAGAGTCTTAACCGCTGGATGGCCAGAGAAGTCCCTTTCTCACACTATCTTAATGTTGTTAGTCTTTAAAATAAAGAAGGAAAGGAACTGTAATTGGAGTTGTAACATTTTATAAAATGGCATCTGGTTACCCTGATTTTGCCTTTACTGGGCTTGAAAGTGCAAAGTTAAAGAAATGCCACGTAGGCTAAAGTATTTCAATGTAATAATTATATTTTCACCCTCTAAAATATTTTAAGGGTGGCCTCCTTCACTTCAAGGTACTTTTTGGAGTACGCAGTAAATGGCAAAGGGAGTGAGAGGTTTAAAAACTGGAAATCATATCATAGCTTTTTAATTTGGAAAATGCTTTGACATCTATAATCTTTTCAATTAATGAAGGAAGGACGAACTGTTTATTGAGAACCTACTATGGGCTGAACATCGGGCTGAGTGTCGTGTATTTCCTCTTCGTGCATCTTTTCCCCTATTCTCCTACCCCAAAGGGATCATCACTGGTTGCTTTGTAAGGCACTCAGCAGTGACCTTGCTTCATGCATGATTTTAAGCTGTAGGTGCCAAAATAACGGCAGTGGGGGGAACTTCTAATAACTTGGGGTTCCTCCAACGAACAACAATAAACCATTACAAAATAAAGCCTGGCACCTTAGGGCAGACCTTAGCTGTTTTTCCAGGGGACAACAATAGAAGGGGCAACTTCTCAGTCCCTCTGATTTTTCTGCACACCATTTCCTCTAGCTTGATTTCAGAAATCATTCACTCTATTTGACGAGGAGGTACATGGAGATAAGGTGAGGTGAAGGTTCCGGTTGCAGGGCACCCAGCAGAAGAGGAGAAGAATGGAGGAAACAACCAAGGTTTGCTGGTACACTGTCTCCCTGGACCCTGGCTCTATAAACAGTGGAGCTGGTGAGCTTCACAAGATTTTATGTGTGAGGCTGACCTAGTTACTTACTTTCTGTACTTCAGAACAGTAAGTCCCCTACATACAAACCTTCAAGTTGCGAAATTTCAAAGATGCGAACGTGCGTTCCATCAACGTCAGTCATGAGTGAAACTGCAGCTTGCCTTGCATCTCCTGTTGCTGACGAGCCTTCAGCTCTACCGTCTCCCACCTATTCTCCCTCCTCCAGTGAGTAACTCTTCTTGCCTGTTCACTCGATGCCAGACCCTGGATGCCAGCTGTGGTACTGTACTGCTGTACTTTTCAAGGTACTGTACTGTACGATTAAAAATGTTTTCTTTATTTTTTGTGTTTTTTTCTTTTTATGTATTGTTTGTGCGAAAAGTATTATAAACCTATTACAGTACAGTACTATATAGCCGATTGTGTTAGTTGGGTACCTAGGCTAACTTTGTTGGACTTGCGAACAAACTGGACTTACAAACGTGCTCTCGGAACAGAACTCGTTTGTATGTAGGGGACTTACTTGTATACATATGAAACACTGGACGTAACGATACACGGTCCTCCCTCCCTCGCAAAAATGTCTTGGGTACACATAACAAGTGTACATATCACCGTGATTGCCCATTTCATTAGCATACAAATTTGGTCACTTACATAAACCAATTTATCTCTTTGCCTCCCAAAGAAACAAGCACACAAACAAGAAGACATCAGCTCCGCAACTTTCCAGTTGGTGCAGGTGATTAATTCTAACCTAAAAACTCCACTCTGGGTCAGGCCCCCCATCCATCCTTTCAGCTCAGCACTGAATCTCTTTTGGAGGCACCAAGGGACAAGTTGAGGGACATGTGAAGGAAGATGGCTGTCAATGTTGATGTCAACCTCAGATGGTTAGGGCCACGCACCAAACCATTGAGTTTTCTCTAACATCCCTCATCATAGACCTATCATCCATGAAATTGGTTTAAGCCATTTTAAAAATAGCTTTGAAATAGCCCTGGTGGCGCAGTGGTGAAGAATCCGCCTGCCAATGCAGGAGACATGGGTTCGAGCCCTGTCCTGGAAGATTCCCACATGCCGCGGAGCAACTAAGCCTGTGCGCCACAACTACTGAGGCTGTGTGCCGCAACTACTGAAGCCCGCGTGCCTAGAGCCCATGCTCCACAACAAGAGAAGCCACCACAATGAGAAGCCCCCGCACTGCAACAAAGAGTAGCCCCCACTCACTGCAACTAAAGAAAAGCCCAGGCGCAGCAACGATGACCCAAAGCAGCCAAAAGTAAATAAATAAATTTATTTTTTTTAAAAAAAGCTATTTGTAATTCTGGCCTTACCACATCTTAAGTTAATGAAATTAGGGACTTCCCTGGTGGCACAGCGGTTAAGAATCCTCCTGCCAATGCAGGGGAAACGGGTTTGATCTCTGGTCCGGGAAGATCCCACATGCCGCAGAGCAACTAAGCCCGTGGTGCCACAACTACTGAGCCTGTGCTCTAGAGCCCGTGAGCCACAACTACTGAGCACGCATGCTGCAACTACTGAAGCCCACGCGCCTAGAGCCTGTGCTCTGCAACAAGAGAAGGCATTGCAACGAGAAGCCCGTGCACTGCAATGAAGACTAGCCCCCGCTCACCACAACTAGAGAAAGCCCGCGCGCAGCAACAAAGACCCAATGCAGCCAAAAATAAATAAATAAATATTTTTAAAAAGTGATGCTTAAAAAAAAAGTCAATGAAACTTCATAATCTTACACTGCCATGTAAATCAGTGATGCTATTTCTTTTTCTTTTTCAATTTGCCTCTTTCAAACTTCAGGGTGGTCCTCCTGATTTGTCTTACTACATCAGGATTTGGTGAAAATGTCCGTGTTGGCACTCACCACACACTTGGTAATTTAAAAAAAGAATCTGATTACATACAGCTTCTCTCAGTCTTTCTGTATTGAGACAGAAGAATCCAAACTTTAACATTTATTCTCACATAGTATTTTTTAAACCAAAGTTTCTTAACATCGGTCTGAGTACCACAAGTCAGCCACAGATGGGCGTGAGACGGCATGCAAAGTTGTGTGTGCACGTGCTTGCTGTTCTCTCTGAGATTCTCAAAGGCTTCTGTGACTCCAAAAAGCTTACGGACCACCACCTTTGATCACTTGGTTCCTTCCTGAAGCTTCTCTAGTTCTGGTTAGCTATTTCTTGAAATATAGTAGCCAGAATGGCATGTAAGGTTCTAGATGAGGACTGTCAAAATTCTGAACAAGATTATTTTGTTATATATTTGTAATCCTTCACCAGATAATGTCTGTTATTTTGGTGGCTTTTTCTGGCCGTAGTAGCTGCCCCTGTATCCATGTCTTCAGACAATGGTACAGAAGGACTCTCGTGTGTTTTCTGAACGGAATCCCATACCTTGGGATATTATCATACCATTAGTGCAACCTAATTTGTATCATTTCCCCTAGATACACTGCTTTCCGTTTCTCCACACTGAGTTTCATCTGCTGCTTATCTACTTCTCAGCTGTAGAACCAACAGATCTTCTGGAATTTATATAATGTGGGTTTGAGTTTTGGTTGTGATAAAGTGTCCTCTGCAAACCTGCATATTCTCCTGTGCACTAAATCACTTTAAAATAAGTAACCAAGTCCATGTGGCAGAAAGAACTTACCGCCCCCCAAACATTGTGCTCCTCTGTCCATAGTGAAGAGTCACAACTGGGAAGGGGGCGGCCTGGCAGAGACCACAGTTTCCAGAATGCCTTGTGTTTAGCCAGGGCCAAAAAACTGGTTCTGGCCAGTGGGATGTAATTGGAAGTGAATGGTGTCCCTCTGGCCAGAGTTGTTTAAGAAAGGGGGTGCCTTCTCCATCACCTCCCTCCCTCCACTTGCCAACGGGATACAGAGGACTCTGGGAACTTGCTGAGGACAGAGGCCCAAGAGGGAACAAACTTGTGTTCCTGTGTCACCATGTGAAGAAGAGCTACCCTGGTGATCAAGGACACCCACATCAGACTGTTAGGTGAGAAATGAACATCTGTTGCTCCACTGAAATGTAGGGGGTTTGTTTATGACAGCAGATAATATTCAGATAGGCCACCACTCAGACTATTTCCATCCATGGAAAGTTCCATCTCTCTCTCTCCTGTATTCAAAGGTGTCTATATCATTTCCCCAACCACAAGAAAAAGGTCCTCTTGTAAAATCCTAGTGTCTAAAACATTGTAATAGGTTTTGTAAGATACCATATCAAAGGTATTTTTTTAAATAAATTTATTTATTTATTTTTAATTTTGGCTGCGTTGGGTCTTCGTTGCTGCGCGCGGTCTTTCTCTAGTTGCGGCGAGCAGGGGCTACTCTTCGATGCGGTGCTTGGGCTTCTCATTGCGGTGGCTTCCCCTGCCACGGAGCATGGGCTCAGGCACGTGGGCCTCTGCAGTCTTGGCACGCGGGCTCCAGAGCACAGGCTCAGCAGCTCCGCGGCATGTGGGATCCTCCCGGACCAGGGATAGAACCTGTGTCCCCTGCATTGGCAGGCGGACTCCCAACCACTGCGCCACCAGGGACACGCCAAAGGTATATTTTTTGATAGTCTTATGCCACAGGTTTAAGTGATTTGCCTGAATCCAGGTTCTAGTAAAAGGTAACATATCTGAAAAGTATTTTTGATTCTCTGAAAGCAAGTTGCTTTATAATTCCCACATGTCAGTATTTATTATTGCTCAGATTAATCTGGCCTTAACAATATAACAGTGAGGGCTGTGCCAGTCAAGTATAAACACCCGGTTGTATTTACATGTATAAGTACCTCCTTATGAATGGTAAGTAACACCAGATCTTTAGGGCTTCCCTGGTGGCGCAGTGGTTGGGAGTCCGCCTGCTGATGCAGGGGACGTGGGTTCGTTCCCCGGTCCGGGAGGATGCCATATGCCACGGAGCGGCTGGGCCCGTGAGCCATGGCCGCTGAGCCTGCACGTCCGGAGCCTGTTCTCCACAAAGGGAGAGGCCACAACAGCGAGAGGCCCGCGTACCGCGAAAAAAAAAAAAAAACAGATCCTTAAACTGTTCTACCAATGCTTATGAAATACAGCAATATCAGTGTGAATTCTGATCCTACTCTTAGTACCACCATGAGAGAGAGAAGGTGGCCTTGGTGGCCAAGGTGGAAACCAGCTCTGCTGTGGTGTGACTCGGTCCTGGCAGATGGATGGGTTTGGGTCGAGAAAATCAAGGCCGGAGAGCTACTGCGGTGCTTTTGGACCACCAAGCTGGACGATCTCCCTTCAACAACCTCTTTCCCCTCAGGTCAACAGTGTGTTTCCCCCTTCTTTTCTCCCAGGTGGTAATATAGGGCAGGAGGGTTTACATTCACCTGGCCTCTGTCAGCATTGACACAAGTGTTCATGACTATGGGAGTGGAAGAAGGAGAGACCCGGGTTGTGGTTAGGCCCAGTCCCGGCTGTGGCTGCTTTGGTAAGAGTGTGGTTTCAGGAAGAATATTCCAGTCTTTTTCCGAAGCTCACCTCCTGGTGAATTCACTAAAGGAATTCCAAGTCCCGGCAGAAGCAAAGGCCCTACCATTAGCGAAGGCTTGGAGAACTCCGAGGTTGGAAAAGAACCCTTGGGCTCTGAGGACTCGGCCAGGAGCTGGGGGCAGGCGGGTGGGGGTGGCTGCTAAGCTGCATGGGGGCAGCCCTTCTCTCACAGAGGGTGGGCACCTCCCTCACACTGGAGGGGCTCTGAGGCCCCTGAATCCTGATGTAGCAGCAGGTGAGGTAAGTTGAAACACGCTCCGGAGGACACATCTCAGGAACATGGAACACAGAAAATGCTGCTTTCATGAAGTGTACTCTCCTGTGCACACTGTGCCGTAATCCATGGGAGAAGGCCATCTGCACAACAGTGACACTCTCTAGTTGACTGAAACGAGACTTTTCTAGGAAACCCATTTTGAGTGGTGTATCTTACACGAGGTGAATATATTAACAGTATAATCACCAGGAAAATTTACATGTATATATGATGCTTATCAACGGTCAAGAATATCTAAGTGCTGAAGACCTTCCACGTCAAGGCTCCTTTTCTCAGGAGGATTCAGAGACATCCTGAGAAATATTTTCATTATCTCTGAATATGAATAAAGTAAATAATGGTACTGGGGAAAAATCTTTGGACCCTTCTGGCTTCAATGGGCTTAGGGTGGAAGCTCTCAGAGTCTAGCAGTTATTCCTACGGATGAGGAAGGAAAAGACCGTCCCCACTTTAGTACTTAACTCACTAAGGACTATCTGTTCGTGTCCCTGGTAACAAGCCCCTTCCGAGGTCCTAAGGGACCCGATATAGAGGGTGGAGGAAGAGAGACTGGTCATGGTTGGGATGAAGGACGGGATAGGATCCTGATGTCAGAAGGCCAGGCAGGCACTCAGTTGAAAAGTTGCTCTTTGTTGCATATCTAACAAACAGAAGGGCCGCAACCCCTCTCCTTTAAAGAGGCTCTATTTGGGGAAGGTTTTGGGCAGCCGTCATCTAGACCGATTACGCGCTGTGATGGGTCCAAGAATCACTTTCGCTCTTCTAAGGTTGAGCCTCATGTGCTGGGCTGATAGGCCTGTGTATAAAGAGCTCTCACAATCCAAAGGGACTCTTTTTGCAGAGTCCGTCCTAACGATTCCATTGTGCAGCCAATTTAAGACCAAATGCATAAACAGAATGTCAAACAGTGAAGAAGACCTTCCCTTCCCTGGAAGAGGAAAAGGATTCTGTGAGCATTGGTGCCCATGCTCCAGTACATTCTGCCCGTCAGCGGACACTGGGAAGAAGATTCACTCAAACCCAAATCATTATTTCCTATAGCAGTAGCTGGGGCTATAGGATGTGAAATGATGAGTAAAATCACTAGTCAATCTACATACTGTGCCTCCAGAGTTCAGCTGTTGGGAATAATTTTCTGGTTGAGGAAACAGAAGATGTAAAAGATTTCTCGGGGACTCCTTAGTTTTATCAGAGTCCAAATTTCCCAGCCTAGGCCAGAGTTTCTTCATTAGGTGGTTCAGAGAGACCATGGGTACCAGAATCAGCTGTAGGTGCTTTGGAGATTCCAGGCTTGGATCACAGACATCGGGCCTGAGAATCTTCACTGTGAGCAAGCTCCCTCACCTGCTGATCCTTTTGCACACTGAGGTTTAGGAATCACTGCTATGTCTTTAACCTCCCCTTGCTCTTTAAAACAAGCAAACAAATGAAAAAAAGGACATTACAGTTCTTCAGGTATAGTTCCTGCTCAGCCAATTCACAGACATTTTAAAGAAGTTAGCGTAACATTATTGGCCCGCCATTAACTTTTTGTTGTTGTTGTTGTTGTTGTTGTTGTACGCGGGCCTCTCACTGTTGTGGCCTCTCCCGTTGTGGAGCACAGGCTCCAGACGCGCAGGCTCAGCGGCCATGGCTCACGGGCCCAGCCGCTCCACGGCATGTGGGATCTTCCCGGACCGGGGCACGAACCCGCGTCCCCTGCATTGGCAGGCGGACTCCCAACCACTGCGCCACAAGGGAAGCCCCCTCCATTAACTTTTACATGTATTATAGCAGGCCTTAAAGAATAAGCTGTCCCAAAATGGAATGGGTTAGTGAATTTTCCATCACTGGAGGTGTTCAAGTAGAGGTTGGAAAACCACTTAGCAAGGATACTGTAGAAAGGATTCAAGTGTCAGTAGAGGGTCCCAGTCCTGAAGTAATGTATTACATTTCCTCCAGCTCTATAATCCTATGATAATATTACAACAAAACCAGCTTTAATATATCAAATACTATATTTTCAAAAGTCTAAGTGTACACTCAGAAATTTTACTGGTAGCTTGTAAAAGCAGCAAGAAAACCAGTCTATAAATCTGAAGTCCAGAAGCTGAGGACAGAACCAACAACAAACATGGGGATTCTTAGCTTTAATTCCAGCTCTGAAACTTACTGGCTGGCAGGGTGCTCATGATGACAAACAGATAAAGGACAAAGAGTCCGTCATCCTCACAATGGTCTACACATCCCAAGCATCCCGATATCTGATGTCACGGAAATGACTGCTGAGCCTTTTCACCCTTCATCTTGGTGTTCATCAGATCATAGACCTTAAATCCCTCCCAATGCTTTAGGTTCTTCAACCCTAGAGAAGGCTATCACTAAAGGACCAGGGAATCACAATCCTCGCGAGGATAAATGCCTGCCCGTGCTGGTGGATGGAGCGGTTTTCTACCACCCTAGCGTTTATTCTTCACTGTTCAGGAATGTGTATGTGTGCGATCATTGCTACTACACAAGAAGAATGCCGGCAGAGGTGGGGGTGAGGGTGGGGTTACAGTTAGCATATTACCCAAAGGCTCAGTGTAATGGGAACAGAAGTAGGCTTGTGCCAAACAGAATAAGAGGGGGACCCTGAGGTTCCCCAATTAATAACACCAGCGATTCATATGAAGCGCAGAGTGCCTTGGTGGAGCCGGAATGATTTGCTAAAACCATTTACAGGTATCCTCTTGATGAAATGACTGCCAAAGCGCCCACCCTTCAATCCACGTCGTATGGACTGTACACAAGCACCTTGACAGATGTGGACCTCAGACGTGAAAAGAGCACCTTGAGGTGATGGCTAAGAAGAGGAACGTTCAGCTTGATAGAAATTACGACGACAGGACCACTGTGAAGCCACATGTATGGATTCTTTCCAATCGTGCCCTTTACTTCTGAAACGCTTTTCAAGTTTTGGAATTTAAAACAAACGGAATCCAAAACCGCACCTGGCCATCCTAGCACTGTGGTTGGTACCCAGTAGGCGTTCAATCCATAGCTGTGAAAAGGATGAAAAGAGCGAGTCAATGAATGAATAAGTGAATGGATGAATAAGTGAACAAATGAATGGAGAGACAATAGTAGATTCCAAAAGTAATTAGGGCTCAATCCTGTAGCCCACTTCTAAGAATGACAGCCTTTTAGAAGATGCTGGTATTTTAGCTTCAGAGATTGCTAAGTATAATTTTGTGACGTATGAAACAGGATTTCAATTCTGCTTTGTTCCTGAATGATCAAGACAGAAAGACTCCTAAGAAGGGAAAAGAGGCAAGGGAGGGGAGGATGGCAGGAGGAAAGTCATGCTGAAGAGCTAATTGAAGATTTCTACTAGTAATTTTTAAATCTTAAGAGATGAACTGCCTAAGCCATGATAACTGAATTCAGTGCAAATGCTGGTTGTAGGATGGCTTGAACTGCTACGTGATATTTTATCGAATCTTCACACTGCAAATTTTGGGGAAATTAAGCTGTTTGTAACTTACTTTGGAGGAAAGAGAAATAATGTGCATGTAAACGTTAGCCAGGTCGATGACCTGTCTTTTGGTGCAATTTGATAGCTCCACCTGGGATACTAGCCAAACTCTCTTTGGGGAAAGACCTACTTTTAGAATACCAGCAATCTCCAAATCCATAATGGTGAATTACACGGGTCTGAGAATAAGAGGAAAAGCCACCATGACTAGAATGAAAGGATAATGCAGGGGGACTTGGGCTTCTCCGGGCTGCATGGTAGATGATTCTTTGGGTTTTATACTGCTCCTTCCTCGGCCCTGAGAACTCTTAATCCTATTTTCATTGCCCTAGTAAACCGGTAAATATTTTCCCCTCCTAGACTGCAGTTACTCACACAATAAACAGGTAATAAACATTTTACTGCCCTAAGCAAACTTCTGCTAGGCAGGCAGTCAGAAGAGAAAAGCCTGTGCAGAGAGTAACCCCCTACAGGATAAACTGCGGGGGGGCCAAAGGATGTGAGTAACCCTTTTAATGTCCTACACCCTCTCTGGGCTCCAGGAGAGTGACTAGGAGCTGCTGGGGTACATTAGCCGGCCCCCGGGGTCTGGATTCCTCTCTGCTTGATGCCAGTAGGGAAGATCTGATTTCACCAAAAGGTAATTTAGTTGCCATTTCAAAGCTCTGTCTAGCTAAATTAAGGATGAGGAATGAAACTGGAGTTTACAATCTCCCAGGTGAAACCATGGGCTGTGAGGCTGGAAAACCAAAGAAGTGACACTTAGCAGCTGACTGAAGTAGTTCTGGCAAGAGAATGATTCTGTTCAATTTCTGCTTGATCTCCAGTTTGCATGCTATTTTCCAACACATCCTGGTTTCATTGTGACTGTTTACATCCTCCCCCGATATCAAATCAAATAGTTGTTAACATGTGTTGACTCTGTGAAAGGCACGGTGGACATCCTTTGGCATCCTGTTTTTCCACTGTACTTAGGGTTCCCTCAAAAGCCCGTTACCTTCAGCTTAGTTGAGAGCATCTTATAGTTCCAACTGCATAGGAAATATTTCAGTTTCCTTTAACCTTGAAGGTATAGCTTGCAGCTATTAGAAGACTCGGCACCTTTCCCCATCTCAGGGAAATAAGGGCAGAGCCAAGGAGAATATGAGAAGCTCTGTTTCTTCCTCTGCCATTTAACTTATTTATGGGAGATGAAAATCTTACTTACATAAATATTTTCCACCAAATAGCATGCCAAATGTGAATGTATTAACCCAAGGCAAAATGATAAACGGATCTGCATAAACAATTTTCCAATTCATCTAGGTTGAAAGAATGATTATTTCGTAAATCAACAGTTCTTTGATATCATTTGCAGTTAATTTATGGTATTTTGCTCTAATTTTATTTTGGAATATTCATTTTTGTTGTATTTTATGGCAGAAGTGTTGCGATTTGTCTAGCAAGAACTAAAACATGCTGACATGTCTAAAGAGATCTATTTGAGGTCAGATCACATCCAGAGTGGCTGCTGTCTTGCCTACAGGACCCTAGAAACCCCACACCCACTTCTGCTTTTGCTTTTCTTTTGAACCTTTCTTGAGAGGGTCAAGGAAATGACTCAGCAGATAACAGATTAGAAAGCACTTTGAAGATGCACATTGATAAATAAAAGAAAAATAAAGAAGCTACTGGCCACTACTGGAAAAAGTGCAGGGTGCTGCCAGGCTACCAGCCATTCTGGCAGAGGTTTTCCAGTAGAGTCTTTCCCTGAATTGTGCTTGAATGACTCCTACAAAAGCAGGATGGAAATACACCCAAAGCAGATATCTGCAAAGTGGAGCCCTTAAATCCCCAAACAAAAGGCACAAACACTGGATGGCAAAGCATAGGTATAGTCAGAAGCAAAGGGGAAGAGATCACAGGTGGACCAAGGATCCAAGTCAAGGGGTTTGTGGAAAAAAGGGGTGGGGTGGCTAAAAAAGTGACTAACAAAGAGCAGGAAACAATCCTTCTGTTTGCTCGGCATTAGGCTGATATTCTGTGTCCTACTTTGGTTCTGGCATTTACAGAATGACATGGAGAAAACTGGTGAGGACCCAGAGACCGGCAACAGCCATGATTCAAAGGATAGAAAAAGGGGCCTCAAAGTGAGATGAAAGGAATTGGGTTGTTTATCCTGGAGCAAAAAAGGTTAAGAGGTGACAGAAACAGTATTCAAATACAGGAAGGGTTTTGGAGGGGGACTGACCAGCTTCTCCACGTGCAGGGAGACTGATGAGAGGTAACAAGGGGCTTAAAAAGAAAGTTGGGATAGCCTCATCCACCAGAGGCCAGACAGCAAAAGCAAGAAGAACTACAATCCTGCAGCCTGTGGAACGAAAACCACATTTACAGAAAGACAGACAAGATGAAAAGGCAGAGAACTATGTACCAGATGAAGGAACAAGATAAAACCCCAGAAAAATAACTAAATGAAGTGGAGATAGGCAACCTTCCAGAAAAAGAATTCAGAATAATGCTAGTGAAGATGATCCAGGACCTCGGAAAAAGAATGGAGGCAAAGATTGAGAAGATGCAAGAAATGTTTAACAAAGAACTAGAAGAATTAAAGAACAAATACCTAGAAGAATTAAAGAACAAACAAACAGAGATGAACAATATAGTAACTGAAATGAAAAAGACACTAGAAGGAATCAATAGCTGAATAACTGAGACAGAAGAACACATAAGTGACCTGGAAGACAGAATGGTGGAATTCACTGCCGTGGATCAGAATAAAGAGAAAAGAATGAAAAGAAATGCAGACAGCCTAAGAGACCTCTGGGACGACATTACACGCAACAACATTCGCATTATAGGGGTCCCAGAAGGAGAAGAGAGAGAAAAAGACCCGAGAAAATATTTGAAGAGATTATAGTTGAAAACTTCCCTAACATGGGAAAGGAAATAGCCACCCAGGTCCACGAAGCACAGCAAGTCCCATAAAGGATAAACCCAAGGAGAAACATGCCGAGACACATAGTAATCAAATTGACAAAAATTAAAGACAAAGAAAAATTATTAAAAGTAACAAGGGAAAAACAACAAATAACATACAAGGGAACTTCTATAAGGTTAACAGCTAATTTCTCAGCAGCAACTCTACAAGCCAGAAGGGAGGGGCATGATATATTTACAGTGATGAAAGAGAAGAACCTACAACCAAGATTACTCTACCTGGCAAGGATCTCATTCAGATTCGACAGAGAAATCAAAAGCTTTACAGACAAGCAAAAGCTAAGAGGATTCAGCACCACCAAACCAGCTCTACAACAAATGCTAAAGGAACTTCTCTAAGTGGGAAACACAAGAGAAGAAAAGGACCTACAAAAATAAACCCAAAACAATTAAGAAAATGGTAATAGGATCATACATATTGATAATTACCTTAAACATGAATGGATTAAATGCTCCAACCAAAAGACACAGGCTTGCTGAACAGATACAAAAACAAGACCCATATATATGCTGTCTACAAGAGACCCACTTCAGACCTAGGAACACATACAGACTGAAAGTGAGGGGATGGAAAAAGATATTCCACGCACATCGAAATCAAAAGAAAGTTGGAGTAGCTATACTCATATCAGATGAAATAGACTTTAAAATAAAGAATGTTACAAGAGACAAAAAAGGACACTACATAATGATCAATCCAAGAAGATATAACAATTATAAATATATATGCACCCAACATAGGAGCACCTCGATACATAAGGCAACTGCTAACAGCTATAAAAAAGGAAATTGACAGTAACACAATAGTAGTGGGGGACTTTAACACCTCACTTACACCAATGGACAGATCATCCAGACAGAAAATTAATAAGGAAACACAAGTTTTAAATGACACAATAGACCAGATAGATTTAATTGATATTTATAGGACATTCCATCCAAAAACAGCAGATTACACTTTCTTCTCCAGTGAACACGGAACATTCTCCAGGATAGATCACATCTTGGGTCACAAATCAAGCCTTGGTAAATTTAAGAAAACTGAAATCATATCAAGCATCTTTTCCAACTGCAATGCTGTGAGATTAAAAATAAGTTACAGGGAAAAAAATGTAAAAAAACACAAACACATACAGGCTAAACAATACGTTACTAAATAACCAAGAGATCACTGAAGAAATCCAAGAGGAAATCAAAAAATACCTAGAGACAAATGACAATGAAAACACGATGATCCAAAACCTATGGGATGCAGCAAAAGCAGTTCTAAGAGGTAAGTTTATAGCAATACAATCCTACCTCAAGAAAGAAGAAAAATCTCAAATAAACAATCTAACCTTACACCTAAAGGAACTAGAGAAAGAAGAACAAACAAAAACACAAAGTTAGTAGAAGTCAAGAAATCATAAAGATCAGAGCAGAAATAACTGAAATAGAAACAAAGAAAACAATAGCAAAGATCAATAAAACTAAAAGCTGGTTCTTTGAGAAGATAAATGAAATTGATAAACCTTTAGCCAGACTCATCAAAAGAAAGAGGGAGTGGAAGGACTCAAGTCAATAAAATTAGAATAGAGAAAAAAAAAAAAGTTGGCGCACGTTCAGTTGCCTAGAAGGAAGAATTCAGGGAAAGGCAGGATAAGTACTATATGCAGGCTAATATGGACCTTGGACTTAACATGTCCAGAACAGAATTTCTGTTCTTTTTCCCCCCCAACTCCTGACACTCATGACGTCTCCTCTATTTCAGTAGACAATACCAACACCGACCCTGTTGGCCAAGGAAAAGTCCTAGGAATCATTCACATGTCCTTCTTTCCCTACCCACCCCAATCCAGTCCTTCAGCAGATCTTGTCAGCTCAACCTCCAGAACAAAGTCTGAATTGGCCCACTTTTCAAACTGCACCACTATCTTCCCCATCCAAGCCATCAGCATCACTTGCTTGGACTCAAGCCAGGAGGATCCTTATATCCTCCTTCAATCCATTCTCCATAGGGCTGCTTTTTAGAGCATAAATCAGACCATGTTGCTCCCCTGCTCAGCACCGTCCAAAGACTTCCCATCACACTTAGAATAACTCATCCTCTTTACCATGGCCTTCAAGGCTCTACATCACCTGGCTCCTGTCTACTGCTGGGGCCTCATCACCTCCTCCATCCCTGTCTCCCTGCTGCTCACTTTAGCCACACTGACTTCCTTGATGTTCCTGAACAAGCCAGCCTTGTTCCGTCTTTGCACCCGCTGCTTCCTCAGCCTGGAACACTCTTGTCTGACCTCTTCACTCAGCTGGTTCCTTTTTGTCAATCAGGCCTCAGCTCAAGTGTCACCTCTGCAGGCCTCCTCCAGCCACTAGCCATGCATAGTCTGAGGGTGGGGACTTTATCTTTTTCCCAATGGTGTCCTCAAGCCTCAAACAGGTACCTGACGCATTGCAAGTAATGCAATAAATATTGGTTTAATAAAGGATAGGTTGACTATAAAAGGAGGTTGTTATATCCCAAGAGAGCTGGAGATGAGAAAAAGAAACTGCTGTGAATGGACTAGATGATGTTTTGGTCAGAGATTCACAGGGCTGTGTATCTTTGAAGTGGGGAGGGGGCCTAGCCTACTCCATTGAGGTCCTAGAGAAGAGTAAAACCAGTGGGGCATCATCCTTACTAGGGTCAGGGAATTTTAGGAGAGTTTCCCTGAGCAAAGGAAAAAGCACTGAGGGCTGACCTTGGGTCTTGGAGGATAGTCACGGTGGAAGGAGAGAAGGATGGGGATGTAAGATCCACTACCCCACTCAAAAACCATTGAGCTGGGCTTCCCTGGTGGCGCAGTGGTTGAGAGTCTGCCTGCCGATGCAGGGGACATGGGTTCGTGCCCCCGTACGGGAGGATCCCACATGCCGCGGAGCGGCTGGGCCCGTAAGTCATGGCTGCTGAGCCTACGCGTCCGGAGCCTGTGCTCTTCAACGGGAGAGGCCACAGCAGTGAGAGGCCCGCGTACCGCAAAAAAAAAAAAAAACCATTGAGCTGGATCACCCGTTAGGATGAATTGAGATGTCTATTCCCTTTTTACTTCATAAAGAGTCATGAGAGGCTCAGCTGCTCCCTTACTCTTCCTGAAAGTGAGTCCACAGCTCTGCTTCCATAACATTTATAAGGCCCTAGTGATTTTAAGTTACCATAGGAAATGCTGTGAGTCATCACAAATCTACGTCACATCGTCTACTTTTTAAAACAATTTTTACTGGAGTAGAGTCGACTTACAATGCTGTGTTAGTTTCTGCTGTGCAGCAAAGTGAGTCAGCTATATATATATATATATATATATCTCTCCACTCTTTTTTAGATTTTTTTTCCCATATATGTCATTACAGAGTATTGAGTAGAGTTCCCTGTGTGATACCGTAGGTCCTTATTAGTTATCTATTTTACATATAGTAGTGTATATATGTCAATCCCAATCTCCCAATTTATCCCTCCACATCTCTGATTCAGAATTGGACTAAGAAGGGATAGGAAGGACCACTGGAAGACATGGTTGCAAGATTTCTGTAGGCCTTGCATGCAATGACTTTCCATTGCCTCAGCCAGTTAGCCAAGGCTTTAAGATCAGGGTCAATAGTTTCAATTTTATTTTTGCCCTTAATGTCCCGGAAGAGCCGAGGGCAGCCTTTGACGGGGGTGGGCGGGGGAGGGGGAACTGTGTAAATGTTAATGATTGATTGACTCATAGACCTCACAGAATGCAGACTCTCGCAGGTTTCTAGTAGGCTTTGCTGCCCTTCAGTTCAAAATTTCAAAGTGTTATAATCAGGTGGCTGATAATAATTGAAGATAACTGAAGTAAATTTAGAAATTTAATTTAAAGAATACTTTATGACACCCCCCCCAAAAAAAACCCCTCCAAGTGGTCACAATTTTAATTGTGTTTTTTAAGGCTTATAGCCCTGATTGTTTCTATTTAACATTGTTTCTAAAATGTTTAAGAAAGGCCAGTGAAATCTCCTTAAATTTAGAAATACAAGTTAATATCTGCTGTCTATTTCAAGAAGTATTTCTTGGGCTATATCTGTATCCTGGGATCTGCTAGCAATACATATAAGCATAGGATATGCTGACAGACTGGAACATGGGCTGGATTCTTTATAAATCAATAACTGGAGGAGGGATGAGGGACTGGCTGCTTTGGTGATTTCATTTTTAGCCACAGCTGGCCGGATTGCTTATTGGAAAATAAAAGTCCTGGCAGATTGAGCTTGACAATAACCAGGCTTGACTACATTGGCCCCTTCTCCACTCTCTGCAATTAGAATGAGTGGAGGAGGGGAGGCCGACAGGGAGAGACTTCTCTCCTCCTCTGTCACAGATCCGTCTTAGTTTATTTTGGAGGGCACAGGCCATATGTCGCCCATGTAAAGTGCTGTTCCCTGTCAGCTCGTGGACTCTGCTGTTTTTGTGCCTCCAGGCCAGCTGAGGTGCTGCTGTTTCAGACTTCCAAGCTTCTTAAGAAGCACATGAAAATCGGGAGCCAGGCTATCCAAAGCAGTGTCACTATCTGCATTTAAGTAAAATTAAATAAAAAATTCAGTTCCTCAGCGGTACTAGCCACTTTTCGAGCGTTCATAACCACATGTGGCTAGTGGCGACTGCCTGGGACCATGCAGATAAAGGACATCTTTTATATCCCAGAAAGTTGTATCACATGGCCCTGATCCAGAAAACTCACTTGGTGCCAAGAGGCCCCTTCCTTCCTCTGTTCACAGCTACTGAAATCTTCACACCTTCGTGGTGATGAAGAGAATTGGGTCTCTTAGAAGTTGAGAATTTTCTGGGTGCCATGCATCTATGTAAAATGTGGGTACCACAAATCTGTGACATAGCTCAAGGAACCTCAAACCAAGGACTCTGAACGAACCTCAGATTTCTCAGTGGAACCCTACCCTGTGCTTTTATTCTACCAGACTGAGAAGGCACATGGAACGCTTTACCCTGTGTTTGCTACCTTTTCATTGTTCATCACCTGTGATCCCTGACAGAGATGCATTTCATCCTCTGTGGGGCTCTGCATGTGTCTCCCTTTTCTGATGACGAAGAACTACGGAGGCTCTGAGAATTAACCTGTGCTTCTAAGGCAGTCACTGAAATCATAACTTCGATGCTCAGCAATCACTACAACTGGTTCCACTAACTTCTTACCCATAATGCCTTAGTCTCTGAATGCTGCTTGCATTGCATATTACGAATTCTAAGTTCTTAATTTACTTACTGCCCTCAAAATGTGTTGTACATCATCATCAAAAAAATAAAGTTGCAGAAGAAAACCTAGAAACACCCTAGGACTTCCCTGGTGGTGCAGTGGTTAAGAATCCACCTGCCAATGCAGGGGACAAGGGTTTGAGCCCTGGTCTGGGAAGATCCCACATGCCACAGAGCAACTAAGCCCATGCGTCACAACTACTGGGCCCACATGCCGCAACTACTGAAGCCCGCGCACCTAGAGCCCACGCTCTGCAACAAGAGAAGCCACCACAATGAGAAGCCCGCGCACCACAACAACGAAGAGTAGGCCCCGCTCGCCGCAGCTAGAGAAAGCCCGCGCACAGCAACGAAGACCCAACGCAGCCAAAAATAAATTAATTAATTAATTAAAAAAAATTTAGAGACATCCTAAAACATGAAGCAATATAACACACTCTTTCCAACTCGGATCAGAATTTATTCTGTACAACTCAGTTGCTGAACTTTTGGGGTGTGAACAGTAAATGGGAAAGCCCTTTATACTCACAAATTGATATAAAACTGGGGAGTTCTACATTTTGCAAGGTTGAGGTGTGGTGAATAAATTTGGTAAACTTCAGGGTCTTGACATTTGATAAACCTCAAAGTCCCAATTCTATCACTAGATTGGATTTATGGTAAGAGCTTGATTCTAATGATTTTGAAGCACTCATCCATGGAAGCTGCGCTGCACACCCATTATGGCTATTTTCTCTGCACAGGCCTCATTTGTTTCCCTGCATTAGGCAGGATTAGCTATTATTGTTCTAATGTCATAGGTGGGCACACCGAGATAAAAGACTCACGCCACCCCACAGGCAGTGAAGTTTGGTTTTACTTCCAGGACACGGAACACAAGCCAAGCTTATTTCATGTCTAGACCATGTGGTATGGTGATGCTGCCTTTTCTGCAAAACTTGAGAAAATATCTGGCACCCAAAGGTCAAGGCAATTGAGTAAAACGAACAGCATAAAACGGTAATGATGACAAAATCCCTTCACAGCATTTCCCCCACGCGCCAGCACCCCGTTTATGTCATTTGATTAGATAATATATTCGATGATCCCTTTGGTCCAACGGAAGCTGAATCTGACTGGAGGCAGGAGGATGCTGAGTCCCAGGGAGAACTGCACTACAGAACACGAACATTGAGATCATGTGGTGGGATGTGGAAGGGAGAGGAAAAATGATGACACTCCAAATTAAGGCTAGATCCATATGCCCAATTCATAAATCAGCTTTAAAAAATAATCAGGCAAAACATTTTTTGGAAGAATTTAAGTGACTTGCAGGCCAACCTGGCATAGTGAAATTTAGAGGGCACGTTTTGAGGGCAGTAAGTAAATGAAGAACTTAGAATTCATCATACGCAATGCAAGCAGCATTCAGAGACTAAGGCATTATGGGTAAGAAGTTAGTGGGAACAGTTGTAGTGATTGCTGAGCATCGAAATTATGATTTCAATGACTGCCCTAGAAGCAAAGGTTAATTCACGTGGACACAGAAACAAGTGTTGGCTCACATACCTCTGTAGAAAAGACTTGGACGGCTCTCCCCATCTTAACAGGCTCTCAGGAAGGGCAGTACACAGGCTAAGTGGAGGTGAGCCTTCCTCACACCTCTTTCAGTCAGTCTGTACTGAATGGCACAGTCCAGCCCAGGAGCACCTGTGGGCTGCCCTCTTTTATTGTGGAGGAGGTGGCCAGGGCCCAGTGGTGTATGTGCCTGGAACCCACAGCATCTGGGGGAGAGGCTTCACTTTAAACAGAGGTCTCTGCTGTCAACCCCTCAGCTGTTTGTGGCTGGAACATGTCCGGGGCTCAATTCTGAATCATTTCTTACCTAAAAGCAGTCTTCCCCTCTAACTTTCAGATGGGGATTTGCGACATCCCAAGTAGGGCCTTACAGTTTTATTTGCTGCTCTTCCCTAGGCTCCAAATTTGGCTGTAGGCTGCCTATTTCCAGTGTCTGGGAACCTCAAGAAGGGAGCAATGCATAAAACCTCCAGCTAATACGAATCCTTCCCCAGGGCTTGGCATTTAGCTGCAGCTCCATCAGGCATTTAGAATTGTGGCGGCGGGGTGGGGGGGTGGGGGAGGCACATGCAGCCTCCCTGAGTCCAGGGGCCTTAAAGACAATGTGTTCCTTATAAGCCCGTTTGTGCTCCGACTAGCTGTGGCACAGGACAATGGACACGTGTAGCCTGCTGTTCCTATGTAAATGCCACGTCCAGGGCAGTCTGCATCCGGCAGATGGCTAATTTCTCTGCTCTAACCTCATTTCTCCAGTGTTCCTGTGTTGGTGTGATGTTCTGCCCCTGGAGTCAGGTCCTAATGGCTGTCAAATGTTCAGAGACAAAAGTGGCGTCTACACATCATTCCTGCAAAGGCCGTGACTGGCTGGGAACTGTGGCGGCGGCGGGGGCAGCGGCTGTAGCCCAAGCTGCGTGGTGGGCGGCACCTGCCAGTGCCGGGCTGCTCAGGGCTGGCTTTTCTGCGTCTAAGTGTCAAGTGCAACACTTTCTTTTGTTATCGCCTGCAGCCCCTGGACCCCAGCGTGCTGAAAGCCCTGTGTCTTTCCGTTGGGATCAACAGCCACTTCCTTAACTGCCCCTTGCTAGCTCACACTGCCTCTTGGCATCCGTCTGATCGTGCACATTTGGGCAGGGCCTCGTCACAGATTCGGGGGTGGCGGTGTGAACCCGTGGCCCCTCGGAAGCCCCGCTGCAGCGAGCAGACAGGTAATCCTCCTAGCCGGGGACCCTGCCCGTCAGCGGTGGATGCGCATTCATCTTCAAATTATGTTGTGTGACAGCCTGGGCTGCTAAACACCATTTTAACATGCAGATTGACTCCTCTGAGCCTCTTCATTATGCATGTAGCGGTCTGTTTTCAGACTAACCAGCATGTCAGAGAGGCCCGCCATCCTTTTTCCACCTGGGGGAGGAAACAGCTCACTGACTGTCGGCGGGGGGGGGGGGGGGGGCATGGATATTAAAATGCATATGTTTACATTCCTGAGCATCCGCACACAACCGCTTTCCCTGATGCAAGAGAAGCCGGAGAAGAAAAGACAGGACTCTTGATTCTGCCATTCTAGGGCAATGGCCATGCAGAACAAGGTGCCTGTGTTGCAGACAGGAGCCAGCTAGGCAAGGCCAACCCGATGCCCACTAGCCCGCCTGGGTGCATCCACACAAGACCTCCCCTTAGCGACACAGACCCCCTCCCCGTTCTCACACACACAGCCTGAAGTATTTTAAGCAGCACACTTGCAATTTCCTGTTTCTAAAACCGTCCTGCATCTCCAACGGCATTCCAAAGGATCTTGGCGAGTGACAGGATGAGACGATTAAGAGCGCACGAGCACAGGGCCTGGTTAGGTGGCTCCGGGGTTACCTAGGAGGCTTGGGGACCCCCTTACCACCCCTTCCCTCTACTCTACCTGGTGCGATTCACTTCCACTTGCTAAGGATACTTCCCTATGGCCCTAGGCTGCTACTGCATGAACACTGATGTTTTCGTGTGTGTGTGTGTGTGTGTGTGTGTGTGTGTGTGTGTGTGTGTGTGTGTGTGTGTGTGTGTGTGTGTGTGTGTGTGTGTATCTCCTTTCTCAAGGATCTCTTTCCCTTCCTTAAAAAGGAATCACGTTTGCATTGCTTTGTAAAATCCTACCTGTTCCTATTCAGTCCCCTGGTGTGGTATTTTGTCCATTTTTTAGGGCCTTACGCCTTCACCCGGGTATGCCCTGGCCAAGGCAGCGGCCCCCTTCTTTCACCTCCGATCAGCAGGGGCTTCCAAAACTGGGGATTAAGGGGCTCCCCTGCTTCATTTCTTTGTTGCCACCAGAGACAGATCCTGGACAGGCTTAGAAGGCTAGCTTGGACACAAAAGCTTACGAGCCCAGGGCTGACACCTGGCTTCCTAAATGACAGCCACCCTGCCACATGCCTTCGGGGTAGGGGAGAACGGAACCCATTGTCTGAACTCCATCCTGCCCCTTAGCTTCTGGGTTCTCCCAGGCATTGCCAGATCCTGATATCAAGAGCATGGATGAAGTTTTGCTATTTACATGTTTAAAATATTAAACAGCAGAGTTCATTTTAGTAGGGCTCTGGGCAGAAAATAAAACTGACAGCAGAGCCGTATTCTGAATTCCCTTGGAAAGGCTGTGAGTAGGAAGAAAATGGTTACCGATGAGTGCCCTGGGCAGTAAATACGGCTTTTTATTTTTGTACGGAATACGGTGATCCCCACTGACAAGAACAGGTTGCATGTGGTTGCTGGGCTGTTGCTCGGCTGGTGTCACACTGTACAGCACTGTTTGGAAAGACATCCCCCAGCAAGAACAATATGGCTACCCAGTGCCTGAGGTGATGTGTACAGAGATCTGTCCCCTTGTTCACATACCACCTGCCTAAATATTTTTTTTTTCCTGTGATAAAGCAAATGGATTTCCTGAATTTAAAATGCTACTGAGGGTTTTTGGTCCTGGAACTACGCTGGGTTTTAAGAAAGCCCCTTGACTGACAAATGAGCACGTGCCAACTTGCGCTCTGCAAGCTTCTCAAACCTGTGAGAAGGAGGGTTGTGAATCTCAATTCCCATAGTTACTTGCCAGGTGGACCTGGGGAAGTCACTAAATCTTGAATTTTAAGTTGGTGGTGGTGCAATGGGTAAAATGCATGGTGTCCCCCACCAAATTCATATGTTGAGGTCCTAACCCCTAGGACCTCAGAATGCGACTGTGTTTGACATAGGGTCTTTAAAGAGGTAATTAAGGTTACATGAGACCATTAGGGTGGGTCCTAACCCCGTATGACCGGTATCCTTGTAAGAAAAGGAGTTAGGACACAGACACACACAGAGGGAGGATCTTGTGAAGACAGTGGAAGAAGACAGCCATCTACAAGTCAAGGAGAATGTCTCTCAGAAGAAATGAACCCTGCCAACACCTTGGACTTCCAGCCTCCAGAACTACGAGGAAATAAATTCTTTCGTTTGAGCCACTCAGTCTGTGGTCCACTGTTACTGCATCCCAAGCAAACGAACACAGGGGCGATGAGTACTAATGTACCTCAAGGATGTGAGAAACAATAGAAGGGGAAAAGGGGCATTTAACAGTATTTTGGGGATTTCAAGCATCATTTTAGCTGATCTGTTTTAAGAAGCCCCGTAAATCTCAGCCCAGATGCTACTTTCACAGAGATTAGGTGGAAATTGGGTTGTTTTCTGTTGGCAAAATACCTGCAAAAGACTGGCCGCTCTTTGGCTTCCTGTTCTTAAGGCAGAACTGACATCTTGAACTGAGAAAATGCTGTGAAGGACCTCGCTGGCCCTTCAAATAAATCGCTAGATTTTTGTTTGAACCAATCAATCGGTTCTCCAAGGTGGCAGCTGGTAACAAACACATCTGTCAATACGACAGTCTTGCGGTCCCCGGGCAGGTTGTGTTCCCAGCAGGAAGCACGGCTCAGCAGTTACTTATATTTGGAAAATGGATAACCGAGGATTATGTGTTTCAAGAGGTGAGGCTGAAGTGGGGTCCAGGTTAATGCTAGTACAGTTTCCACTGGAGAAAGAGAGCACCGTCTATTGATTTCAGGGAAATGATACGTGTTCCCAGCTTTGCTTTCCAATATCCTGCTTCTCATCTGTGTGGGGCCATCCTCCGGCAGAGTCTGAACACCCTGCCTTCCAGAAGCACCCCTGCCAACTGTTGCTGTAGGAAGTGCTGAATCACGAGAGCACGGTCGGAGCAAAAAGAAATATTCTACGTCTAAGAGAAACACGGACATGACTTAATTGGGTTTGCTGAGTTTTCTCTCCTGGGCTACAGGCACCACTCAGCTGAGCCCTCCCCATTCTGTATCCCCACTCAGGCCAGTATCCCGCAGGGAGTTTCCTTACACTTCACTTACTCATTCTCAGCCGAACAGACACAAATGTTAATGTAATTCTGTGTCCCTTAATCAAATACAAGTCCCCTCCTGGAACAGGGAGACCTACAATTTAAAGGAACACTGGTTAAAGATCATCTGATATCTTTGTTTAATATTCTTTTTTGTTGAATTCACTGAGTGTAGCCTTTTCATATCATAAGACACCAGAACCAAGGAGGAAGCACCCCTTTCTAAATTGTTTTTCCTCTTCTCTGTATTACACCTCCTCTTCTTTCTTCCAAAATGCCATTTTCCAAGTCAGTAAGCTTATATAAATCCCAAGTCACACTACTTTTCTAAACTATTTTCAAGTCCCTTTTCTGGGATTTAATATCTCCTATGATAACCAAAAGTAGACACAGAATAGCATTAATGTTTTCCATGTTATTTTAAGTTTTCTATATTATTTTTTCTTTTAACCCCCAAGCATCCTATTGGCTTTTTAAATTGCTGCTGGATAGCAGACAGATATTTTCCCCAAGTTACCATGACTCTTAAATTATTTTACTATGAGTTCAGAGCCTATCAGAGATGATGAGAAGTTGAGATTATTTTCCCCAAAGTGCATTAGTTGACACTTAACCAAAATGGATTTCATCTGCTGTCACACTACCCAGTCCCCTAGTTTGCTTAGCTTTGCCTGAAGTGTTTCATAGCGATCCTTAATTTTTTATTAACTGTGCCAATTCAAAGCTTCCTACTTAACTCTCTGCTTCAGAGCTTTTGCCCTCCACTCTCTTCACACTTTTGAAAATCAGTGCCTTTTAAAAGGTGTGGAATGAAGCACTATTTGGGTAGATGCTATGCTAAGGGATACATAAAAGATCCCAACAAATTAATGACAACACACCTGAAGGTTAGGCTCCAGAGTAAAATTCAACCTCAAGAAGCACCTTCATTCCTATGCTGAGAAGAAATGATCCTAAAATGTTTCCCCTTTCACTGGGATATTAAATTAAAAACTCAGATAGGGGGACTTCCCTGGTGGTCCAGTGGTAAAGGATCCACCTTACAATGCAGAGGATGCGGGTTCGATCCCTGGTCAGGGAACTAAGATCCCCACATGCCGCGGGGCAACTAAGCCCACGGGCCACAGCTACTGAGCTCGCACACCTCAACTAGAGAGCCCACGTGCCGCAACTAAGACCCAACGCAGCCTAAAATAAATAAAAAATAAATCTTAAAAAAACCCCAAAAACCTCAGATAGGAATCCTAGCAGGGAGCTAATTTTCCTGTAGAGCCACCCTCTCTTCTGTCTTCCTTTGTGGTGGCAGCCGGGGGCCTGCCGAACACTTGTCTTCCTATCCCTCTTCACAGTGCTTACTTCTTTTAACTGAATAGAAACTAGGATCAGTGAGTTCATTAGATGCTCTTCCATGGTTATTTCCTGGTTTCTTTTCTCGGATATTAAGAGAACGATAAATATGTTGCATCTTGTCACCAATTCTTTACTCCAAGTTGTCTCTAATCCTTTCCGCTACACAACCAGAAGAGGAACTAATAAAATGAAATCCTCCAACTTCAAAATGACCATTAAGAATATTGCTCTTGGGCTTCCCTGGTGGCGCAGTGGTTGAGAATCTGCCTGCTAATGCAGGGGACACGGGTTCGAGCCCTGGTCTGGGAGGATCCCACATGCCGCGGAGCAACTAGGCCCGTGAGCCACAGCTACTGAGCCTGCGCGTCTGGAGCCTGTGCTCCGCAACGAGAGGCCACGATAGTGAGAGGCCCGCGCACCGCGATGAAGAGTGGCCCCCGCTTGCCACAACTAGAGAAAGCCCTCGCACAGAAACGAAAACCCAACACAGCCAAAAATAAATAAATTAATTAATAAACTCCTAACCCCAACATCTAAAAAAAAAAAAAAAGAATATTGCTCTTAAACTGGACTTCCCTAGCGGTCCAGTGGGTAAGACTTTGCCTTCCAATGCAGGGGGTGCAGGTTCGATCCCTGGTTGGGGAGCCTAAGGTCCCACATGCCTTGCAGGCAAAAATCCAAAACATAAAAAGGAAGGGATATTGTAACAAAATTCAACAAAGACTTTAAAAAATGGTTCACATCAAAAAAATCTTTGGAAAAAAAAAGAATATTGCTCTTATGGAAACAACCAGAGTGTCCATCAATGGACAAACGGATAAAAATGTGGTATATGGAATATTGTTCAGCCATGACAGAGGAGGAAATCTGGCTGTTTGCAACAACTCAGACATACCCAGAGGGCACTATGCTAAGTGAAAGAGGTCAGACAGAGAAAGACAAATATTGTATGATCTCACTTATATGTGGAATCTAAAAAAGCTCAACTTGGAGAAACAGAGTAGAATGGTGGGCAGTGAGGAAATGGGGAGTTACTGGTCAAAGGGTACAAACTTCCAGTTATAAGATTAACAAGTTCTGTGGACCTAACAAACAGCTTGGTGATTATAGGTAATAATGCTGTATTATATACTTGAAAGTTGCTAAGAGAGTAGATCTTAAACATCCTCACCATAAAAGAGAAATGGTAATCACCTGAGGTGACAACAGTGTTAGCTAATACTATGGTGGTAACCATTGTGCAATATATAAATGGATCAAATCAACACGTTGTACACCTTCAACTTACACAATGTTATCTGTCAATTATGTCTCAATAAAGCTGGAAAAAAAAGAATGGGGCTGAGACTACTAGTTGCCTGTCAAGTATCCATTTCCCCCATTTTTAACTGGTCCCTCTGCTATCCAGCTAAAAGACTATAATCCCCAATCTTCCTTGCAGATAAAAAGTGGCCAAGAAACTAAAAGTGATGTAAGTGATGCAAGTAAGATGTAAGTGAGTTTGGGGAGATCTTCTTGGAGATTTCCTTCAAAGAGGGCATGCATTCTTCTGTCCCTGGAAGTTCTGCCTGGAACTCTCATGTGATGGCTGGAGCTCTAGAAGCCGTTATAGACCATGAGGGTCACAAGTTAGGAATGGCAGAGTAGAGAGTTGGAAGAAACCTGAGTTTTTGATGGCTTTGTGGAGCTGCCATACTAGCCCTGGACTGCATACTCCTGTACTTCCTATATAAGAAAGAAAAATAAACTTTGCTATTTTTTAAGCCACTATTTCGGGAGTGGGGAGGTGAGGGTGAGGGTGGGGGTGGGGAACCTCTGTTTTTGCAGCTGTATCTAATTTTTACCGATTCAGAAAGAGTTGGCTTAGGTTTATTTCATATAACCAAGACCTTTTAAGGCTAGAGAGTGGCATTAGAGATCATCATGTAAAATCCTTCTAAATACAGCCAATTTATTTCATTTGTTGAGTCTACTATGTGAAAGTCAGTAGTGCCATAAGAGGAGGCAAAATGCTGTGAAATATGGTTTTCCCTTAAAGGAGCTTTCATCACACAATTGAAAATAGTATAAGGCAGAATATGTCAAACATCGTAAGACAGGAACGCACAGTGTACTGCAGAAACATTGGGAGAATTACAATTGATGAGGAGGCAGGATGAGTGGTCCTGAACCAGGGAAGGCTTCACAAAAGGTGTTTGAACTGAGCCTTGAAGAGGGGTAGCGTTTCACAGCAAGGGTGGACAGAGGGAAATACAATCTAGACAGAGGGAGCCTGGTGAGCTAAGAAAGGTGAAGTGCAGGTGAATCCAGCCTGGGTAGGAATTGTTGGTGTCCTGGTGTGAGCAGATACAGGAGGATGTAAAGATGCAACAGGGGTAAGGCCTGGATGGGAGCTTGGAATCTGAGTCTTGATTATCATGTAAGTTTTTATTTTAGTCTGTAAGTACTGGGAAGCCATCAAAGTTTTCTGCCCCGAGAAGTGATATATAATCAGTTTTTTAAGGGAGTCTTGGAAACAGGAAATATTGGAAATGAGAGAGGAGGTTACTCCAAAGATATTTTACAACCTCAACGAGGGCAACGTTGTTCAGAAAGGAAGGGGGTGATGCAAAGGGCATGGAATGATCTGGATCTCGGGGCTGACGCTGACTGAACGTGGGTGACTGAAAGGCTTTGAAGCTATTAACCAGACTTTGAGGAGGCCAAGCTTGAGGCGCCAGAATGATATTCTCAGGAGAAGTCCAGCCGACTGCGGGAACGCAGGCACGTGGGACATTCAGACCTTGTTTGGAAGCTCAAGTGGAAAACTAATTATTCAGACTCTGAGCTAACACGCCCTGAAGAGGCTGGAGGCAGGCAGGGCGCAATGTGGGATGAAGGGCCACCCACCTAGCCTGAGCCATTAGTTGACTCTACTCTAGTGACCAATGGAGAGAGAGAAGGTCCACATCTGGAATGAAGCAGAGGGCTCCGGGTACAGAAGGAAACCTAGAAGGCACGAGTCCCAAAGAGACGACTGAACACACACGTCAGCAGGTGATGGAGCAAGTGAAGCGTGGGAAGAAAAGTGAATGGCAGGAAGGCCTCTGGCGAACTCACCATTTCATTTATGGTTTATGGGGTAGGTAGAACAGGAAGAGGTCAATGAGGGAGACCAAGGGCAAGTGGCCGGAGCGGCAGGAAGAGAACGAGGAACGCAGTGAAGACGGCTTCCTTACAGAAATCGCGGGGGCTGTTAGAGAGGGTCTGGGCCATGGACTCAGGGGAGCTTGGTGTGGACCCCGGATCCACCCTTTCATGCCTGGGTGACCTCAGGGAATTTAGGTGAACTCTGCAAATCTCAGTTTTATCACGTGTAAAACCGGGGCACTGAAAAGTACTAACTTCTCAAGGTGTGGTGAGAATTATAAAAAGCTTAGTAAGAGAATTATGGTAACAACTTGAGGAATACAAGTCAAGGAGAACAAACTAATAATAATAAAGAAAACCTCAAGAATATATTCTTCTCCACCTCCTTTTAAAATTTTCACAGACAATTTCACAAGAAATTGTTGTTTTCTTGATGTGTAGATAAAACCACTTTTTTAAATTGTGGAAAATATACACAACAAAATTCATCATTTGAACCATTTTTAAGCGTACAGGTCAGATCAGTGGCATTAGCACACTGACAATGTTGGGCAACTATCACCACTTTCCATTTCTAGAACATTTTCGTCATCCCAAATGGAAACTCGTTGCCCATTAAACTACCTGCTTACTCTCCCCAGTCACTGGGAACCACTATTCTACTTTCTGGCTCATGAATTTGCCTATCCTGGGTACCTCATATCAATGGAATTGTACAATATTTGTTCTTTTGTGTCTGACTTATTTCATGTAGTATCATGTTTTCAAAGTTTTCATCCATGCTGTGGCATATATAAGAATTTCATTGTTTTTTAAGGCTGAGTAATAATTCCATCATATACCATTTGGGTTATCCACTTATCTGCTGATGGACATTTGGGTTGCTACCATCTTTCGGCTACTGTGAATAACGTTGTATCTGAGTGATTTTTTAAAAATTTAATTTAATTTTTTTAATACAGCAGGTTCTTATTAGTTATCTATTTTATACATATTAGTATATATATGTCAATGTACCTGAGTAATCTTAAATTAAAATCTTCTTAATCAATCAGCTTTTGACTAAGTCCCCACAGCAACAGGGAGAAACCTGAAAATTTTTCTAGTGTCCCCTCTTTTTTTGTTCTGGGATTTTGGCAAAGGAGGTTATGTCATTTTAAATCACCATATTGATGAACATTAAACAGAATTTTTGAATAGAAAACAAAGCTGACATCAAGACATTAAATCAAGCTTAAAGACAGTTCTGCTAGAAATTTTGCTTAAATTTCTTCTTAACTCTTAATATGTACTGAATTTCAAAAGTTTTGTAACAGAACTATCCTTATTGTTACATAAATCTTTAGTCTTATCCACTGTCCTCAAAGACAAAGGTATCCTTTAACCCAAACAGACTATGTCATTGACTTACAAAGTTATAGATAAATTTTCTCTAAAGTTGCATGATATAAGTAAGTGTTCCGTTCAGTGCATTTATTTATCTTTTAACACTATTAATTTCAAGATGAGAGTTAAGGCAACTTGCTCATAATACAGGGATATTCACCTCCTGAAGGTAGCCATTGAGCTGTTTGGCCACAAGGCACATTATTCCAAAACCAGTATTATTCCCAGAACCCTGAGCATATATTACAGCGTTTCTAGTGCATTGTGTTCTAGCCACATGTTCTGTATTGCTTCTTCACCAACTTAAGCTACTGTTAACAGCCAGCTCCCTGGATTGTTATAGAAGGTGTTCCTTCCCACAGCAGCCACTGGAGACAGATGGCCACAGCGATTACGGAGGCTCTCTCTGCTGGAGAGTGCTGGATACGCTCTGGAAAGCTCTGAACTTAGAGCTTTTCAGTATTTGGGCCAATGTATGTTATAGGCTAGAGAAGCATTAATACAGACAGTGCTACATAAGCTTTTGCTGCTTTGAACAAATGAATTCAATTCAGTCATTTATTGAGGACTTGCTAAGTTTCAGGCACCGTGACAAAGGCCAAGCATGCAATTCTCAAGGCGATAAGGAGAGAGAAGAACAAAAACTGTCACATACAAAAGGCTGAGACTCAGGCGAATAGTATATGAAATCTGAAAGCGACCTAAGAGGTCATCGACTCAAAGTCCTCCCTTCACAAGGAGCATATTTAAAACAGTATAGATGATTTTGGAACAGAGATTTAAGCTGATGTCTTAACGCCAATTCAGTTTTTAAATACTTAAGAAAGAAATTTTCTTTGACATTGATTTATTTATGTCCTTTATAAACTAATATGCTCTGAATTACAAACATTCTACAATAAATACTCTCTCACAACTCTACAGAGTTTAAGTGAATTAACCAAGATCATACAAGCTTTTCTGTTCTGGTCTGTATTTTCAGATAGAAAGCATTAAAAATGTCACATACTTTGTATGTGTAAGTCACCCAGACAGCAGTAAGACTAATGCAATGTACTCAGAGCCAGACTATGCCAAAAACTCTTCTTTCTCTGTTTACAAGATTTTTAGAAGCGACGCACACTATTAACGTTTCTTTGGATGGTGGAATTGTTGCTCTGGTAGAACAGTTTTCTTTAAGAATGCTAATAAGGATGAGTGGCATTACCTCACTGGTAGAATCCATTCTTATTTATCCAAAGAAAGGATATGCATTTATTCACATAGAAGCTACCTCTTATACTATATGCTCTTGGGTCATCCCTTCCACCAGCCCATCTGACCTAAACTGAAGAGTTATAGATTCATGGAAAAAGCACTATCCCCACCTGCTCGTATCAGAGATGTGAACATGAAGATGCGGAGTGGCTGTGGGACCTCTCAGTAGAGGACCCTTACTGATGCTAGTTTCCCTATTCTCCCTTTTGGTATCGGTACCCCAATTTCCTCTTAGGGAGCCATCTCCACTAATGCCTGTGGAACCACTAATGCCTGTGGAACCACCAGGCCCTGTTCTCCTCTTACCAAGGTGTCTGCATATGATCCACTGGCCATACAGACACTCTCTCCTAAGTCTCTGAGACTCAAGCAAATGGATACAAGGATGGAAAACACCTGGAGTTGACTCATTCTGGCAGCGGCATCCTAAAAGCCTGAATACCACTTCCTGTGAAAAGAGCCCCGGAGTTGCCCTTCTTCTCATGCTTTTCTATGGTTCTCCAGCATTCTGGAATCTGTGAGCTACCTAACAGCTTTCCAATCTTTTTTTCCGCTCTGGTTCACACGAGTTGATTTCTACTGCCTTCTATACCGGAGAATCCAACTTACATACTGAGTTCAGAAATGCTGATCTTCAGCCCCAGAGGGTATTGTACACATTCTTCTACAATTTATTTATGTGTTATCAGCGAGCATCTACAGGTGCGTGTTGCATGTTCCAACTATAGTGTCCACCGGTGGGGGTACAACCAGTAATAGAAGACGATTACTATAGCTGTGCAGTGAGAATACATTACTTTTCTAATTAGAAGGAAGAAGAAAAAACAAATAGCGCTGCACACCTTGGCTACTCATCTTTTAACGTTAGCCAGAACTTCCTGTCGGAAAGTACTCATGTCCCTAAGGCACAGTCCTACCTGGGTGATTGCTTTGTGCCTATGAGCCCTGGGCTCTATTATGGTCCCAAAGTAACATGTAAATCGTTACCAAGTAAAGATTACATCGTACTTCCTTCATTTAATGTAATGTATTTTCTGGGAAAATTAACAACATTCATGATCCCTATTCAAGTTACTTCAATAAGATGAATCAGAACACCATGTTTCCTTCAAATGCCAGATAACAGACAAAGGCATCACATATCTTTGGCCAAAGAAGGATGCTCTACCTGGGAAGGCTGTCCTTCTCTCTGACTCGGTGTGTAGTACCACACCGAGGGTCACGTGCAGAATGGTGCGGAGGCTAGTAAGCTGGCTGGATCAGCAAAATCAACCCAGACAACAAACGGGGGGGCCAGTGTCCTCACACCCAAGTTGACTGTGCACTGAACGCCCGGGTGCCTTACTCGCCTCTCTCTGTTCCTGGCCCTGCCTATATGTCTATTCACAAGGCTTTGTGTAAGCACCCCGTCATTTCTAACCACTTCCATCTCCATGTTGGCAATTCCTTGGCTCTATAATGTGAACCCCAATGACTTACTGAGATGGCCTCCTAATTTGCGCTTCTACTTGGTCTGAAAAGCTCTCTTCCAGTTTTCGAAAGGACCTATTGGAAAAACGCTAGCCTCTCTGATCCCAGTTTTGTGGCAAAAATGTAGCTTGAGGGAGCACATCTGGATTCTATGCGGGAGGAGCACATCTGGATTCTATGCGGGAGGAGCACATCTGGATTCTATGCGGGAGGAGCACATCTGGATTCTATGTGGGAGGAGCACATCTGGATTCCGACTCCTGCTGCTGGCACCGCCAACAGCCTTTACTCCTCAGTGGAGCCGGCCAAGATTTCCTGTCTTCACGCTGCTTAATAGACTAGGGTCAGGTGCCAAGAGGTTGCCTGCCCCGAAGCCTTCTTTTCTGAAAGAGGGTAAGAATTGGTGGCAATAGATGATCTTATTTGCAAAGCAGAAATCGAGACACAGATGTAGAGAACAAATGTATGTGTACCAAGGGGGAAAGGGGAGGGGGTGGGAGGAATTGGGAGATTGAGATTGACGTATATACACTATTGATACAATGTATAAAATGGACAACTAATGAGAACCTACTGTAGAGCACAGGGAACTCTACTTAATGCACTGTGGTGACCAAAATGTGAAGGAAAGCCAAAAAGGAAGGGATATATGCACACGTATAACTGATTCATTTTGCTGTACAGTAGAAACTAACACAACATTGTAAAGCAACTATACTCCAAGAAAAATTAATTTTAAAAAAGAAAAGAAATAAACAGCATAAGATTAAAAAAAATTGGTGGCAATGACACCTAGAAACTCCCCAATAGCTGAATTTTTCAAGGGAAACAATCACTCTGCCTTACCAATGTAGTTATCTCTCTTAGAAAGTGACTGAAACTGAAGTTATACTGCTTCTTCCCCAGGGTTTAGAAAGGGCAGCTCCACAAAGTTAGGTGAGAAAGCACAGGGGAATCAATGGAAGTTCTGCTTCATACCTGTCAGGTATGTCAATAATCCATCCTGAAATTCAGGAAAGCCTGAAAGACCGTCTCAATGGAAATGTCATTAATAGTAGTAATAAAAAAAAGACTAACCCAGCCACAGCCCTATCACAATGCTGAGTTTCAGAGACATTTTACTGAAGAGGAAAACAAGCAAGTAAATTTGGACGCCCCTTAAAATGTAGCCTTCTGGCTGTTGTTTTGTAAAAACAAAAATATATAAGGATGTTGACTAAATTTGAATTCAGTTGAATGGGTCATGCTTTGTGTGTCATGCATCTTATACATGAAATGTCTTTGAATGCATTTTAGCGAGTGTTAAGGGTGAAATTAGAATGGTTTACAAATCAGAGGCAATTTCCTGTTAAATTGTCAAAGCTATTTTGTTCTAGGAGCTTCTCGGGAATATTTAAGGCACTACAGTTCTTGTGTTCTCAAGAAACCGAAAAGTGGAAGAAAGATTCAAAGTCATAGTTTCCAGGAAGGAATGGACTCTGTTTTTTTTTTCTCCATGCTACAGACTTCTAGGCGTCAGGTTGACAAATCTTCCTACCACAAAGATGCAGTGTCTTGAAAGCTGCAGGCCAGCAAGGAGCTTCCGTCCTTTTAGCAGACCCTCTTGAATGAAGTTTCAAGCTGATACCACTTATGACATGTGGTAGTGTTGCTGTCGGGATGTAAAACGCTTCTGGAGGATCCTAAATTACTCCAGGAGAGAGTGGTCCACTGTGTTCCCACGTTTGTAAGTGCTCAGAAAGGCACCCACAAATACATTCTCTCCTTCTGTCTTTCACAGGCAGACACACCCACTTCACGCACCTACCTACCTGCCCCCAGTAGGACTGTAACTTCTTCAGCACAGGTGTATACAATGCCGGCATTTCGTAGGGTAAGATTTAGGTACCACTGGAAATCTCTTCCCTGAGATTGGAAACTAGTTTCTTTGGGGCAGGCAGTTTGAGGTGAGAGTTCATCAGACGTAGAAATGTAGGGGCTTTAGTTTTTTGTTCTACAATGCCTTTTCTATAATTTTTTTTACAAACAAAGGATAAGATCAGTCTCTGACATTCAGTCAGATTTGTTACGCATTATAATCCTTGGTTTACAGACGTGACGGACTATTACGACGCTTTAGGAAGTGCTGATATCTGCTAGGGCTCTAGAGAGAGGAAAAACTTTGAAAAAAGAAGATACTTTACGCTTCACATGTCTGACAAGGGTGTGTGCGGCCAATTTACAGCAGGGGCTTAATATATTTTTGATGAAAATTGCTGCAATGTGGCACACAGATTAAAGAGAAAACAGCTATTTTGTAATGACAGCAGTAGATTCTGAAATGAAGCCCAGCTGGCACAAAGATCCTACATGGATTTTAAGAGATGCTACCGTCTTCTCAGAGGCAGTTAAAAGTCCTCCAGGCTAGAGGACCCTATCAGAGTCTTCTGTGGGTGTGAACTCTGTGGCTCCAACCTCTAGAGGAATTAGTCCATTATGATGGAAAACCTAGTTATATGAATGTGTTAAAAAAACCAACAAACCATCATGGATTTACAGGCCATGGTTTAGCTCACCCTTCCAGAAAATACAGCAAATACTTCATATTAGAATAATGAGACTTAAGGCAGCGGGTAGTTCTATAATTCTCTATAGCAATTATAAAAAGGTTACAATATATATGTTTTAAAGTGATCACACATCAAAAGAGGGAGATAAATTAAGAATATGAGATTAAGAGATACACACTACTATACAGAAAATAGGTAAGTAACAAGGATTTACTGTATAACACAGGGAACAATATTCAATACCTTGTAATAACCTATAGTGAAAAATAATCTTAAAAAAAACGGAATCACTTAGATGTATACCTGAAACTAACACAGCATTATGAATCAACTATACTTCAATAAAAAACAAATCAGAAGAAGGGTATTCACCAAAGCCAAGCATAATGCCTGGGACATAGCAAGAATGAATGACTAAACGAATAAATCTGAATGAATGAACGAATGAATGAATGGCGATTAGCACAAAGACTCAGTAGTTAGGTTTCACAGATCTTATTTTACACCTAAGCACTGGACTTGGACCCAGAAAACCTTAGGTAGATTATTTAATTTCCCTTATACTCTATTTCCTCATCTGTAAAATGAGGTTAGTAATTCACAGGATTGTTGAGATGCCTAAAAGTGTAATGTCCAAGGGCCCGGCCCCTGCATGTGTTCCAGATGAGATTGCTTACTGAAACTGAAGCTTTCCATTTGTTCTTGTAATTGAAGAAAATAATATCTATGTCATGTGAAACTTTATAGTTTACTTCAACTAAAGTTTGTATTATTTTAAAATCATAAAACCCACGATGAGATATACACACATAGACATGCCGATGTTTATAATTAGAGTCCCCTTAAGGGGTGGTGCTGGCCCTCTGGGCTACGAACATGTCAGCAGGATCATGGTGTGGGAGCGGTCTTGGGGTCAGGAAAGCGGGGTGAGGGGCCATGGCTAGGCTCACTTAAAGCTAACAACTTCCTGTGGCGGTGAAGAGATAAATCTACAATGTGACACTGGACAACTGACCCAGTTTCTTCAAGTCAAGGGGGTATAATAAAAAGGAGGCAGGGGGATACACTGCTCCAGGTTTATAAAAAGGAGACTTAAACCAAATACCCCATTCTTGGTGGCAAGGGGCACCCTCCCATTCTTGGCAGCAAGGGCACTGCTGGCTGGCCAGCAACTGTGCGGAGAGGTAGAGATTGAATTCAGGTGGATTTGGAATTTGCTTTAAAAATACTTCAGCAGCAGGGCTTCCCTGATGGCGCAGTGGTTGAGAGTCCGCCTGCCGATGCAGGGGACACGGGTTCGTGCCCCGGTCTGGGAAGATCCCACATGCCGCGAAGTGGCTGGACCCATGAGCCATGGCCACTGAGCCTGCGCGTCCGGAGCCTGTGCTCCGCAACGGGAGAGGCCGCAACAGTGAGAGGCCCGTGTACCGCAAAACAAAACAAAACAAAAAATTCAGCAGGAGGAACAAAAGAATAAATGAAATAAATGTGCTCCCCCCGCCCCCCCCCCGCCCGCCAAGAAAGAGACTTAAATATTTAACACCCAAATCCCACGGGTGGACTCTGGATCATGACCAACCATAAAACCAACCATAATAAAATTCAAAAATTCAAAAAAGCACACAAAAAACAACCAACCATAAAAGACATTTTGAGACCATGTTCATATAGACCAAGCAAAGACTGATAATTTTAAGTGTGATAATGACATTGTGGTCACCTAAATATTCATATTTTAGACATGAATATGTATATATACAGTGTAGGGGCAAAGTGACCTCAGGTCTAGGACTTACTTTAAAATACTTCAGCACAGGGGACCTCCCTGGTGGTCCAGTGGTTAAGACTCCGTGCTTCCAATGCAGGGGGTGCAGGTTTGATCCCTGGTCGGGGAACTAAGATCCCACATGCTGCATGGTATGCCCCAAAATAAAATAAAATAAATAAACTACTTGAGCACAAAGAAAGTGTGCAGGTATTAGTGAAGGAAGTGTGGCAATATCTTGAAAATTGAATTGGGGTGGCATATATGTGGGAGTTCATTGTGGTAGTCCCTCAACTCTTGTTTCATTTAAAACTTTTCATAATGAAATATGAAAAAAATAATTTACCCTTCTTGGGACTTGGTCAAAATATTTAGAGTGAGTGGTATGCATTAGGTCGATTCATATGAAATTACCAGTTTTGTAGATCAGAAACCATTGTACATCAGCAACTTCATCTGGTCCAACCCAACCCAATCCACAGACTCCCAAAGCACCTTTCATCTCTGATAGTCTATCCCTAATCCTAGACAGATCGAAACTCTGCACGCAGCTCAGTATCCAAAGGTGTTGGAAATTACAGGGATGGGCAAAAAAGTTAGACAGTTTGCTAACCACCTTCAATAACTGCTTCTATTACAACTGTATTGCATTTGTTAGTATTGAAAGGCACGGGCCCAACCAGACCTGGGACGAAGCTTTGGAATTTTCCTTCGTTCCCTTACATGGCAAGAACTTACCTGCCTGCAGGAGCCTCTGCATCCACCTTTAAAGTGTGGATAACAATGCTACTTTGCTCACAAATTAATTCAAGCTATAATGATGTGTTTAAAGGGGCCAGTTAAAAATTTCTCTTTTAAACCTCTCAGAAATACTGAACACAGGGTATGAAATATAAGTAAAAAACCAAAAATGTCCTTGTCTTTTGTACCATACGTCTTCTTATCGTAAAGTGGAAGGGAAAGATAAAGTCAGCACAAAGGCCGCAGCTGTTACCTGCCTTGGCTCCTTATGGTTGGGCCTGCTAAGCACTGGTCACGGTGTGCTTTCCTGATGCTATTTACCCCAAGTATCCCCCTAGTACAAGTTATCACATCACTCATAGTCTATGAGATAAGACAGATGAGGGCGGTCCCACCAAAATACTGCTTCCTCCGAGTATAGAAAGTGGAAGCCCTCAGAGACTGACATTCTGCCGATTTCTAATTTTAGTCCAGGTCTCACCTCCAAAATTAAAGAAAGTAACAAAACTACTTTTGGTAATGTACTTTAAAATAGGGAAAGTTCTCCAATTTAACTAGGATGTATAAGTATTCCGTTTAAATCCTGATCTACCGGGCCCATTTGTGACTTTCACCCATTACATTTTGTAATTTTTTAATATCTAATAAATTTATCTCTTTATCTGAACTGGGCAGATTAAAGGCAGCTGAATCTCTTGGCCTATAAGTCATCAGCTTAGGCAGTTAAAGTTTTGAGTTTCTTTCCCCGGCTTTCTTCTCTGTACCATGGATAATAAGAGCATTCTGACCCCAGCCAGCCTTACTGCAACCCTGCTCTCCAAGGTTTAAGGATTGGGTGAGAACATTCAAAAGCATGACCTTTAGTGTTTGTAGTGGAGTAGGGTCATTTTTGTGTGTGTGAAGTAATAATTAAACGACCCACTGCTTCTAAAGTGAGTCACTTCCATGAGTTATAATCATTTCTCTTTGTTTGGGATCAACAATTCCTCAAGTGATTCTTGCAAGGAAACCGCCGCCCTGGATGCTATACATCAACCTAATGCTACAAATTGTCTAATGATCAAGGTGGCTCTTCTACTTACAAGGTTAAAGCAACTCAACTCAGAACATAACTGGACAAATTTTCACAGATAAAGTGTGCGTGTGCGTGCGTGTGTCTGTGTGTGTTAAGGAAACAGATGGTTAATTTAAACCCTGGGCAGTGGGAGGGAAACTCAAAAATCCAAGGAAGGCAGTTAACTGAACTCTTTTTGTCCTCATATGACAATATATTATCAGGTTCATGTAAGGAAACTGGAAATTAAGCTTATAAACCAGAAGTAGGATGAGACCGGGGCGGGGGAAGGGAAGGAAGACAGGAAGGAGTTTGAGTCTCATCTTTTCTCCAGGTTGAAGGGATCCACGTCTTCTGTTCTCTAGAAACAAAAAGACTGGACTTCTGAATCAGGCAGTCCCCTGCTGCATCAATGAGGACCAAGCGCAGCTACAGCTGATATCAATTGTGGTACTTTACAATTATTTTTCCAGAGGGAGGGCTCCCAGTAAGCCCTGTGACTCATATTTAAACAGAAGCAAATGTACTTCAATATTTACCCTCTCAAGTTTCAGGAGGAATAAGGGAAACAGGAGAAAAGCGGGAATATGAGATCAAATATTTATACTACCAAGGAAAACGTGTAAATCTTTGTATAAAACATAACTGCACTGTAAAAGATTGTATTACTTCTTCCACCATATTAAGGAACATATATTATTATAGTATTAAACCTATGCCAAACATTATTTTCATTTTGGAAAAGAGTAGCCAGGCTAGTTCGTTCAGACTTTAACAGCTCGTACTTTCTTTTTAAAATGTTACATGCACCACCCACAGTAAATATTCTTAAATGTTTCCTGATGCAGGTTGATGAGTGCAGTGTTTTTTGTTTTTTGTTTTTTTTGCGGTACGCGGGCCTCTCACTGTTGTGGCCTCTCCCGTTGCGGAGCACAGGCTCTGGACGCGCAGGCTCAGCGGCCATGGCTCACGGGCCCAGCCGCCCCGCGGCACGTGGGATCTTCCCGGACCGGGGCACGAACCCGTGTCCCCTGCATCGGCAGGTGGACTCTCAACCACTGCGCCACCAGGGAAACCCGAGTGCAGTGTTTTAAGAGTCGTCAGAACTGGAAGAAGGCCATTTCTATGTCTAGGTTTGCTTAATGATCATCTGTGCCATCTTCCTTGAAAAGGCAGAGTCCCAGAGTACCCAGAGAAGAGTCACACAGAAGCTGACACGTGCGTGGTCCCAGTAAAGGCAAATTTATAAAGATGTGGCTTTTCCAGGGTCTCAACTCTAGTATACGGGAATACCTACGTACTTAGTATTCGATTTGATGAGGAGGATAAAGAAAGATGAAATGGACAACGAGGTACATAACTCACTGAAAATTATAAAGCTTCTTTCTCAAAGTTTTATGGATCAGAGAGATTTTAAAAAGCGAAGAAAAAAAGAAGTGCTGCACCTCTTCAGTTGGACCTTAGTAACAAAGCAGGCCTCCTTCACAGAAGACTGCGCACATAAGACAAAGCAGAAAGAATCCCAGAGGACTCTGATTTGTTTTTATTTGAAAACTCAAAGTCTGCTTTAATTTTTGAAAGGAATGGAAGATGATGACCCCAAATATGGTAGACTAGTTTTACAAACAGGCATTTGCCCAAAATGAATAATAATTTTTCATGATGAGTTGTAAACAGCCCTGATTTCATTTATTTTGCAACCAGTAATCCTGTTGAGGAGAGACAGGGCTGGCAAATTGTTTGAATTATGTGCAATGTTTTTGGCCCTTACTTGGAAAGTTGGAGGAAATCCTGGCTGAGAGAAAAAATAAGATGACATTTGCATGCTTGTAAAGAGCTGCTTCCAGGTGGGAAGATTTATTTTCAGGGATCTGGTTTGGTGCTTATGGGATTTCAGATGTGCCTGGGCCTGACGGACAGATCAAGTGGAATCTGCTTAGTTCCTAGAAATAAGCAGGCTTCTAAGGGACCTAGGAGCCCGCTATGGGATAGGCCAGTTTCCATGGCAAAGCCCACCTTTAGCACACGGCTCTGACCATCACCAGACCTCTCCCTGGGAGGGCACTGAGCATTCTCCTGAGGAGAGCTGCCGGATAAAATACAGGACACCCAGTTAACTTTGAATTTCAGACAAACAACTTATACTAACACAAATACATACTAAAATTTGTTTATCTGAAATTCAGATTTAACCGGGCTTCCTGTTTTTTGTTTGTTTTCTAAATCTGGCAACCCTACTCCCCAAATAAGGTACTTTGCCACAGGGCAGGGTGCAGCAGCACTGCTTCTGGGAGTGTTGAAGCCAGAGGCGGGAGCAGGGGCAGATGTCACAGGCTCAGCAACAGTGGACTTTCCTCCTTGGAAAGGAAGGCCATGATCTGTCAGAGTGAAGACGGTAAACGTGAGGATAGATTTTGACTTGGGTCAGCATCCAAAGGAGGCCCAAGTGTAAGAGAGCAGGAACAGGGTGTGTGTGTACACATGTGGGCACACATGTCCGTGCATGTCCACATCTTTGGAAATTCCAGGCAGCAGTGATGCTTAGTAACAGGAGCAGAGCAGATAACTAAAGTGGGAAAGTTGTTCAATGAGAAGAAAAGATGTGAAATAGGAAGGAGTACGGTCTTGTAAAGAGTCAATTCCCAAGTATAGGCAGGTTGCAGCTGGTCTAGGCTCCCCAGATGCCCAAGTGACCTGGGCAGAAGGGGGCCAGATGAACAGACAGACTGCCCTCTTCAGGATGGCGCTGGGGGTGTGGTTCAGGGTGCTGTGGTCTGGCTATTTATTTTTTATAAATTTATTTCTTTATTTGTTTTTGTTTTTGGCTGTGTTGGGTCTTTGTTGCTGCGCACGGGCTTTCTCTAGCTGCGGCGAGGGGGGGCTACTCTTCGTGCAGCGTGCAGGCTTCTCATTGTCGTGGCTTCTCTTGCTGGGGAGCACGGGCTCTAGGCATGCAGACTTCAGTAGTTGTGGCATGCGGGCTCAATAGTTGTGGCGCACAGGCTTAGATGCTCCGCAGCATGTGGGATCTTCCCGGACCAGGGATCGAACCCGTGTCCCCTGCATTGGCAGGTGGATTCTTAACCACTGTGACACCAGGGAAGCCCGGTCTGGCTATTTCTAAACACCAAGTTTCTCTTTTGCTAAACAACAAGTTTCAATCTTAGATCTCAGATCAGCATCACGCTACTTCCAAATCCCAGCTACCAGTGATGGGGAGAGCTCTAACTCTAGCCCACTGGGATCCAGCTGGTCCTGGATGGGGTGGGTAGAGCGCAGGACAGAGAAGCCTCAAGATATCCTATAACTGGGAACATTTGGAATGAGCTGGTTGGTTCTTAGCTGACTAGAACCTCCTACTGGAAGATCACACAGTTGGCTCTCTGTATCTGAGGGATCCACATCTGTGGATTCAACCACCTTTGGATCTCTGTGGTTGGTTGAATCTGCAGATGAGGAACCCAGGGATACGGAGGGCCAACAGTACCTTGTCATTTTATAGAAGGGACTTGAGCATCCGAGGACTTTGGCATCCGTGGGGGGTCTTGGAACCAGTCCCCCGAGGATACCGAGGGATGACTGTATACATCTTTTATTGTGAATCTTTCCCCGCAGAGTGCCTGGATACAGCTGGGTCCGTGTCTGTCATAGTGTTTCTTTCTCTCTCCTTGATTCCCTATCTCTCCTATCCAGAGTTTACTGTTGAGTTTGTTCACTATTTTCCCATGAACAACTCAGTTCTTTTTGCCCTCTGCTATGCCTGTCTTCCTCTCATTACCTTAGCTTTGGCTTACTGGTTTTCCTTTTGTTCATTCATTCTCTGAATAGTTTTCTATATTTCCCTTGACTCAAAATATTGGGATAATACAAATTGCAAAAAAATATATATTCTTTTAGAAAATCAAATTGAGTATAATTGTTTGTTATAGGACCAGAGTCTTCCAGGTGGGGCTGTCTTATAACCTCTGAGAGATGGATGGAAGTCAGAAGAGTGGGGTCCAGTCCCAGGTCTGCTGATGGTTCAGTGTGGGTCTCCAGTCAGTCAACCTCCATTCCTTCATTTTAAAAATGAAGATAGGGCTTCCCTGGTGGCGCAGTGGTTGAGAATCCGCCTGCCGATGCAGGGGACACGGGTTCGTGCCCAGGTCTGGGAAGATCCCACATGCCGTGGAGCGTCTGGGCCCGTGAGCCATGGCCGCTGAGCCTGTACGTCCGGAGCCTGTGCTCCGCAACGGGAGAGGACACAACAGTGAGAGGCCTGCGTACCAAAAAAAAAAACAAAAAAAAAAACCCGAGGATAATCATTCCTTCTTAACAGGACTGTTGAGAGTATTAAATAAAATGCATGTTTATACATTAAATATAAGCACTTGTAAAAGTGCTTTGGAAACTGAATAGCACTTTTCAAATGTAACGTATTATTATCTAAATGACAAAAATGCCTTATGCCTCATTGTACTCTACAGCAAGCAGTGTTAAATGAATATATATTATAGTACTTAGAAATTATACAAGTACCCTTCATAAATATTCCCCTCTCAAATAGCCAGATTTGTGGCTTTTCCAAGATACTTAATAATATGAACTGGTGAGTGCTCTATGAAGTTTAGGGACCAATTTAAAATGCAGTGCTGCCAGAGAGTTTCCAAAAAAAAGTTTCCAAAAGAAATGTTTTTTTTCCTTAAACCGTAGTTTACCATACTCCTTCAAATGTTATATAGCTTACCTTTTTTTTTTTGGAAAAAAAATAAAGATTTTATAAAGCAAAACAAAATAAAAACAGAAGCCCTATTATGAAGTTCTAAGAGTTGTATGTTCTTTTTCTAGGCCTATCATCATAAAGAGAATTGTCAGCAGGTGTTTGGGAGATGTGTAAGTTAATGACTGTGTTTTGCTATCAAAGCAGTGGAGAGGGCTAATTAGTACTGGGAGTCTGGCTCTGGTGGAGGTTGAGATGTTTAGTGTATACGAGGTGGCAGCTGAATGTTACCAACGCTGCCACATGCGTCCACTGTGCCTCCTTTACTGCAGTTCCCCCAGAGCCATGATGAAAATAACAGCTAACCCTCTAAGCACTTTACAGGTTATAAAGTACTTAGGTATATATGGGCACACACATATCATCCCATTATATCCTCTCTAAATTCCGTGAGTAGGTCTTACTCCTCACAATTTCATAGAAGAGGAAACAAGAGGCCAGCGCTGAATACCTTGCTCAGGGTCACACAACTGGTGAGTCCAGGGCCAAATCTCAACTTGGGGCCTGGGCTCCAAATTCGACACTGGTTCCACTGCACCCAGGTCACGTGACGTAGGTACACAGGGTGTGTGGGGATATGATAGAATCTCCACACACAGCGTGCAGAAAAGTGTCGCAGAAAAAGCTGGGGATCAGGATACCTGACGTCCTGCCTCGGCCCTGGCCCAGAAGAGCTGTGTGCCCAAGGGTAGGTCTCCTCAACAAGTTGGGCCTTTGCTTTCTCTTCTGACGAATGAGAGGTTTAGAGCAGCGCAGTCATTAACTGTTTGTAGGGTCTTGGAGAGTTGGCAAGCACGTGAAATTCAGCTATAGACTCTCCCCTCAGAAAAATGCACAAACACAAACTCGCTAACAATTTCAGGGCATTCATGGATCCCAAGAAGACTAGATGGCTTTTGGCTAGTTGATTTTTAAGGTCTGTTTGTGCTCTAGAATTCTGTAACATATCCTCTTTCTACAAACATAGTAATTTAGGTATGCGTTATGGTCTCGTCCGTGTGTGTAAGTTTAAATGGTGCTACACTAACATGTTTACTTTCGTCCTGGAAAAATGTATGCTTTTGGAAATCAAGTTTTACTGAGGTAAGGCCTGAGATTTGACTTAGGAAGAAGTGTGACTTTAGAAGTAGGGAATAATGGGTCTAGAACATTGTTATTTAGTAATGATAAACAGCAATGTGTTTAAAAACAAATTTATTATAGATGTGAAGTTCATTTATTTCTCACTTACTTATTGACTAAGAGTGGTGTATTCTTAGGGATAGTCATTGATGGTAATATAAGAATAGCAGTTGGGGCTTCCCTGGTGGCACAGTGGTTGAGAGTCCGCCTGCCGATGCAGGGGACACGGGTTCGTGCCCCGGTCCGGGAAGATCCCACATGCCGCAGAGCGGCTGGGCCCATGAGCCATGGCCGCTGAGCCTGTGCGTCTGGAGCCTGTGCTCCGCAACGGGAGAGGCCACAACACTGAGAGGCCCGCGTACCGCAAAAAAAAAAAAGAATAGCAGTTGGACATTTCTTGTCTGAGAAATAATACCTTAAAATGGGTTAATTTAATCCAATTAGTTTTTAGATGGAAATTATTTAATTACTAATGACTTCTAGCTTGTCAAGTTCTGTTGGGTGTTCTCATAGTCTAACCCCAATTTAGCTAATCAGGACCCTCCTTTTAAAAAGGCCACTTTGCAGTGATTTCAGAAACAGAAATAATTAAACACTTGAGTTACCCAGGAATAAACTTAATAAGAAATGAATAGGAACTATATGAAGAAAATTAGAGAATCATAAAAGAAGGCTTGAATGAATGGAGATAAATTTCATATTCCTGAATGGAAATACTGTACATTGTGAAGAAGTCAATTCTTCCCGAATTATTCTATAGATTGAATATAATTCAAATCAACATTCCAGAGGAATTAATTTATGAATCTAATGAAATGTTTTTTACAGTTATTCTGGAAAAATAAACTGAGAGGGAGAGCTAAAGCAGCTAAGAAGAGGAATGTGTGGTATTATAATCTACTATAAAGCTAGAGTAATTGAAATTGTGCTATTGAGGTAGAAATTGATGGGTCAATGGAAGAGAAATGATAGTTCAAGAGGAGAGCTTAGGAACTTATATGTTAAAAATATGGGGAGGGACTTCCCTGGTGGCGCAGTGGTTAAGAATCCACCTGCCAATGCAGGGGACACAGGTTCGAGCCCTGGTCCGGGAAGATCCCACATGCCACAGAGGAACTAAGCCCGTGCGCCACAACTACTGAGTCTGAACTCTAGAGCCTGAGCCACAACTACTGAGCCCGCACACCACAACTACTGAAGCCCGAGCGCCTAGAGCCCGTGCTCCGCAACAAAGAAAAGCCACCACAATGAGAAGCCCGTGCACTGCAACAAAGAGTAGCCCCCGCTTGCCACAACTAGAGAAAGCCCGCACGCAGCAACGAAGACCCAATGCGGCCATAAATAAATAAATAAACAAATTTATTTTAAAAGAAGCGTTTAAAAAAGTATGGGGAAAAGAAAGATCATTAAATAGATAAGAGTTGGGAGAAAAATTTGAAAGTAGATCTGGACTCACAACTACACCAAAATACATGTTCTGGAAAGCATATAATTAACTGTAAAAAATGAACTGTAAAAAATGTTTCAAAAGTCAATATTTAATGATTTTGGCATTAAGTCTAGGTATAAAAATAACTAGAAGTTACAAAAGAATAGGTTAATAGTTTTCCTTACATAAATATTTTAAAACTTTAAAAAATAAGAGGCAGATTAAAAACTGGGATAAAATATTTGCAAAAAATGCAAATTTTAATATGAAAGTTTTTTTTTTTCTTTTCGGTACGCGGGCCTCTCACTGTTGTGGCCACTCCCGTTGCGGGGCACAGGCTCCGGACGTGCAGGCTCAGCGGCCATGGCTCACGGGCCCAGCTGCTCCGCGGCATGTGGGATCTTCCCGGACCGGGGCACGAACCCGTGTCCCCTGCATCGGCAGGCGGACTCTCAACCACTGCGCCACCAGGGAAGCCCAATATGTAAGTTTTGAAAAACAAGAAATATCTCATTTTAAAAATGAGGAACAGGCATGAATAGAAGACAATTTATGAATGAAAAATATAATTTAGCCAATAACTCTTAACAAAGATGTTTAATCTCACTAATGATTATACAAATGCAAATAAAAATATCAAAATATATTTTTTACTATTATATTGCCAAAATTTTTTAATATTCGTAACTCTTAAAGCTGGAAAGAGTATGGAGAGAGCTCACTCAGATGGCTGGTATATATTGATAAAATCTTTCTGAAAACCAATTATGCAACACATGTCAAGATCCCAAAAAGTTGTTAATAACTTCCAACCCAGCAATTCTTCTTCTAGGAATCCATACTATAAAAATAATCAGAAATTCCACTGAAGATTTGTTTACAAGGATGTTCGTAAACAAAAACGGTAAATAAATAAAATGTTCAACAATCAGAGATGGATTAAATTTTAAATAATTTATGCTATAGTCATACCAAAGGAAATTATACAGGCATTAAAAATCATGTTTTATAAATAATGTTTAATGACAAAGAAAAAAGTTCTCAATAAAATAAGCGAAAAAAATAAGATGTAAAGCCGAACGCTGCCTGATTTAATGCTGAATATATCAAAGCCTTATATTAGTCTTATGTGTGTAGAAATAACTAGAATGAATTGCTTCAAATGATGTCAGAGAGACCATCTTGGATGGTACAATTATGCATGATTTTTTTTTTTATGCATGATTTTTAAAACACTTCATGTGTATATTTTTTAAAAGTTTCTAAAATAAACATCTTTTTAGCATTAAAATATAATGTAAAAAGTAATTTGCTAAAATTTGCCACAATAATTTAGAAAGACAATATATGCTCAATGACAAATGAAACTATATGTTTCATCAGCTGCTTCCATAGCTGTTTCTGCCACTTATTTGCTCTATGACCCTACATAAGTCACTTATCTCCCTCTAAGCTTTGGTTTCTTCAGGCTAAAAATAGCTACCAACAAGACCTTCCATATGGAAAACTGCCTTGCCAACCGTAAACCATCACACACACAGAAGCTATTATTACTGTGTGTGTGTGTGTGTGTGTGTGTGTGTGTGTGTGTGTGTGTGTGTGTGTGTGTGTGTGTGTGTGTGTGTGTGTGTGACTGAATTTAGAACTCCAACCTAAGCGGACCTTGCGGATTAAAGCAAAAATGTACTAACCTATATGTGAGAAGCCTCGGTCGAGAAAAATCTTAAAATGAAATGTACATACTTGTGTTCTCATACACAGGAGCCATCTTTGGTCTCATGTACAAGCGCACATGCTGACCTGTAACTACTGGCTTCGTAGCCAGGAGAGGAGTGATTGACCACTTCAAGGGTTATGGGTGGAGAAGATAAGAGAAGGATCCAACCCAGGAAGGGCTGAGCTCAGACTCCACAGGATACATCACCCTAAAACACCTGGCGCCTTCATGACAGAAGTGACTTGGGGTGGAGCACACCTAGTGTTCAGCCTGGGGTACAGGAGGTGGAACACAGTTTGTGGCCCACACTCCACTCTCCTTTCGAAGTGAGTAACTTGGTGTCAAATAAATTGGGAAATAAATACAGAGGGTTGATTTTATTATTAGCTTGACAAAGGAAAAAGGGCTCTGGGCATGAAGGATGCATTCCAAGTTTGATATTTTTTCTTAACAAACAAAACACATGACCGTGAATTTTAGCCTAGCAGTTTCCACGTTCGTGGTGAGGGTAGACAGGTCTGATTCACAGCTTGGGTTAGGAGACAGCCAGGATTGAAGGGCAGTAGGTGGAAACGTATGCTTCTCCACTCACGTCCAGCAATTCCTTTCCCTCACTTTCTCCTCTGTCCACAGGCACAAAGCTGAGGATAGCTACAACGTACAGTGTGTGGAGAGGGACAAGTCGTCCATCTGTCACAGAGGCTGTGCAATTTTCCCTGCTTTTCAAGCTGTGTTCATAACACAACGCTGAACTCTACTCATCCATCATTCATTCATCCAACTATCCATTCATGTATTTATTTATCCATCCATTCATTCTTCAAACAGCTGTGTGTGCCTGCAGGCCCCTCCCCCCTCCAATCTCTGGTGGCCTCAATATTTTCAATGAACATACATCAGGGTACAAGGGGAGGGTGTATATCACCGGCCTGTGGCCAACCGCTGTAGGCACCACACCACTTCTAAGCCCTGTTATTTGATTATCACCATCTTTATTGGCCACAGAGGGGAAGGGATATTACAGCTCTGTGGCTTCTGAGAGTTCGGTCCTGAGTGAACTGCCAAGCCTCAGCAGCAGCTCCCAGATCACAGTGCGGAGGATTTTTATGACCGCATCTCAGTTCTCACCAGAAAAGGCAAAAAGGAGGAAGCAGGTGACACATCACAGGATACACAGCAACAGAGAAGCCCAACAAAGCCAAATGCTAAGCATCCCCCTCTTACCTTTGTGTTCTCTCCCTCCCACTTTCCCTGTCAACCCTCCCGATATCCCCTCCCAAACTGTACTCCAGAAGAATTTAAATTGGCTCGAGCTCAAAGAGAAGGAAACAGAAAACTGAGTATTCACTGTATTCCGTGCCATGCTTTTTTTTTTGTCAACATGGATCGCTGAGGCCACCCTGGCGTGAGCAACTCCTGAGCAGAGGGGGTGTGCATATGGGTGAAAGTACGTGTGTGTGGGATGAGCCAGAGGCAAAGGCACAATGTGTGTGTGTGTGTGCGTGTGCGAGAGAGAGAGAGAGAGAGAGAGAGAGAGAGAAATAGAATGTCGGTGTGTGATTCCCCCCCTTTCTAACCATGGAGCCTGAGAGGCACTCCTCTCTCAGAGCAATTACTACAAATGATTTATGTGGCCAGTCAAGAGGGCCTGCCAGGGTTCTTATTTCATCTCCAGAAAAAGGAACTCTGCTGGAATGTTATCAGGGAGCTTGGGATTAAACTGACAGCTGCCTTTTGTTTTCCCTGTGAAACAGCTTCTCCTTTGGACTCTGGCGTTTGGCTTCTACACTGACAGCCAGAACTCAGTGGAGGCAAAGCCCAGCTAGAGAAGGGCCTCGAGGGAAGGGCACCATTTTTAAATGGGAGAGGCTTCTCTCTCTCCCTTACGGTATTTCTCTTGAGAGGATGTGTCTGTAGCTGCTGCTTTTAGGAGGCAGTCTGGCTCGTGGGGATTGCAATAGGGCTTCCCTTTCACTGCACGGAAATATCCGCAGCACTAAACCTCTCCTCTGTTTCCAGTGCTCACTTAGCCGGAGAGGAAAACAAAGGTCCCTTCCAATTTAAGTTATTACATGTGACCCTGGCCCCTGTCCTCTGCTAGGGTGGAGCATGGTGACAGGGCCTGGGGTGTGACAGGTGATAGGGCATGAGGTGTAAAACAAGGCGGGACTCAAAGCACTCAAAGTACATACAGGCAGGAAGATTCTACGGACAAAAAGAAGACAGAAGCCGTATGTGTTCTCACCCTCTGGCTCCCAAACTTGAACAGACCACTGCAGTTTTCATAAATCCTCAGGTGTGGCTTGGTTGGCCACAGTCCCCCTCTCACATTAGCTTCCCCACCTCCTCGACTCAACCTGGTTTATAAGGTCTTCACACGGCTTTGCTGGGTGAAGGGAGCAAAGGGGCAGTCAGTCATTGGGGCCGATTAAAGAACACACACACACACACACACACACACACACACACACACACACACACACACACACACACACACACACACACACACACACACACACACACTGATGGTCCAATGACTGCATAATAAAGCTTTGTAGATAAATAATAGTAAATACAAATTAAGGAAACTCTCAAGACATCAAGGGAAGAGTGTGGTAAAAAGAGGTTGATGGGGGGCGGGGGGTGAGAGCTATAAAGAGAAGGGATATAAAGGAAGATTAAGGATTATAATAAAAGACATGGACTGTAAAATCATCTTTATAATCTTATATTCCGCTGTGTCTTTATATGCAGTTATTCTATGCTAAAAATACACTTTTTGACTTGTGATCCCCAGATCTCATTTTTACTAAATGTTCTGCCAACAGGTACTGTGTAATGCTCAAAACAAACTTAATTTTTATCAAATAATATACATCTGTATAGGTCTTCACAGCATATGCTAACAGCGTGGTGTGTTCGGAGATCAGAGTGGATCACAGGGAAGGGAACTAACATTTATGAAGGGCATATTATGTGTCTGGTGTGGTGCTATGTTTTCTTCTAAATATTTCCTCCTTTATTTTTCACTGCAAGTCTGTGAGGTAGGTATATTTATTCTCACTTTACCAATAAGGTTATAGGTGCCAAGGGAGATTAAATAACTCGCTCAAGGATATACACCTAGTGTGGCAGACACTACTGGCTGCCCAGCTAATATTCCTTTTACTTTCTTCGTTAAAATACTGATTGTATTTGAGGAGGGACTTCCAAGCTTCCCTTGCAGCTAGGGTGGTTATATAATGCAGTTCTGGCCAATGAGATGCACGGAGAGTATGCTGGGAATTGGTGATTGCCCGCCCCCCCCCCCGCCCCTTGTCCCTTTCTTCTTTTTCCTCAGCTTCCAGAGTGCAGGCGTCAGGCTGGTGGTAGAGATACTATCTTGTGACTTGAAATAACAAGTATTAGGATAAAAGCCACAGACTTGGGGTGGAAAGAGAGAAGGAGGTGGGAAATATCTGACATCACAGATCAGTTGCATTTCCTCTCATCTGGCTTCTCATTACATGAGGAAAATGAAACACCTTTTTTCTTTTTTTTATATTAACCTAGTGCTTTTGCACATAGACAACTGTGATCCAAGGGGCAAAGCTAGCATTAGAACCTAAATCAAATCTCCCTAAGGACATTGGTCATATTATGATACTATGATAACACCATCATACTATGATACACTGTGTTTCCAGAGTGCCCACAGTCTAGAAAAGCCTAGGACAAGGGGATGGCTGGATTTCTTCAGTTTGCAAGGAGTCTCATAGCTTAGGTACTTCTAGTTCCTTAGGCTCCTCTTGAGTTTGGGCCTGGATCTCTCTCATCTTCCGTAAACCAGGGAAATCTGATTTATGTTACCTGGGATAGCTCTAAATCTCACTGCATTTCTTAAGAGCATTCTGATGCACACCCACATCACTATGGCAGCCCCAAGTGGAAATACTCCAGGACGTGGGCCTTGCCAAGTAACCCTGACAGTTTTATTTTGATGCATATAGAAACAGTGTATTCCTTAGAAACAAAGGGTCACTCATGAATTGCAGTTAAGCGTGGCAGGTTGAATACATGTTTATTTCCACTCCTTTTCTACCATACCTCCTTACACTCCATAAAAATGACAAAAAAGAGATGTTTTTTGAAAGAGCAAAACTCTGCATAGAGTGGATAGGGAAGGAGCCAAAAGCAGACATGAGATGTCAACATAATTTTGGAAACTGGAAAGCAGATGAATGAGTGGTAACTAATTTAGCAGAGCAGAAAGAGCCGTAATCTAAACTTTCAATGGGGGAAGCTAAGGAGAGGGAAGTCAATGTACGTTAAGAACCTTAAAAAGCTCAGGAATTGGAGGCACCAGATATTTCTGATGATGGGGTGTAAATGGGGCTAAAAACAGGAGAGTTGGTTGAAAGTCTGTACAAGAAGCATGAGACTCTGAGACCCTTTTCCTACTGCACATGGCCATGTGACTATTTCTTCTCCAGCCTGAAAGGGTTGGTGGCTTCCTCTTTGAAAAAGCAGAAGCAGAGGGGTCTGGCACTTGGACACAAAGCACCGTTGAAGTGGGGTTGTTGTACTGGAAACAAGGTAATTAAGTGGAAACGTCCACGTCACTGGTGAGATAAGCTTCCCCAACTCCAAACCCTTCCTCCACTTGCCTTCAAGAACCCTGGCAGCATCATTAAAAAGTCTACAAATAACAAATGCTGGAGAGGGTGTGAGAAAAGGGAATCCTCCTACGCTGCTGGTGGGAATGTAAGTTGGTGCAGCCACTATGGAGAACAGTACGGAGGCTCCTCAGAAAACTAAAAACAGAGCTACCATATGATCCAGCAATCCCACTCCTGGGCACATACCCAGACAAAACTATAATTCAAAAAGATACCTGCACCCCTATGTTCATAGCAGCACTATTCACAATAGCCAAGAAATGGAAGCAACCTAAATGTCCATTAACAGATGAATGGATAAAGAAGATGTGGTACATGTATACAGTGGAATACTACTCAGCCATAAAAAAGAACTAATGCCATTTGCAGCAACATGGATGCAACTAGAGATTATCATACTAAGTGTAGAAAGTCAGAAAGAGAAAGACAAATACCGTATATCACTTAAATGTGAAATCTAAAATATGGCACAAATGAATCTACCTACAAAACAGAAACAGACTCATAGACACAGAGAACAGACTTGTGGTTGCCAAGGGGGAGGGGGGAGGGAGAGGGATGGACTGGGGGTTTGGGGTTGGTTGATGCAAACTGTTACATTTAGAATGGATAAACAACAAGGTCCTAATGTATAGCACAGGTAACTATATTCAATATCTTGTGATAAACTGTAACGGGAAAGAATATAAAAAAAGAATGTATATATGTGTGTAACTGAGTCCCTTTGCTGTACAGCAGAAATTAACACAATATTGTAAATCAACTATACTTCAACTAATCAACTATAAATTGTAAATGAACTATATATTGTAGATCAACTATAAATCAACTAATAAAAATAAATAAATAAAAAATTAAAAAAAAAAGAACCCTGGCAGCCAGTCTTACATCTCCTAGACAGAAGGTCAGCATACTCTTCTCTAGGGAAATGAACCAGCCTAGGAGAAATGACTGATAGATCTTGGATGCCCCATGGCTGGGTTCCAGGCCAATCATCACCACTTGAAAGTCTTCACATATAAACACAGGACTCCCAGTTAGACTGTTAATACTTTCCTCATAACAATGAATATATAGGCAAGAATAACCACACATTTGAGGAAAACCTCTGACACAAAATCCAGACTCCAAATAAACAAATGAAAAAGAGAAAATAAAAGCAAAAAAGAGAACATTTAAAAAACTATTAATATATTCTCAGGAAAAATGCATTGAACCTATGAATTAAGAACAGGATGGGGCTTCCCTGGTGGCGCAGTGGTTGAGAATCCGCCTGCCGATGCAGGGGACACGGGTTCGTGCCCCGGTCCGGGAGGATCCCACATGCCGCGGAGCGGCTGGGCCCGTGAGCCATGGCCGCTGGGCCTGCGCGTCCGGAGCCTGTGCTCCGCAATGGGAGAGGCCACAACAGTGAGAGGCCCGCGTACCGCAAAAAAAAAAAAAAAAAAAAAGAACAGGATGGTATAAGACTAAGCATTTAGAAAATTAAAACAGAATTTCTATAAATTAAAAACATGGTAGCAGAAATAATATCAAAGTAAAGTGTGGAGAGGTAAGTTAAAAAAACTTTTGAAAAGTAAAATAAAAGTCAAAGAGATGGAAAACAGAAGAAAAAAGATAAGAAAATAGGGGCTCAGTCCAGAAGGTACAACATCCAAATAGTAAGTCCAGAAAGGAAGAGGAGAAAACAGAGTGGGGGAAATTATCAATGAAATCATACAAGAAAATTTCCCAGAACTGAAGGACATGAGTTTCCATATTAAAAGGGCCTAGAAAATTCCCTGAACAATGAATACAAAGAGAGCCATAGTAGGGTACATCACTGTGAAATTTCAGAAAGCCACGAATTTTAAAAAATGCTCTAAGTGTCCAAAGAGTGGGAATTAGAATGGCAATGGACATTTTGACCGTGATCTTGGAAGCCAGGAAAAAAATCCATTAAGTGCTTCAAAATTCTTCCTGAGAGTTATTTATAGCCTAGAATCCTATATCCGGTCAGATATGAGAGAAGAATAAAGCTGTTTTCATATATGCAAGGCCTCAAAAATTTACCTCTCATGTAAATTCGTGAGTTCTTAGGCAGTGATTAGAGGATACACTATACTAAAATGAGGACAAAGCCAAGCTAGAGAAGACTTGGGATCTATGAACACTGGATCCAACATAGGAGCAAGGTGAAACGAAGGGGGGAGATGCCAGCTCTGCAGCAGCCTCAGCACCAATCCAGGTGGGGGCAGAAGGATGCAGACCTCCAAGAGGAATGACTCCATGAAGAAGTGGATTGGTTTCCTGATGTTTACAGATGTATCAAGAGGAGATCTACACTGCTGATGAAGATTCTATGAATGATTTAAGGACAGGAACATAAGAAAACTAAGCAAGCAAATAAAGCAATAGAGCCAATAACTGCAGGAAAAACAAGAGATGTACGAGATAAAAATGTGATCAAAGTCCACCATTTGGCTCAGCTGTGAATGACATTTATCGAGCCATAACACACACACACAATACTGATTTCACCGCAAGTTGTGATACAACGGTCGTTAGGAAGAGTGAGGAAGATGGAGCATGTTTGAGGGGTTGAAGGAGTAAGTGAGATAAATCCATATTTCCCATGGTAAGGTGTCAACAGGTAATAACTAAAACACAATAATCAAGAGATAACTGTACAAACATGTCATTTAAAAACACAGAGGTTCAGGACTTCCCTGGTGACACAGTGGTTAAGAATCCGCCTGCCAATTCAGGGGACACGGTTCGAGCCTTGGTCCGGGAAGATCCCACATGCCGCAGAGCAACTAAGCCCATGCGCCACAACTACTGAGCCTGCTAGCCACAACTACTGAGCCTGTGTGCCACAACTACTGAAGCCCGAGTGTCTAGAGCCCGTGCTCTGCAACAAGAGAAACCACCGCAATGAGAAGCCCACGCACCGCAAAGAAGAGTAGCCCCCGCCTGCCGCAACTAGAGAAAGCCCGGGTGCAGCAATGAAGGCCCAACGCAGCCAAATTAATTAATTAATTTTTAAAAAACCACAGAGGTTCATACCAGCAGAAACAGCTAGAATATGTTAAAACTTGGGGGAACAGCCATCAGGAAGGGAAGAGGGGTAGGGTAGGGCTACTGCTTTCCATCATAGCAGCTGTACAGAGCTATGTGACCTCTCAAATTACGAATCCATGTTATCGCGATAAAGATACTACTGAAAAACAGAAGAGCTGACTAGTTATCACCGAACACTTAAACACAATGAAGGTGACTGAGTGTGTCTAATTCCCTCAGACTTTGGAAGCCATCCTGAGGGTTTTTCTTGTCCCAGGGGAACATTTCAATGCTAGTAGCACTGCTTCCTACAAACTGGTGCCTAAGCTTCTCTGAGTCCTGACTTGTGGCTGCTGTGTAGATATGACCACACTGCAATGAACTGTGCTTCAGATCATTTTCGATATGGCTCTGAAAGCTGAAAGGTGGGTGGTGCAGCTCCCCCCTAGATTTGGCAAGCCAGAGTAATAATGTAGTGCTTGGGGGGCTCTCAGACCTGCTGGGAGTTTCCTGAGGACCTTTTGGATCCCAACTGATCTGAACTCCACGACCCTCCATTGGACTGTTGCCAAATGAGGCCAGCAGCTGGCCTTCCCTCCCCCCTCCAGTCAAGGGGTCAGGGCCGGAAGTGATCTAGGGACTGGAAGACAAAGGGAGAACTTCTACAGAGAGTCTTCTATGTGATTCCGGTGGCTCTGTTATTGAAATGAAAGAGTATCATTAGGGTTTAGAGTCTAATGAGGCAGCATTAGATAAGCCAAGGAAAAGTCATTGCATGTAAAATATGATTACTTGGAGAAGAAATGCACTTGGATTTGGACCACATGAGAGCCAAAACCTAATTCTGATGAAGTGAGAATAAAATTCTGGCTATAAGCAAGGCAGATTGGAAAGCTGGAAGGCTCTACTTTTCAATGAAAGACAACGAGGTCTATTCTATAACTTTGTGCCCACTTAAGTGTCCATAAAACGGGTGGCTTGTAAATTCAGAAGTAAGGGACGGTAAACTCCCAAGGTGCACTGTGCTTGCGAAAGAAAACTCTTTAAGGACTCAACCGCTTATCTTAAGACAGGTAAAGACAGCCTGTTGAGTAATAATAGGCAACATAATTATTGAGAGCTTATAAGGTGCTAGACTCTGTTTTAAGCACTTTATAAATATTTGCTTATTTAATTCTCAAGACAGTTCTATGAGATGTGTACTATGATGTATGCATGCGAGGAAAGAAGTCTCCATTTTATAGAAGGGAAAATTACAAAGAAATTAAGTAACTAGCCTAAGATTACAGGTAGTAAGTGGCAGAGTGGAATTCAGACCCAGACTCTTAATTTACATCATCTCTAGAAATGGTCACACTGAATGATAATGATAAATAAATGCTAAAATGGTAGGAAAAGCTATTTTGCGTTAATGGTGCCTTCTTCAAAGGTAATATTTTTTTACAGGCCACGTTCTCTTTACATGGATCCCAGCTCAAGCTGCCAGAATTCCACCAGGATAAAGTTAAGTTTCACTTCAAAACTGCACTTTTCTCTAAAGATGAGTTTCAGAAATCAGCTCTGGGCTCCCTCCCTTGCCTACAATTCATCTTAGACTTCAGAGATAAACAGTAGCTTAAGCAGCAAGACTGCACCAGTAAGGATAACATAATAAATAATACTTATAACATTTGAACCCCTGTGTCACTAGAAAAAAAACACACTCTTTATCGAACGGTAGAAATATATCTGTGCATATGTTCACCTCAGCCCCAATATAATTCTTTTAAGTCTGCCAAGCTCTGAGACCTAGAAATGGTGAGTCATTCGGGAGGGAGGGAAGAAAGGGGGGGGGAGCAAAGATAAAAATAGAGATGTTGATTGCATTGTTCCTAATTCCCTTTAGCTCAAACAGCCCCAGCCTGGGGAGTCAACGGCAGGGACAAGAGGACACGAGAAAGCAAGAGGCACGACGCTCTACGGGCAGAGCAGAGGACGTGCAGGCGGATGCAGACGGCCACATCAGTAACTTCACGTCACAACCAGACCAACAGCATCGAGGCTGTGGTGTGAGTTCAAAAACAAACAAGTGGAAAGTGCCGAGGGATAAAATGGGCTCAAATCGATGAGCGGCAGTGTCGCTGACCCTCTGGTAAAAGGCTGCCTTTTGTAAGAAGCCCCTGATTGGGGGGAATGGGGCCTGCAGACCGGGAGCCTCAGAGGCCAACTTACAGCGTTCAAACAAAGTATTGTTTCCTCCGGGGTATAACGCTTACTGTGATTCCAGACATGTCGCCATGGCAGCAGTGGGGGAGGGAGGGAGAGAGGAAGGAACAGATGGGGGTCACCAAGGTCCCAATTCTCATGCAAGGGCCCCATGCTCTCCCCTTTCCCCTTAGGGGGTCCAGTGTGGAGCTGCGTCTTCTCTCACTACTCCACGGACATCAGTGCAATTCCATTTAAGAGATCTTTTTGAGGGCCTACTATGTGTAGGTCTTTCAATTCTAATTAATATTAGCTCCCGTGAAAACACCCTACCTCTACTTGATTATGGAAAACTCAAACGGGGAAAAAGGCCTAGTTTCCACACTCTCAAAGTTTGTCTTTTCCTATTCCCAACCTTATAAGGAGACATAGGTTAACGATACACAGTCATATACATGGAATATAATGAATGAATGTATATGAATTTGATTGTGGTCCCCAAATGCTAACCTTATATTTCAATCAGAAAGAATGAGGTAGTCTTTTGGCATCCTTAGAGTTACTGTGATGGTCTTCCTCTAGTTTCTTGACTGCAGGTGACACAGCTAGGTCCATCTTCTCAAAACATACCTACCTACGTGATGTAACCCTGCTTACCTTCAATGGTGATCCAAAATTATTAGCTTGGAATTCAAGATCTGCTATAGCTGGTCCCCATCTAATTTTCCTCTGTCTCAAATGTTTCCATGTTCTTGGAAGGGCGTAATAGGTAGAATGAATAAATAAGTGAATGAATACATAAAAAAGAATAAAATAGGGAAGCAAACCTCACAAAACTCATTTCCATCTCAATCCTTTGGCTCATGCGGTTACCAGAGCTCCCCATCAACATTATGTTTTCCTGGCTTTCATCCATCCAATTTCCACCAAGGTCTAGTTCATATCTCAAAGGGTCCTTAAACTTAACATGATCCAGATAAAACACGTGATCTCCACCCTCTGTATCTCAGTGACTGGAGCCTTCACGATCAATCTAGTTCATAAGCCAGAAACCTAGGCTCCGTCTGAGAGAAGCATCTTTCTCTCTCAATCCCCATTTCAAAATATTGCCAAATCCTTCCACTGTCACCGCCTGAATACATCTCAACCCCATTCACTTCCCTTTGTCTCAATATCCAATCACTCCATCACTTCTATCAGTCTTCAAATTAGAGAACTTAAGTCTACTTGCTCTATCAGTTCTCTTGTGGTCAGAGGGATGTTTTCAAAATGCAAGTGTGATCATATCACACTCTTGCTTACCGCTCCTCAGTGGCTTTTATGGCTCTTAGGACAGTGGGTAGAATCCATACAACGGGCCCTGAAGCAACGTGACCCCGGCATATCTCCCAGCCTCATGCCACCCCATTATCCTCTCTGTGGGGCCTCCTGGCAGCTCCACTTCTCGCCATCTTGCTACCAGCTTGGACTTCACTACTCTCTCTCTCCCAGCTGGAATGCTCTGCCCTCCGTCACACTCCGCCCCACCTCATCTGCTGGTGCAGTGGTTCTCACACGTTGGGGCCCATCACAATCACCTGGAGGGCTGGCCAAAACCCAGAATGCTGGGCCCCACTCCCAGTTTTTGATTCAGTGGGTCTGGGGTGGGACCCGATCATCTGCAATTCTAACAAGTCTCCAGGTAAGGCTTTTGCTGCTGGTCCTGGAACTACACGTTGAGAATCACTGCCCTAGTTACCTCCTACTGGTTTTCTAGATCTCTGAGAAACCTCCCTTGTCTGTTTTGCCCTTCGCTAGGCTATACATGTTCACGGCCATCTATACATTTCCTTCCCAGCGCTGGCCTTCCTCCTGGGCTTTAATTATGTGTCTGTGTGATCATCTCACTAATGTCTACCTTTGTATTAGACTCCTGTGCATGGGGTTAGGGACCATGTCTGTATTGTTCAGCGTCCTGTCCCCAGCGGCTACTGAGTACCTGCACATAGTGTGTACTCCACAAGTATTTGCTAAATGTAGACTAATCTCTTCTATGACGTTTCCTTTAGTTAACTGAGGTCATACTGCCCTTCCTTCTTGTGCTGCTTAATTTTATGTGTTGATCTGACTGGCCTAAGGGACTCCCGGATAGCTGATAAAACATTATTTCTGGGTGTGTCTGTGAAGGTGTTTCTGGAAGAGATCAGCATTTGAAACAGACTAAGTAAAGAAGATCCCTCTTACCAATGTGGGTGGGCATCATCCAGTCCACTGATGGTCAGAATAGAACAAAAAAGTGGAGAAGGGGCCAATTCACTCTCTTTACCTTGGCTGGGACGTCCCTCTCTCCTGCCCTTGGACTTTGACCCTCCTGCTTCTCGGGTCTTAGATTCCGACTGGGACTTAGACCATCAGCCCCCCCTGATTCTCAGGCCTTCAGACGGGGACTAAATTATACCACCAGCTTTCCTGGTTCTCCAGTCTGCAGATGGTATATTGTGGGGCTTCTCGGACTCCATGATCATGTGAGCCAATTCCTATAATAAATCTCCTCTTTCATATGTATCAAAATCTATATCCTCTTGTTTCTTTTCTCTGGAGAACCCTGACTAATATACTTCCTATGCATGACTATTTTACTTATAAGCAGCCCACCTCACTTCAGAGTTGACATACTCTAGAGCTTCCCTAGAGTAGGAAAATCATCAAATACTGTCGAATAATACCTGATACCAATGTCAGAAGCAGAGAAGCTGCTTACAAAACATACTAATGCCTGTTGTGAGGCCCACTTTGAGATTGAATTAGGCAGATACCCAGATATCCTGCATGAATGACAGCCATCAACTCCTACCACGGCCTCCTCCAAGGCCAGAGAGAGAGACACCCTGCAGAGAAAGAGGCAGACTTGGTGTCTATGCAGTGCCCTTTGGTTTCTTGGCTAAGAGGCTCCTCCAGTCTTAGTTTCTTATCAGCAAAATGGGGATAATAATAGTACTTAAGCCTCATAAGATTATCAGAATGATCAAATGGGATGTTATATGGAAAGAACTTAGTGTAGTGCTTAGAATGTAGCAAATACTCAAAACTGTTAGCTGTTATTATGGGTTGGTATTACAGCAGCCTTGGCAATCTGGGTCTTTTAGGACTAGTCTAATTTCAAATATTCTGTCCCAAGGTCACATTTCCTGACATTTTTGGTCCGGAAAACATGGCTGCACGTATCTTCATATTCATATACTATCTTGTATTTGACTGAATTCAGCAAACATGTATTAAGCGACTACTGTATGAGGTCATCCGGCTTGGCATCCATCAGAGGTATTCACAGACGAGTAACAATCTGATGGGGGAGAGAAACATAAATCGCCGGCTAAAATGTAAGGCAGAATGAAATGAACATGAGATGGAGGTACCTACAGAAGTGTACAGGTATGGAAAGGAAGGTCAGATCATTTCTGACTGAGGTGGTATCTGATTGGACCTGAAAAGTAGACAGTGATCCTGATGAGCAAAGAAGCAGAGCGTTTGGGGCCATGCTGGGCCAATGGAACATCATTAGCTGAGGCTCCGACACCCTGAAGTGCATGGCTCACTCAGGGGAAAGAGAAAAGAACAGTGTGCCTGCAGAGATGAGAGACATAGGGAGAGGGAGAGAAAGTTGGAAAGATATTTGGGGTCAGAATGTATATAATGTTTTTTTTTTAAATTTTATTGAAGTATAGTTGATTTATAATGTGTTAATTTCTGCTACACAGCAAAGTGATTCAGTTATACCTACATACATATATATGTGTGTGTATATGTATATATACACACACATATATTCTTTTTCGTATTTTTTCCATTATGGTTTATCACAGGATATTGAATATAGTCCCCTGTCAGATTATATATAATCTTGAACATAATGCTAAGAACCTAGTATTTTGTTCCATGGGTAACAAGGTTCCAACTGCCTCATCTATATGACTCTTCCTTCATGTGTTACGTTTTTTCTCAGGTCTGGCTTAGGGTAGACCGGTGTGATGTCTACAATCCTTTGATTGGCTAGATTTGCAAGGCTAACCGTCCATTTGCCTTCTGGGGCATTTGGGGTATTTTCTTTCATGGCTTTATTTTCTAAACGCCCAAAGGTTCTCAGAGATATAATAAATTGTGAAAGCCAGATGAGCCCAAATATCTAGATATAATTAGGTAGCTTTCTTACAAATTCTTGACTCGGATTTCTCTCCACTCTAACCCTACCGAGATGCAAAGCCTTTCTTCAACTGGTTCTGAGTGTTTACATTTTACACTTTGTCAGAGCTGGGGGACACACAGAGTCCTCCTCTAGAGCTGTCTTCTCACGTGTTGAAGAACCTGTTCATTTTCTTCTGTTCTGACATGTCTGGTAAGATAGGATTTTGATGCCTTGGGCTTTCTCACTTGGTCAATGTTACTGTGCTCAGCACTCCAATACTCAAACTTTCTCCCTCTCTTTCACCCCTAGAATAACAGAGAAATTGCCTTCTTTCCATCCGTATGACTGCCACACGAGAGGAAGGCGGGTATGATGAGTGCTGCCATGTCAGCAATGCAAATCTCCCACCTGCCATTTTTCTGATCAGGAAAACGTTTGTCAGACACTTCACCAACTTTGAAAAACTTGGCAATAAAGCAACTGTTACACAAACGGCACAGAGAGCTCTGCTTTTCTTTGAAAGAGACTGCTTTTGAAGGAACATGAAATTGCAAAAATATCGGCTTTGATGAAATATAACTTCAGGTTAAATGTGTTTTAAAGAAAAGAAAAACACTTAAGAGGAACATAAAGTAGTTTTAACACTGATGTTGAGCTATCCTATCACTCATTTTACTGGGAATTTATAAGAGAAAGTATTTCTTCCAAAGTCACAATTTTCTCCAGGTTATTTCTTCGAACATTTACTCCAGATTTAGTTATTGGGAAAAAATTCCTCATACTTATCCTCTATTTCATTAAACCAAAAATCCAATCTCAAGTTGTTCTCATTCTCACTCTTCTTAAAATATTGGGATCATAGGTAGTTTTATATTCTACCTTATTTCATTTATTATATCAGGGCCACTTCCCCATGTTATTAAACACTCTTCTAAAATAACAGTTTTGAAATATTCTTTCAGTTGAATGTATCATAATGTATTCAATGAACCCCCTACTTTTGGTCATACAGTGCTTTTTTTCCCAACTTTCACCACTATAAATAATGCTGCAGTGAACATCCTTATATATACAGAAGTAGAATTGCTGGTTCAGGGGATAGGAGTACTTTTGAGGACTTCTCTGCATACTGCTTAACTGTTCTATGCCCATCTCCCATGTGGAAAATGTTTGGTGACACCGCTTGAAGGTTCCTATGAGAAAACCCATTGTCAAATCAACTGGAAGCAACAACTTCTATTATCAAAGTAAATCTACTGCTATCATTATAGGAATGCATTATTTTGTATGCTTGCCCGGAGCTGATCACTGAGTTTCAGTTTCGTCAATTAGATGTACTATCTATTGCAAAGGTTGTCAGACACATGTATTAGGCTATAAGATAATCTAAGTAAGCAGGGCCCAGCTGCCGGGCCTGTCCTTCTACCACCAATCAGAACAGAAGAGTCAGGGAACCTAGTCTGGCTGTTAGAATCCACCCTTTCTGAGTTCAAAGCCTGACTCTGTGCTGGTAGCTGGATAACTAAACCAGGCTCATTTTCCTCCTCCATGTAAAGAGGAGAATAGATAATCCAAAAGTAGAGGATTCATTAAATAAATTATGATACATTCAACTGAAAGAATGTTGCAAATAATAGTGCCTAAATTCAAAAGAACGCATGAGGATTAAGTGGGATAAAACACTTATCACAGTACCAGCTGAATGGTAAGCATCCAGGAAGTACTTATTTTTCAAAATTATTAATTCCACGCTCACAATTACCTACGGAACTTCAGTATTTGGAGAGTAGATGAAACCAGAAATAAACTGTCTATTTGGGATCCGAAGTTTCTAAATTGCACACAGCTTCCTTAGTCCTGTGTGTGGCTAAGGCAACTGAAAGTCAGATCATCATCACGGTGGCAAACGAGGGAGTTGGGGCCCTAGAGACAGACGGAAAGGGCTGCGGCTGGCCATGCCTCCCACTCTGTGCTCATCGTTGAGTTTCTAGTGTGAGTTCTTGGCCCCAGGCCTCCTGCCGGTCCCACTCTGGCTCTCTGGGCAACAGGTTTACTGGAGGAAGAATCAGGCCTCATGCTTCTCAGTCTCAGGAGTCTCCTTATTGGCCCCAGGCATAAATACAGGCAGAGCATTTCTGCCGGGGTAAATGTTCTCCACACCTAAGCACAGTATCTGCTCCGTCAGAGGCAGGGCTTCCTTTGAGTCCATTCCTTCGTTTTGCTGACCACAAACAAAAAGGAAGCAGCTGCAAAAGTACACACAGACATCAGGATTTCGGCAGGACGGCTGCCTGCGCTGGGGAGTGCGGACCCACTTCAGTGATCTGCTCCACAGTCCAAGCCCTAATCAGGCAGGAAGCCAGGAGTCCTAATTTCAGTCCCAGTGAAGGAGTGGAAAAGAATCAATCAGAACTCTATCTGCTTTGCTTTTGAACTAAATCAATGCCATCACACACCATCTTTACAGTGATGCAGGAAGCACAGCACTGATCCTGAAGAACAGAAGAAATGATGGTCTATTACCTCTCCCTGAAGTGCTCTGAAATCAGGCAGGGTGATGGGTGTGGGCATATTCGCCTTGATCCTTCCTATTTAGCTGCAGGTGTAGAACACATGCAGGGAGGGAAAGAAACCATAGTTTTTAAATGAATGAAATGGACCAAACACAGGGGAACACTTGGACATTTTGTAGTTTTGTCTTTGGGTGTTAAGGAACTCTTAATACTGGCTTAGTCCTTCTTAGAACATCAATAAATAATTCCTCATCATTCAAGTCAGCCACATTTTAATAACTGTACTTTGTGATTCTATGAACATGACAGTTGTCAGGAAAAGATTAAGTCTGACGCAGCAGGTTACGTAATGAACCACTGGCAAAGCAGAAAAGGAACCCAGAACTCTAGCTGGGAATCCTGAGATGAACTGGGACTGCTAAGGCCACCCCTCCACCCCAAAGGGAGGGCCTTAACCATTTCGCCCACCCTCTAACCCTGAACTCTTTCATAGACACACACACACACATACACACATACACACACACACACACACACACACGGAGTGTACCACTGGCCATGGCAGCCCTGGCAGGTACAATTAAGATACCCAACCACGTCTGCCGCCGCCGAAGTCACACCTCTCTTGGGTCTTCAGTTTCATGTGTCTGTGTGTGAGGGTTGGCCTCCCCTGTCCTTGGCGTTTGGTGTGGGCGGCTCGTAAACCCATGGCCCAGGCAGGACCTTCACTCTACCCTGTGTTCAATTAATTAAACAATGAGACCACTGGATTGAGGTGTTCTGATACCTTAGCAGCCTCTGTAAGCAAGCAAACAGATACCTAAGCCTGTGATGCCTCAAGGTTAAGAAATCAAAACCTAAGGACAACCAATTACAGCCAACCGGGCTTTCCCAACTAAGACGGACATAGAAGCTATAGCCAGTCAAAGAATTTCCTTCTTTTGCCTCCGCCTTTTCTGTATAAAAGTCTCTCCCCAGCTCCTGTCGGTGCAGCCCGCCTCACAACTTCTGGTTTGGTGCGTCCTGATTCGAATCCATTTCTGCTCAAATAAACTCTGAGACATTTTAATATGCCTCAGTTTTAACACCTCCTTTACCCTGCTCTACTTCTTATTTTTCCACAGCATTTACAACATTTACAACTAACATACTATATAATTTACAGTCATTTATTATGTTTAATGTCTGCTAGAACATAAGCTGCGTAAGGGCAGGCATCTTTATCTTTTTCATACACAGATATGTTTCAAGCACCTAGAAGAGTGGTTGGTACACAGCAGGGACTCGATAAACATTTGTTTAATGAATGAATGTTTATTTGCCATTAGAATCTAATTAGAATTTACATCCTAGTTAAACAATTGCTAAGTTTGCAGCCCAAGACCTGTTCATCTCTTTGAAATATTTACCCCCAGCCTCCATCCCTCAGGCTCAAAGCTGCTCCTGGCGTCCACAAAGCACTGAGCTCTGACACTGCCAAACAGTCACTGTCACTCGGTGAAACTGAGGAGGAAGTAAAATATTTACGCAAGCAGAAACTCGGGGTGGGGGGGTGGGGCGGCAGAAGTCTGGGTTGTTTTCACTTAACTAACGATGCCTGTTGACTTCCCACCCCCATCTTGGTATTTATTTCAGAAGCAAAACAAGCCACTGTAGGACTTTGATCTGTGATTCAAGAATATTCTGGGTTTTTGTTAAATCTGCAAATTGCTTATACTGCTACTAACTCAAATGAGAAAAGATTCTTGCTTAAATGGCTCTCCATCCTCAGAAGGTCTCACACCTTTGTTTTCAGTAAATGTTTGAGAATGACCTTGAAAGTATGCAAGAGAACAGACGATAAAAAATAAACGCATACTGAAGCTGGGTATCTTTCAGGTTCTCCCAGTCGCTGAGAGGTATAATTAGGGCAAATAGATAATTTTTTGCCCGAACCAGAAGTGGCATCAACAGGACTTCTTGGGCAGATTCTAAATATGGTTTATCTTAGGTACAATCAGCTTCTGTCACTACAGAGGATGGGAAAGGGCCAGCAACGATTAGTGCCTCTGAAAAGGTCAAAAGCATTGTGGTTTGCATCCCATTCCGTTTGAATTCAAGGGTCAGCGGATCAAAATATTCATATCGCCAATTTACGCTAATTTCACTAGTTTGTAAGTATTAGGCAAGACTGTTCAATCAATGACCTAGCAAATTAATCTATTTCCCCCCGTTAGTTTCTGACTCTCCAGCATGACAATATCAGATACCCTGTTAAAGCAAAGGCCCCTCAAGCTGTGCAACTGACGCCTTCTGATTCCTCCTCCGAGGCCCATCTGTCTCCTAACCGCCCCTCCCAGCACGATGCCCCCTCCTCCGCTCCAACCAGGCCCCTGTTTTCCCGTTCTTTCAGTACAATCAGAATAAGTGAAAGAGGACCCTGATGTTCCAGAGGGACCAGGCAGTCTGAAAAGGTACGTCTTCAACATCATTAGCAGTTCATCTTCTAAAACCTCAGGGCAGCCCCTAGGCAGCCCCTCCTGCAATCCCCCTCCCCCCTCTCCCCCGCCACCCCTCTCTTTTGGTGTCGGCTTATCAAATTAATGAAGCCTATCTAGACGGGAGGAAGTTGGGGTAGAAGACCAGTGGCTTAAGAGCAATTCAATGCAAGCCCCTCCCCCCCTTAAAAAAAATAATGGGGGAAAAATCAGAATAGCTTTCTCTTAGAATGGGAGGAGGAAAGGGGAATGCAGCTGGGCGTGGGGTAGGAGGTTGCCACGACTGTCTCCGAGTTCCCTGGAGGAGGAGATGTCTATTTACTCTCCCCGATGAACATTTGCATGTTAAAAAAGCGCAGTTCCTTTGTGGGCAGGATTTATCTGGGCCGCGTTTCCGACTTGACAGAGCAGAGTGGAGGGTGAGGACGCCAGGTAAAGGATAAAGCAACTTCCCTCTCACCTTTTTATAAGACAGTCCCCTCTCTCACACAGAGGTTCAGGGAGGCCAGGGTGAGATTTCTGCGACCCTCCGCAGCGGCTTGGCGGGCGGCAGAGGGCAGATCCCACCCTCCGGTCGCGGGCAGCGTGGGCTGCGGGCTCCGGGCGCAGGCTGTGCCATCAGCGCCTCACCTGCCCTCAGATCCGGGGAGGAAGCATCTCTCAGCGCGAGGTACAAAACACATCAACATCCCTCATCACGTCACTGACCTAAATATAGACAATGACTTCAAGGGGGAAAAAAAAGTTGCACATTCTTCTATACCTGCAAACGCTGCAGAGCTCTTCAAACAAGCCCTGGCAATGAGGAACAATAGATAACCAGTCAGATGTGAAGGGAGAAGGGGAGAGATGGGTGTTCTAGAACGATTGCTGTGATAAGGCCATTAGAGTTGCTCAGCTCAACATCAATCCTCATTTGTAACCCGGGGTCCCGATATCACTCTGGGAGTGGTTTTGTGTCCCTGGCAGCTTCTCCACCGGGAGCCCTGCTGGAGAAAGGGGGCATGTGCCATGGGTCTGCCTGGCTAAGCGAGGCTGGTCTTTTCACTGTGTAAGGCAGGTCTCTGATTCAAAGAAAAAAGGCCACTTGAATGAGAAGTGTTTCCTTCCCATTGGGGAAGAGCACGTGGTGTCAGTTTCTTTGTCGTTCTTGAGCAGCCTTCCCCAGAAGCCACTTTTAGCCATCCCCAATCCCAGCCTCCACTTTAGCATCCCAAGTCGATGCCCTCTTCCACATCATTTTTTTTTTAAGTTTATTTATTTATTTAATTTTGGCCGCACCGTGTGGCAAATGGAGCTTCCCCGACCAGGGATCGAACCCGTGCCTTCTGCATTGGAAGTGCGGAGTTCCAACCACTGGAACACCAGGGAAGCCTTTCCACATCATTTTAGGCAAAACCTTACTAAGGACTTGGGAAAGCTGGCATGGGCTAGCTCACTTTTTACACCACGAGGGGTGTCAGGAAAGATTACTTTTCCCTCACGGTATGAACCTGCATTGGGTAGAGTCTTTTAATGCCATGTTGATAAGAGTGCTTGCCTTTTTATTAACTTGGGGATTATTCACTGGCTGGGTGAACAGAAGGGCCATAGTAGAAGCTTTTATGAACACGAATCCCATAACTAGGGACCTTGGGAAAGATATCTGAACAAATGTTAAGTATGGATGGAACAGTGTCATCAGCAGTTAGGACACAATTGTGGGCAATCAATCGCTAAGGAGAAGTCACATGTCTCTCACATATTTCTGTTCCCTCAGTCAACTATCTGCATAAGAACAGCCTGCGTGGAGGCTTCCCAAGTGTAACATAATTGCCTGCTGTTAGAGAACCAGCAAGCCACTTCAGGCTTAAGCCGTCCACAACTCCGGTATTTCTGCTGAAACACAAACTCCTGCTCTTTCGTGTTAGCAAAATGTCCACACGTAAAGCCATCAGTTTGTTTCTTCAGAGAACACATCCATGTGTTCTTGATAGGAACATATTATACCATCATAAAAAGAGCCGTATCCCTTGGAAAAATAATAATGGGAAATAAAACACATCTCATACAAGATAATATAAGGATGCTAAAGACACCACTACAAATGAAATAAAATAAAAACAGTGGAAGAATCCTAACAAGAGTTGAGAACAAAAAGGAAGTAAACCAGAAGCTCTAATTTAAAACAGCAACGATGAAGAAAAGGTCTTGGCAACAGCAGACCTGTATTTGCCCAAAGTTAGTACAATCTCTGTGCATGACAGTCTGGGTACCAACATCTCTGTGGTTTCCCTAGCACAGTGAATATTCCGGTGCTCACTGCTCTTCTAAAAGATGAGGCTGAGCCAGAGCAAGGAAAATAGGGAGCTACACGTTCTCAGAATGAAAGGCACCCAGAGGGTGATGGAAAAAAATGGCTCTGGATTTCAAATACCAGTTTTAGGTCACCACAACCAGAACAGGAATCTAGCTGTTTTATGATGTGTAACAGATTCCCAGCAATGTCCTTCAGGAACAAAGACTGACCGCTGATGGTTTCTAAAAAGGAACTGGGGACCGGGTTCAGGTGAAGGTGCTGGGAGATCCTGACACAGTAACAGGGAAGTCTTCAGAAAATTTGCCTCTACTGGGTTTTGGCTTCCCTACATAGACCCTTGGAAATACACTCTCTCGGATAAGTGCATGCAATTAAAAATTACCAAGGACTAGAGGGAAAAAAATAGATAATAATTTGGTCAAGAAGAAATATGCCCAGAGTCACTTTTTTCCAATCCAATATCTTTGTTAATTAAGCATTTTCCAACCTCTGCTGAGAATACTAATAGTAATCTAATACTATGCTACTCATTACTAATAAAACATATTTATGAAATGGAAATATAATGTGCCTATTTCCAAACTGTGCTTCTAAATGACTTACTCTAAGCCACAATTTAAAATGGTTTGAGAAATGAGTCTTTAATAAAGAATTGATGAGGATGATGACTGCTGATAATAATTCTATTTGGTGAGATTACATGGTTTGCTATGGCAATGTGAGCTGAGTTACTGCAAGGAACTAATATAGGGACATTTAATTGATGATAAATATAGTGGTGGTACGTCAACTCTTGAAAAAGTGAGCATGTAATTGAAGAATCCAGCATCATCTTGTCTGCTGATTACGCTGCCATTACAGGGCTGTCAGAATGTTATTTGTCTGACATATCTGCACACAGTAGGGATATAAGAGGTGAGAGAATAAGCACCTATAATTATCCCTCAATGTGGGATCCTATATGCAATTATAGTTAATCATAAACCCAATAACATTTAGGAAAAAACAATTATAGTATGGCTCAGGATAGAGCCATCATGGTGTTTGTAATCATCAGTAAAGTGGATGTTCAGCATGGTTAGAAAGCCTTGACACTAGGGCACGAGCATATAGCCTGAGCTTTTTAAAGGGAGCGAAGAAAACAAACCACTGAAGCTCACTCCTTCGTTAATGATATTACTCCACCAATAGGTCAGGGTGTCTTGACTTGAGCAAAGCATCGGATGTAACTTCTTTCCCCATCCCTTTGAACAAAGAGTAAAGTATAGGAGCAGAACTGTAGAATATTGTATTCACATAATCTTACTAAACACCAGACACTGTCTGAGACAGTGGAAAGCCACAAAAAACAAAACACTCTCTATCAAGGAGTTGAAAGTCTAGAGGGGCCAAAAAATGAACAAGCAGTTAAAGCCAACATAATCAGTGATAAATGTTGCAGTAGCTGTGTGAAAACAGGTGCTTCACGGAGATGAAAGGTTGAAAGTGGGCCAGAGAAGGCTTTGCAGAAGAGGCATTTCTCTTTTTTTAAAAAAAGTTTATCTTAATTGTTGATGAATTATGGTCTTTATTTATAATGTCAAAATAAAACAAAACAGATGTTGGCTTCAAGGGTTAGCTGTGGGGTGGAAACCTCTGGTGTGCCCCCAGCTCCATGATCCCAACAGAGCTGAAGAGGTGATTCTTTTTACTTTTTTACCAGAAATACTTTTATTTTTGTTTTTACTCTTCTTAACTCTGTTCATTTGTGCAGCATTTTTCTTTTTTCCTTCCAGTTTTATTGAGATATAATTGGTATACAGCACTGTATGAGATTATTATATAGCAGAAGGATTTGACTTACATATATTGCGCAAATGGTTACCATAAAAAGTTTAGTTAACATCTGTCATCTCATATGGATACAAAAAAAGAAAAAAGAAAAAAGTTTTTTTCCTTGTGATGAGAACTCTTGGGATCTACTCTCTTGACTTTCAAATTACCATACAGCAGTGTTAAGTATAAGTCCTCATAATAATGCTATTTGCAGCAACATGGATGGACCTAGAGATTGTCATACTGAGTGAAGTAAGTCAGAGAAAGACAAATATCATATGATATCGCTTATATGTGGAATCTAAAAAAATGGTACAAATGACCTATTTACAAAACAGAAATAGAGTCACAGATGTAGAAAACAAACTTATGCCTACCAAAGGGGAAAGGGGGGGAGGGATAAATTGGGAGATTGGAATTGACACATACACGCTACTATATATAAAATAGATAACTAATAAGAACCTGCTGTATAGCACGGGGAACTATACTCAACACTCTGCAATGACCTATATGGGAATAGAATCTAAAAGAGAGTGGATATATGTATATGTATAACTGATTCACTTTGCTGTACAGCAGAAACCAACACAACACTGTAAATCAACTATGCTCCAATAAAAATTTTAAAAAATTTTTAAATAAAAAAGAAATCTTTCTGAAAAACCGTATAGCCATTACGTTGTACGTTACATCGCTAGTTCTCATGTATCTTATAACGGGAAGTTTGTAGCTTTTGACCACCTTCGTCCAATCCTCCCCGACCCCTGAGACCTCGCATCCACCTCTGGTAACCACAAGTCTGTCCTAAGAGGTGATTCTTGAGTTAAGCATTAAAGGAGGAGTAGAAGTTTATGAGTCACAGAAAACATGGCCAAAGCCTCCCAGGCAGAGAACCAGCATGTGTGAAGACAGGAAGAACATGTGTGCTTTGAGGAACTGCAGCAGCGGGTCTCAGAGGATGTTTTGGGGGGATGGGGATGTTTGGAGATGAGGCTGCCAAGGTTGACAGGGGGCAGATGATGGAGTTGGAGGATGTACCCTGGGGGGTCTAGATTCTCCTGCGTGGTGATGGACAACCACCCCTGAAGGAATTTTGCCCTCTGTTTACATAAGTGATTTGTATACTGGCATAACAAGCAGGAAGGATGACAACTACAAGGAAAAAGAATGAATTTTACCAGGTCACAAAAGGTAAGCATTAATACTTGAACACACAGATTCATAAACACTAATTTCTCTTGTACTGCATTAGGAAAATCTTGTCTAAATGTGGTTTCTATGAAATTTTTAATTGATGCATGCACCTTTAGGCTGCAGACAAGGTGTGGTAATTTTTACTGAACTCTGTGTTGGTCAAATGACATCTGGGGTTTTGTATACAGATCTGGGAATCTCATTTTTAACAAGATAGCACATCAGGGGCTTCCCTGGTGGCGCAGTGGTTGAGAGTTCGCCTGCTGATGCAGGTGACACGGATTCGTGCCCTGGTCCGGGAGGATCCTGCATGCCGCGGAGCGGCTGGACCCGTGAGCCATGGCCGCTGAACCTGCGCGTCCGGAGCCTGTGCTCCGCAACGGAAGAGGCCACAACAGTGAGAGGCCCGTGTACCGCCAAAAAAAAAAAAAAAATAGCACATCAGAAAGAGGACAGGCTTGGTGACAAAGGGTCAGATAATCATGCTAATATAAGGAATAGTGGAAGGAACTGGGAATCCAAGTTGGGAAAAAGAAGATAGAGAAATATGAAAGCTTTTTGTTAGTTCTCTAAAGGTTGCATATGAAAAGAAGGGTAGGTTTACCCTGTGTCAACAGAAAAACAAGGTGGTGGTTATGTGGAGATAGATTGCAGCTGAATGCAAGGAAGGACTTTCAGATCATTCCATATCCAAAAAATGAAAATGGATGACAAGCCAGGACTCAACAGTTATCCTGACAAAGAAGAGTTTTAGAGGAGATTCCTGCTCTTGGCCAGAGGCTGAGCTGGATGACCTTGACCAAAATTTTGATGCATAGATTCTGTAAAATGGCAATACATCCTGGCTCTCTCAGATATCTGTAATTTCAAAATAACTAATGATCCCATGCCATTTACATCTCTGGAAATCTAGTTCATGTTAGAATAATTACCAACTGTTTTTGCACATTGTGCCAGTTTTTGAGGAGGGTAAAAAAAAGAAGACATGATCCTATCACCTCTCCTGTCCTCAAGGAGGCACGCAACATGATTCTATGCACAGTCACTGACCTTTTATGAAACTGGGGCTTGATCCCAACTTGTCACTAATTTGGCAGCAGAGATCATTCAGAAATAGTTTTATTAGCAATGGAGCTTATAATGGCAACTTGAAGATATGAAGGGCTCCCTTGAGTTATAAAAAAACAAAACAATAAAAGTGATATTGAAAGAGTGTTTAGAGCGTATCAGGCACTCCACATTCTGGCTGGTACTCAATAAGGAGACTATCAAAAAACAGAGAAGTTTTCTTTTCCAAATTTGTGCTGAGGACACAATGATGATCACCCAAATCCCTCAGAGACTAGGGGGAGGTTTCAACTTTCATAAGCAAGGGGCCATCAATGAGGTCATGGTGAGAAGGTTTCCAATTACTTGCTGCTAAACCAGTAGAAGTATCAATTTCATACACCAGAGATCCATTTCCACCTATTATTTATTATAAACTCCTCAGGGTAAAAATTAACTTGAGACTGCTGTTTTAAATTTTTTAATGATTTTTAAAAGCCCAAATGAAGGTCTTTGATTCCATTGGGGGAAAAATAATCAACATTTAAAATCTTAAAATGAAAAATCTGAATGAACCAAACATTTTAAGATGTATTGACACCAGGTTCCAAACCCAAACCCAAGGTCCTGATTAGAGCGTTTAGAATTATTGGCTTCCGTCTCACTGTGGTCAGTTTTCCTGTATGATAAATACACTACTCCCTGCTTATTAATAAAGGCATGTTACATAGCAACTTCTTCTATCACTGACCAAGAGGCTGTGGCCTTCCTGATTCCAGTGACCAAGGTGACAACCAGAATAGTACTTCTCACCTGACAAAGGTACCAGATACATGTACACACTGGAGAGTAGCCTTAGACCCAAGCCCAGGATCGCCCTCTCCTGTGTGTGGCCAAAGCCGGGATTCTGAGCATGTGGCCAGGAGGCAAAAATCAATCAAACCGAACATGATATCCTGAGGAACAAAGGCCAGCACCGTCCTGGGGACTTGATTTCCCCACATATTTTAATCAGGATTGTTTTCCTCCAAATGTGCAGGAGGCTTGAGGGAGGAGGTGCATGTAGTTTACTGTCTGTACCTCTCATCCCCCTAGAGAGAGAAGAGACAGGAAATACAGCAGGAATTTTGCCCAGTACCTTTTTATGAAATCTACAGCCTCAAAAGGAAGGATGTGCAAAAGTTATTACTTAAAAATAATTTTTTTATAAAAAAGAGAAGACCTTCAGATTAAAGTGAAACACATAGAAAAGCAGAGGTCCACGTGATCCCATCGTCTGTGTAAACGAATGATCTTAAAGGTTATGTGGCAGTAAGTTTAAGTATCTGATATTTGGATGTATCATCCTTCCGTGACCAGCATGGGTTCTTCCTCTTAAATTTTAAAAAATAACCTTGGAAGAAAGGAGACACATCTCCCTTATTTCTAGTTAAGAAAAACAACAACAGGTCAGAGAGTATAACAGTAATTTATGATTTTGCTGGTGTATTATCATCCAGTAATAAGTGCAACTTGAAACTGCCAATTATCTCATGAGAGGGGTATTACCTTCCCGTTCTCAATGACTCCTTCAATAAACGAAGGTTCAGCGCACTCACTCTTCTTCATGTCACCAGCAGCTTTTTAGCCGCAGAAATATGCCAGGGCAGCACAGAGGGGGAAAAACCCAAAACAATCAAGACACAGACACTCAAGTCAGCCCAGCCTCTGGCTCGGGAAGCCAGAGAGGGGCCGGAGGAAGGCAGAGAAGGCCAAGGGGAGGGGGGCTGCGGGGAATCGCCTGGAGCGGTCGGTAGGTCACACACATGCGGTGCTCGGCAGCAAACTCGGTTTACAAAGAGACATCTGTTCCATTACTCCAATGCATTGTGGCTAATTACATCCTGGCCCGTCTGTGAAATGACAGCCACTTATTCTCCAGTGAACCGTAAAATCTGTACATGTTCGATTTGGGGAGTGAGAGCGGCGTGTGGAGGCTGGAGTGGGAGGCGAGAGAAAAGAGGAGAAAACCCAAGAAATAAGGTTTTCTGGCAAGACGATCCCGGTGGAAAGAAGACGAGGAGAAACAGAGTGTTTCGACGCCCCAGGTTTAAGAGGGAAGAATGTGCTTTCGCGGCTGTTGCTTTTCCTTCCTATTCAAGGACGGCAGGGCCCAGGGCTGGTGGGGAGAGTCCTCCATCACCGTTGCCCGGGGTTGCGGCTTGGGGACAAACCCACTTGCCCTTTTGCTTGTGTCCCCAGGGGCAGACCCAAGAGACGCAGCTGGTCGGAAGCAGGGTGAGGCTGCTGATGGGGTCAGGTTGGGGGTCCTTCCAGAAGCTCTTGAGAAAAGTGAAGAGCTGTATCCATTCTCACTCAGGGAACCTCCACATGCACCCCCTGAGAAGAAAGGGTCTTTGATACACTGTGGGTGGGGCTCGGTTCCCTGAAGAGTGGGAAGAAATCTACATGAGGATTTTTAAGAGGAAAAATCAGTGAAAGAAGCTGGGGGCGGAGGGAAGATGCTCCCTCGTGCTTTTGGTTGACATAAAAAACTTTACCCTAACAAAGATCCCAAATCACTTGGGTAACTTGGTGACAGGTACAAGGGAAACAGAAATGGAAAGTACAGCACAGTACCATTTTGGAATTAGGCTTCAATCCACTGTGGGTTTTAATAGGAAATTTACCTCCATTCCCACACGAAAGCTTTCTGCCAGAGGATTTACACACTTCTTTGGGAATCTGTATTCAACAACTGATGATAGGGGTTTCTAGTGTGGTTAAACATCGATCTTTTCTTCCGTTTGGAACAATACTATCTCCTGTGGATCACAGCTGCCGGCTTGAGAGATCCGGTAGTTCTCTGGAGGGGAGGGTTGCCCTAGAGCCTCTGCTTGCTGCCACCACTAGACGCAGCCTGGTCCTACTCTTGAAAACCCAAATTGCCGCCCTGCTACGAGGCCTGGGGGATCCCGTGTGCCATCTGTACAACAGTGCTCTTCGAGCTTGGAGGTGCACAGCAATCATGGGACTGTGGTGAAATGCAGAATGAATTCAGTAGGTCCTCAGTGGGGCCTGAGCTCCTGCATTTCTAAAAAGTTCCAAAGGGAAGCTGATGCTGCTAGCTTTCTGGAGAGCAGCAAAGCCCTAAAATTACTACCCTGCGCCCCCCAATTCTGCCCAATACTAGTCGGGCCCGCGTCTGGGAACGGTGGAATAAAGGAGAATTTCTTGAACGTGAAGCACTGCGTAGAATTGCTCTGGAAATTTTACTAATTTTGAGTCAAAGGAATTTCAACAACTCCGGATGGACTACAGAGATCATGAAAGGGGGACCACCCCTTCCCGGGACAGAGGGGAGGGGAGTTAAGAATAGTTAGAGAGAGGGTATGAAACATGAAGCAGGCCCTGTTCTTCTTCTTACCCCCAGAAGTGAATATTGTTCAGTTCTCAAGGGAAAAGTCAGCTTAAAGGAGTCCTGGGCTTTTATTCACTTTCCACCAATACATTTCCGGTTGGATGCAAACGGCTCTGGCAAAGATTCCAGTTACAGGGACAGGGGTATGGGACACGGGGAGCTCCCTTCTTCTGATACGTGTTCTCGCATAGCGATTTGGATTTAACGGAAGTTAACTACGGTAAATGTTTTCGTTAAGAGCGGGGGCGGAGGGAGAGCGGTGACCCCTTCATCCCAGCTCAGAGATGGCCCCGTGTGTCCAACAGCCTGTACAGGTACCCTTGGCTGTGTGCACGTGTGTATTTCTGTCCTGTGTTGGTAGTGAATGAGTTTTAGCTCAGGCGCCTCAGGACACCTTATATTATGCTGCAAGTCTAAGTGTTCAGTGAACGTTGCTGGTCAATTAAGACGCGTGAGTTCTGCTTTCATTTATTATTTGAGGTATCCTAACACTGATTTCATTTCGGTTCTTGCCATATTCCTTCCAGACACTGAGCCTATAGGTTTCCGTGAACCAGAAAGCCTGTGGTTGGGTTTACAAGTCCGTCCAGCAGTGAGTAAAACATACAGATACCAAGGATAACATTACACGTTCCCAGACTGAAAAACTAGTTTTTTTAAGGCTGAAAGAAGGCTAGAAATGATCTAATTCGACCTCCCCATTTTACCAGTAGGGACTGTCCCCATTGTCACTCGATGACCTGTAGTCACGGAGGGAAAATGAGTGACTGGGTCGTGTCAGCACTTGGACTTGAACCCAACCTTCTTAATTCTCATTGGGAGTTTTTTCTATCACATCCTGATGCCTCTCACCCAAAGTTTAAGATAACTTTTCCAAAGAGGTCCTTCATTTCCTTTGTACAATAACAGAAGAATCCAATATTATTTTCATGAAGAAGGAATTTACTGTGGCTCAAAAGAAGCAAATCTAAATGCAAAGATTATAAGTGAAATTCCACTTACGTAATAAAAAAGAATAACTTTATAATTCAGGGAACTGATATTCAGGAACATGTTTTTAATGCTTATCCTTAAAGGTAAAGGAGCCCCGAGTGAGGGGGTCTGGGGGCTGCACCAGAAGGTGCAGATGACACAGAACCTTATCAGGGAAGCCAGTGAAGGTGGTGGCTCATGTGGCCCTTGGCTCTCTAGGCCTGGAATGCCAGTAAGAAGATGTTAAGACTCATCATTCTGTCTCTGTACGTCCATAACAGTTTCTATACAGAAACCACATTATAAAGTGCACCAAAATAGAACATACATAAATAAACATAAATACTAATAGGAGCAGGAGAGTGTTACAGAGACCAGACGAACATCTGCATTTCAGCCACTCAATCAATTTCTCTGCTTTACACGCCTACTGTCTGCCAACTGGTCAGTAAAAGAAAAGAATCTGGAAAGGGCAGTTGAGAGAAATGCATCAATAACAATAAAAATCACAGACCTATACGGTATAAGATTCCATGAGCAGGAGTTAGCTTGGTGATAGGAAATACCCTCAGAGGGTTGTTATCAGAACTATTTCCAATGTAAAACAAGGAGGACGATCAACTTTATTCAATTATCAACTTCTGCTGTCTTAAGGCCATGTTTAGGGGTGGTCAGATTACCAATTAAAAATGGATACCACAGTTCCAGCAAGCAAGCCCCAGGGGCTTAGTAAGGTGCTGGAGCCCTCCTTTGATGGGGGGCTGGGGCCCTTCTCAGCTGCCTGAACCCGTGCGTTTCTCCAAAGGCCAAGGAATGCTGCAAAGCATGGACAACTGTACTCTTGATGGAATACATCATTACTCCCACTTACAAACCAATACTGTCTTTATTATGATGCGACTATTTTCCCAAGAAGCTATGGCAAGCTTACAGATCACCTTTAATTTGCTGGAGAGTTACTAACCCCAGTACTAACCCCCAAACCATCCCCTTCCCAGTCTCTTTTCCCACAAGAGCACAGTTCAGTTCTCTCAGATTGGGTAAGAGAAGGTACTTTTCCCACCATTTTTTATAATACATTATTTTATATAATAGTCATCTATATTAATTATATGTATACTCCAACAATTATTTTATAATACTATTAGTTGTAAGGATAATAAAAACTATTTCGGCCGAATAAATAAAAAACATACGGTCCCGCCTGCATTAGATGAAAAGGATAGAAGATGAGCTAGTTGGGAGACCTGTCCGTGCTAGATTATACTCCCAATAAGTGCACAGTCTGCATCAGCAGAGACTGGGTTTGGGATGCATTTTCCTAGGTCATCCCGATCGGGATAACACAAGGTGTTAGAGGCTGCCCTGTACATGCCACTCTACCAAATCTCCCTCAGGTAATAAAGGATGTCTTCTTTTGGTTCCAAAGTTAATAGTGGTATTAGCATGTATGAGAATCTACTACTAATTCTCAACCAGGCACTAGCTTTTTAACTTTTTTGGGGGTGGTTACTTCTGAAAAAAATACTGCATTTCAGCAGTACTTCCTTACCTTACAGATATTTACCTACCCTATAGGTATTCCCTCCTGTCTAGTATCATTTCATGTCTAATTTTGGGGGAGGAATACTATCCTCTAGATATTGTCCAATCCATCTTTTTCTTCACCCCTGAGCACTCCTGCTTTGTCCATCGAACTAGTTTGGGGAAACCAAGATGTCTTTCTTAGAAACAGGAATCCTAAGGTTAGAAATGCATTTCTGAGAAAAGGGAATTCTGGAAGTGTTGCTGTTGAGGTCCCTGAATCAAAAATGCTTATTCTTGGTTCTTCTACGCATTTGCTTTTTGCGTCTCTTTCTCTTGTAAAATGGGTGAACTGTGTAAATTTCCTGTAGGAAAATGGTGTTGTTATGTTTAGGACAAGATGCAGTTTTGCACATTCTAGCCCCTTTCACCCTGGAGCAGAAAACCCATTACGATGATGACTCACTAACTGTCACTTTCAAAGCCTCCCTGTAGAATCAAGGTATGGTACGTGCACCTCCCTTTCTCGGCTTGAAATGGTGAGGTTAATGATGGCGCAGTGGCCTGTCTGGCACTTGACACAGTGTCAGTGACATGGCACTAGATTTCCGAGGTCTTCGCTTCTGATCCGTGGCTGACGTCACTTGAAAACATTCACCCTAGAACATTCAGGTGGGCTAAGTGCGAGCCTTAGCCACGTTCTCAATAAAGTGGAAAAGCTGTTTCAGGGAGCAGATCTCTGGGAGCCAGGTGGCTTGCACATCCGCAGGTCTGGCTTGAGGACACCGTTTGCCATCAAGAACCTGCTGGCATAGCTTCTCGTCAGAGCAGCTTACTACCCCCCACGTGCCCCTCCCCACTCCTCGTGGGCACGGAGGCATCTGATGCTCAGGTGGCATTGAAAGTCCATAGCTGTCCACCGTCACACAAATCAGATCCTACAAGAGCAAGGGGTCGAGGCTTAACCACTCTTGGGACACCTGCTTTACCAGGATGGGGGCTAAGAATCAATCGCTTTCGGCATGTTACCCACACTTTCCAAATACAAACCACGATGACCCAGCTCAACTTCCGCTACAGGGTACCCCATCGTAGCAGACGGCTCCATTCTTTTTTTTTTTTTTTTTTTGCGGTACGCAGGCCTCTCACTGCTGTGGCCTCTCCCGTTGCGGAGCACAGGCTCTGGACGCACAGGCTCAGCGGCCATGGCTCACGGGCCCAGCCGCTCCCGCGGCATGTGGAATCTTCCCAGACCAGGGCACGAACCCGTGTCCCCTGCATCGGCAGGCGGGCTCTCAACCACTGCGCCACCAGGGAAGCCCTCCATTCTTTTTTAAAATGGAAGGCACTTCTGTTGACATGCCTTTTACACCTCCCTCAAGAGGAACTGCGTTTGGGAGCAGAGATGCAGCCCGTGTGTACACCCAGCATGTGTTTTCTCGTTCCCACCCTACATTGTTTGTTGAAATAAATATGGAAATAAGGCTGAGCAAGACAGCCAAGCCAGCCAAACTGAAATAAATTCATCACTCATGGGCTCTCAAGGGAAGGAAACCGTGCATTTTTTTCTAAATGATTATTTCTGAAGCACTGAAGGAATGGCTGTATCACTAATGAGGCCTGTACGCCATGACTGCTGATTATAAATGACCCGCAGAGAGCCAAGGAGATGGTGGGGATGAAGGGGAGACCGTGGGGGGGGGGCTGTTGCTGGGGACAGGTGGTGGACACGGTACCTGGAATCAACTCCCCCTGCTTTTCTGACCCAGCACTAATCCCCCAGCAGAGCACGTGACTTACTCTGAGCCAGCACAGGTGAATGGGCAGGTATCAAAACCCCCCAAAGACAGAAAAGCATCGTGTGTAGAAGTACTTATGCCACTACGAACCCCTCTCTCCTCCTGCGCATGGAAGTCCTGGGCAGCATCCCAGCACCTGGGATGCAGACAGCAATGACGTACAATCCAGGCTACGCCACTAAATGGCGCCAAGGCCCCTGGGATCCCACCTTGGTGGCTGTGTACTGGGCATATAGGAAAAGAAGAGGCAGATATAAATACAGTTCATGGGATGGGATCTCTCCCCAGAACAGCTGGTGAATTCCAAGCCAGGCTGACAACAATGGTCTTGCAGACTGGGTATCATAATGTTTGGACAGAGAAAGCCATGACAGATCCTGATAACACTTCTCAGAGCTTCGTGATTCAGTGGCACGATGACGTCATACGACGCGCTTTAGGAAAATGCCCAGACGTCTCCTGGCATGACCTAATACGAATCATTCAGACAGAAGAACCCGCTGCGCTGTGTTAGCAGCAGCGGCTAGAAGAAAGGCCTGGCAAGGGATATTCTTGACAGATGCAGTGATCCAGTCTCCGAGGGCAAGGGCAGAATGATATGGCATTGCTTTTTAAAATGGGTGTATTATTTAACCCAAGGAAATGCATTAATTATCCTTATATCCTTACGGAAAGGTAGAGGTGGAAAGGAGCTTCTGCTGCCTGTCAAACAAAGAAGCTGCGACAGGGCGTGAGATATGTTTGCAACGTGTAGTAATGCCAGAGGTCCCTGAACTCACAGAGGATGGTTGCCCTGCCTGCCCTTTGCAGCCAGCATGCTCTCACGCAACACTGATGGCGCTGCAAGGCAGCTTCTCATGGGTCACGTGCATCCTTCTGCACGTGGATTCCTGGATTGAGACTCATGTGGTGAGAGTGAAGGCTGCTCTTCAACTCTTGATGCAATGAACACTCTAGCTGTACTAGGTTACCAGCAGCTTGTCTGCTATCGGGATTGCAAAATGAACTGAGGATTCTGGAATAGACCCTCCATTTCCTGTATGTCCAAAAGGATAACAAGCCTGGAAGCAAAAGATAAATGGCTTCAAGCATTATAAAGGCAGTCTGGTCCCCAAATCTGTCCAGGGGATGCTCATAAAATTGAGAGGAAAAAGGAGGAAACAAAGGATGAAGGATAAAGTTCCGCTCCATTTACTTCTGCTTTTCAGCCTTGTTTGCTGTGGTAAGAAAGACACGTGCATTTTACTCCCTCTCTGCAGCTCTCCTGGGCAACAAAAAGCCACATGTTGGCAAAGATTAGAGCAACACACGGAGGGTCCCAGCGTTCCTCTACTTCATCACGGGGGGTGCGGTGGGGCGTGAGTGCTATTCCCAGACCTTTCTTTCTCTCTCATCTTCTCCGTGGATGGTTAGAAAATAAACAGGGGTTCTCAAACAATCATAACAAAGAAAAGAATTAAAAGCCACCCTTTCCAAGATTCGGTCTCCTTGCTTTGCTGCTCCCTACAGAGGAGCAGAGAGAGTCCTGCCGGATGCCGCCTCCCAGTGCTGACGCTCTAATGAATCTGACCCCTGGCTGCAGCTCTAAAAGGGTGCAGCAGTGTGTCAATGTAAACAGCTAAACCTAGTGTCATGTCAAGTGGTAACAAGGCCACTGCTGGTTTTTTACAAGCGCTGTGCACTTAGCAGATAAAAATGAGCATGCTATCGCCGGCCTCCACAAGTCACACTTATCAACAGTGAAAAGAAACAATGCTTTGTTCGATAGGTGTTGCTTGGTGCCAGTGACAGGAAGTCAAATTTCTTACGGGCTACCCATTAGCATGATGAAAGGGCGAGTAACAGCCCGCATTAACGAAATCTTTTTGCGTGTGTCCACGGTGACCAGCCCAGAGATCCTGATGTTCCCTCCAATTAAGAGAACTAATTACCCTCCACAATGCCACCTGGGCTTGAGACAACCAGTGACAGGAAAGGGCTTTGACAAACACATTTATTTGTCCAGGACCAAGTCCAGGGCCAGCAACCTGCATTCTTCCTGGTATCACAGTGGAGCCAGATGCACAAAAGATCAATAAAAGGTCCCGGGTTCACAGCGGGCTGGGGGCAGGACCTGCAGACAAGGGATCCCCTGGGAGGCCGTGGGCTTCCAGCCATGGCAGCCACGATGCACGCACGCCCAGTGCAGAGAGCAGCCCTGCAAGTGCACCTCGACTGGGCTCAGGGTGAAGTTCTCCTTTGAAGACAGCCAAGAGGTTTGAAAGATGTCAGACAAGGAAGGGGAGTTGAAAAGAGGGGAGAGTTGTTTTACTGATGCTCAGGTAGTTACTCTTTTTTTTTTTTAAGATTTTTAGAAATTTCATATAATGTCTGAAACATTTATATTAACATATTTCCATACAAATAACCCAATGAAAGTTTAGTATTACTTGTTTTGTTTGTTTGTTTATACTGCAGGTTATTAGTCATCAACTTTATACACATCAGTGTATACATGTCAATCCCAATTGCCCAATTAAGCACACCACCATCCCCACCCCACCGCGGTTTTCCCCCATTGGTGTCCATACTTCTGTTCTCTACAACTGTGTCACAACTTCTGCCCTGCAAACTGGCTCATCTGTACCATTTTTCTAGGTTCCACATACATGCGTTAACATACGATATTTGTTTTTCTCTTTCTGACTTACTTCACTCTGTATGACAGTCTCTAGATCCATCCACGTCTCAACAAATGACTTAATTTTGTTCCTTTTTATGGCTGAGTAATATTCCATTGTATACATGTACCACATCTTCTTTATCCATTCGTCTGTCGATGGGCATTTAGGTTGCTTCCATGACCTGGCAATTGTAAACAGTCCTGCAATGAACATTGGGGTGCATGTGTCTTTTTGAATTATGGTTCTCTCTGGGTATATGCCCAGTAGTGGGATTGCTGGATCATATGGTAAATCTATTTCTGGTTTTGTTTTGTTTTGTTTTTTTACAGTACGCGGGCCTCTCACTGTTCTGGCCTCTCCTGTTGCAGAGCACAGGCTCCAGACATGCAGGCTCAGCAGCCATGGCTCACGGGCCCAGTTGCTCCGCGGCATGTGAGATCTTCCCGGACCGGGACACGAACCCATGTCCCCTGCATCCGCAGGCAGACTCTCAACCACTGCGCCACCAGGGAAGCCCCTATTTTTAGTTTTTAAGGAACCTCCATACTGTTCGCCATAGTGGCTGTATCAATTTACATTCCCACCAACAGTGCAAGAGGGTTCCCTTTTCTCCACACCCTCTCCAGCATTTGTTGTTTGTAGATTTTCTGATGATGCCCATTCCAACTGGTGTGAGGTGATACCTTATAGTAGTTGTTGTTTTTTTTTTTTTTTTCGGTACGCAGGCCTCTCACTGTTGTGGCCTCTCCCGTTGCGGAGCACAGGCTCCGGACGCGCAGGCTCAGCAGCCATGGCTCACGGGCCCAGCTGCTCCGCGGCATGTGGGATCTTCCCAGACCGGGGCACGAACCCATGTCCCCTGCATCGGCAGGCGGACTCTCAACCACTGCGCTACTAGGGAAGAAGCCCTCTCATTGTAGTTTTGATTTCCATTTCTCTAACAATTAGTGATGTTGAGCAGATTTTCATGTGCTTCTTGTCCATCTGTATGTCTTCTTTGGAGAAACGTCTATTTAGGTCTTCTCCCCATTTTTGGATTGGGTTGTTTGTTTCTTTAATATTGACCTGCATGAGCTGTTTATATATTTTGGAGATTAATCCTTTGTCCATTGATTCGTTTGCAAATATTTTCTCCCATTCTGAGGGTTGTCTTTTCGTCTTGTTTATGGTTTCCTTTGCTGTGCAAAAGATTTGAAGTTTCATTCGGTCCCATTTGTTTATTTTTGTTTTTATTTCCATTACTCTAGGAGGTGGATCAAAAAAGATCTTGCTGTGATTTATGTCAAAGAGTGTTCTTCCTATGTTTTCCTCTAACAGTTTTATAGTGTCCGGTCTTACATTTAGGTCCTGAATCCATTTTGAGTTTATTTTTGTATATGGTGTTAGGGAGTGTTCTAATTTCATTCTTTTATATGTAGCTGTCCAGTTTTCCCAGCACCACTTACTGAAGAGACTGTCTTTTCTCCATTGTATATCTTTGCCTCCTTTGTCATAGATTAGTTGACCATAGGTGCATGGGTTTATCTCTGGGCTTTCTATACTGTTCCATTGATCTATATTTCTGTTTTTGTGCCATACCATGTTGTCTTGATTACTGTAGCTTTGTAATATAGTTTGAAGTCAGGGAGTCTGATTCCTCCAGCTCTGTTTTTTTCCGTCAAGACTGCTTTGGCTATTCAGGGTCTTTTGTGTCTCCATACAAATTTTAAGATGATTTGTTCTAGTTCCGTAGAAAATGCCATTGGTAATTTGATAGGGATTGCACTGAATCTGTAGATTGCTTTGGGTAGTATAGTCATTTTCACAATATTGATTCTTCCAATCCAAGAACATGGCATATCTCTCCATCTGTTGGTATCATCTTTAATTTCTTTCATCAGTGTCTTACAGTTTTCTGCATAAAGGTCTTTTGTCTCCCTAGGTAGGTTTATTCCTAGGTATTTTATTCTTTTTGTTGCAATGGTAAATGGGAGTGTTTCCATAATTTCTCTTTCAGATTTTTCATCATTAGTGCATAGGAATGCAAGAGATTTCTGTGCATTAATTTTGTATCCTGCTACTTTACCAAATTCATTGATTAGCTCTAGTAGTTTTCTGGTGGATTTTTAGGATTCTCTATGTATAGTATCATGTCATCTGCAAACAGTGACAGTTTTACTTCTTCTTTTCCAATTTGTATTCCTTTTATTTCTTTTTCTTCTCTGATTGCCGTGGCTAGGACTTCCAAAACTATGTTGAATAACAGTGGTGAGAGTGGACATCCTTGTCTCGTTCCTGATCTTAGAGGAAATGCTTTCAGTTTTTCACCATTGAGAATGATGTTTGTTGTGGGTTTGTCGTATATGGCCTTTATTATGTTGAGGGAGGTTCCCTCTATGCCCACTTTCTGGAGAGTTTTTATCATAAATGGGTGTTGATAAAGCTTTTTGTCAAAAGCTTTTTCTCATCTCTATTGAGATGATCATATGGTTTTTATTCTTCAATTTGTTAATATGGTGTATCACATTGATTGATTTGCGTATACTGAAAATCCTTGCATCCCTGGGATAAATGCCACTTGATCATGGTGTATGATCCTTTTAATGTATTGTTGGATTCTGTTTGCTAGTATTTTGTTGAGGATTTTTACATCTATATTCATCAGTGATACTGGTCTGTAATTTTCTTTTTTTGTAGTATCTTTGTCTGGTTTTGGTATCAGGGTGATAGTGGCCTCACAGAATGAGTCTGGGAGTGTTCCTTCCTCTGCAATTTTTTGGAAGAGTTTGAGAAGGATGGGTGTTAGCTCTTCTCTAAATGTTTGACAGAATTCACCTGTGAAGCCATCTGGTCCTGGACTTTTGTTTGTTGGAAGATTTTTAATCACAGTTTCAATTTCATTACTTGTGTTTGGTGTGTTCATATTTTCTGTTTCTTCCTGGTTCAGTCTTGGAAGGTTATACCTTTCTAAGAATTTGTCCATTTCTTCCAGGTTGTCCATTTTATTGGCACAGAGTTGCTTGTAGTAGTCTCTTCGGATGCTTTGTATTTCTGTGGTGTCTGTTGTAACTTCTCCTTTTTCATTTCTAATTTTATTGATTTGAGTCCTCTCCCTCTTTTTCTTGATGAGTCTGGCTAATGGTTTATCAATTTTGTTTATCTTCTCAAAGAACCAGCTTTTAGTTTATTGATCTTTGCTATTGTATTCTTTGTTTCTATTTCATTTTTTTCTGCTCTGATCTTTATGATTTCCTTCCTTCTGCTAACTTTGGGTTTTGTTTGTTCTTCTTTCTCTAGTTGCTTTAGGTGTAATGTTAGATTGTTTACTTGAGATTTTTCTGGTTTCTTGAGGTAGGCTTGTATAGCTACGAACTTCCCTCTTAAAACTGCTTTTGTTGCATCCCATACGTTTTGGATCGTTGTGTTTTCATTGTCATTTGTCTCTAGGTATTTTTTGATTTCCTCTTGGATTTCTTTAGTGATCTCTTGGTTATTTAGTAACATATTGTTTAGCCTGTATGTGTTTGTGTTTTTTACGTCTTTTTCCCTGTAATTCATTTCTAATCTCATTAGCGTTGTGGTCCGAAAAGATGCTTGATATGATTTCAATTTTCTTAAATTTACTGAGGCTTGATTTGTGACCCAAGATGTGATCTATCCTGGAGAATGTTCCGTGGGCACTTGAGAAGAAAGTGTCATCTGCTGTTTTTGGATGGAATGTCCTATAAATAGCAATTAAATCTATCTGGTCTATTGTGTCATTTAAAGCTTCTGTTTCCTTATTTATTTTCATTTTGGATGATCTGTCCATTGGTGTAAATGAGGTGTTAAAGTCCCCCACTCTTATTGTGTTACTGTCAATTTCCTCTTTTATAGCTGTTAGCAGTTGCCTTATGTATTGAGGGGCTCCTATGTTGGGTGCATATATATTTATAGTTGTTATATCTTCTTCTTGGATTGATCCCTTGATCATTATGTAGTGTCCTTCTTTGTCTCTTGTAACATTCTTTATTTTAAAGTCTATTTTATCTGATATGAGTATAGGTACTCCAGCTTTCTTTTGATTTCGATTTGCATGGAATATCTTTTTCCATCCCCTCACTTTCAGTCTGTATGTGTTCCTAGGTCTGAAGTGGGTCTCTTGTAGACAGCATATATATGGGTCTTGTTTTTGTATCCATTCAGCAAGCCTGTGTCTTTTGGTTGGATCATTTAATCCATTCACGTTCAAGGTAATTATTGATATGTAGGTTCCTATGACCATCTTCTTAATTGTTCTGGTTTGTTTTTGTAGGTCCTTTTCTTCTCTTGTGTTTCCCACTTAGAGAAGTTCCTTTAGCATTTGTTGTAGAGCTGGTTTGGTGGTGCTGAATTCTCTTAGCTTTTGCTTGTCTGTAAAGCTTTTGATTTCTCCATCGAATCTGAATGAGATCCTTGCCGGGCAGAGTAATCTTGGTTGTAGGTTCTTCCCTTTCATCACTTTAAGTATATCATGCCACTCCCTTCTGGCTTGTAGAGTTTCTGCTGAGAAATCAGATGTTAACCTTATGGGAGTTCCCTTGTATGTTATTTGTCATTTTTCCTTTGCTGCTTTCAATAATATTCCTTTGTCTTTAAGTTCTGCCAATTTGATTACTGTGTATTGGCATGTTTCTCCTTGGGTTTATCCTTTATGGGACTTGCTGTGCTTCCTGGACTTGGGTGGCTACTTCCTTTCCCATGTTAGGGAAGTTTTCGACTATAATCTCTTCAAATATTTTCTCTGGTCCTTTCTCTCTCTCTTCTCCTTCTGGGACCCCTATAATGCGAATGTTGTTGCATTTAATGTTGTCCCAGAGGTCTCTTAGGCTGTCTTCATTACTTTTCATTCTTTTTTCTTTAGTCTGTTCTGCAGCAGTGAATTCCACCATTCTGTCTTCCAGGTCACTTATCCGTTCTTCTACCTCAGTTATTCTGCTATTGATTCCTTCTAGTGTATTTTTCATTTCAGTTATTGTATCGTTCATCTGTTTGTTTGTTCTTTAATTCTTCTAGGTCTTTGTTAAACATTTCTTGCATCTTCTCGATCTTTGCCTCCATTCTTTTTCCGAGGTCCTGGATCATCTTCTCTATCATTATTCTGAATTCTTTTTCTGGAAGGTTGCCTATTTCCACTTCATTTAGTTGTTTTTCTGGGGTTTTATCTTGTTCCTTCATCTGGTATATAGCCCTCTGCCTTTTCTTCTTGTCTGTCTTTCTGTGAAAGTGGATTTTGTTCCACAGGCTGCAGGACTGTAGTTCTTCTTGCTTCTGCTGTGTGCCCTCTGGTGGATGAGGTTATCTAAGAGGCTTGATGGGAGGGACTGGTGGTGGGTAGAGCTAACTGTTGCTCTGGTGGGCAGAGCTCAGTAAAACTTTAATCCACTTGACTGTTGATGGTTGGGGCTGGGTTCCCTCCCTGTTGGTTGTTTGGCCTGAGGCAGCCCAACACTGGAGCTTACCTGGGCTCTTTGGTGGGGCTAATGACTGACTCTGGGAGGGCTCACGCCAAGGAGTACTTCCCAGAACTTCTGCTGCCAGTGTCCTTGTCCCCATGGTGAAAGAGAGCCACCCCCCTCACCCCCCCACCTCTGCAGGAGACCTTCCAACAGTAGCAGGTAGGTCTGGTTCAGTTTCACCTGGGGTCACTGCTCCTTCCTCTGGGTCCCGATGCACACACTACTTTGTATGTGCCCTCTAAGAGTGGAGTCTCTGTTTCCTCCAGTCCTGTGGAAGTCCTGCAATCAATTCCCGCTAGGCTTCAAAGTCTGATTCTCTAGCAATTCCTCCTCTCGTTGCCGGACCCCCAGGTTGGGAAGCCTGACGTGGGGCTCAGAACCTTCACTCCAGTGAGTGGACTTCTGTGGTATTAAGTGTTCGCCAGTCTGTGAGCCACCCACCCACCAGTTATGGGATTTGATTTTACTGTGATTGTGCCCCTCCTACCGGCTCATTGTGGTTTCTCCTTTGTCTTTAGATGTGGGGTATATATTTTGGTGAGTTCCAGTGTCTTCCTGTCAATGATTGTCCAGCAGCTAGTTGTGATTCTGGTGTTCGCGCAAGAGGGAGTGGTAGTTAGTTACTCTTTAATAGAAGAATTTTAAGCAGATCCACATATGCTGACATTACTATCCCTCGTTTCATATACAAGGAAACTAGAGTACAGAAGAGGTCAGTGACTGCATCGCACATCCAAAAAAAGGAAGAGAACTCGCATTTTCTGAGTACCTACTGGGTATCAGTCATTTTCAGATACATTTTCTAGTTGAATCACTTCCACCGTCCTAAGAGGTAGGACTTCCAGACACACTCACACAGAGACACACACACACACCCCTGAGGAAACTGAAGCTGAAGGAGATTCATCAACTTGCTCAAAATCACTCTCCTAGGGCTGATTCACACTTCGATCCTTCTGACTTTAAAGCCCTTCTCATCCACTCCAAGCTGCTCAAGGTCGTTTTGGCTCTCAGCCCGTGCGCAAGAAGCCAGGTGATCTGATTTTTAGAGTTATTCGAGTACTTTTCAAAGCCACAGGGGCCTTTAGGAAGCGTTCTGTCTGTCTGTGGCCCTGTTCCATCAACGAGGCTTTAAGACAGTAAACAAGGAAAACAAGCATGGCTCCTTTTGTTAGTTGCAGATGCTTTCTTCAACTCCTTCTCCCTCTAAAGGAAAGGTAGGACTAAAACTATAACTCACGACCTCTGTTCTTCCCCGAAGCTCTACGTGTATCCATTTGATAATGGAGCTCTGGGAATTACCTAGTTTCCCCAACCCAACTCCTCAATCTACTGTAGAGCTTAGCATTCAACAGAAGGAATATGCCTAGCTTTTGCCCGAAGGTGAGTATGGTACTAAGACACAGCACCTTTCTGGATCACGTGGGTCACATTTAAAAACACACCAGATAATAACTTGATATGTCACAATTTTAGATTTACTACCCAGTCCCAAGTACACAGAAGTAGAGGGTATGAACTAAAATGCCAACTTACTGGCAGGTCTTAATTACCCATGTTTGAAGACAAAGCAAAAATAAAAACAAAAACCTGTTCGTTAACATTCATGATAATTTAATCTAGCCCATATTTTTGGATCTTCCTCAGCTCATCAAGTCTTTTTTTGGAAAAAAATTTATAGACTCCCTGTTCATAGATATAGGTAATTACATACAGTTTGGGTTTTTCTAGAAATTACTCCTAAACTAAAGTACCTTAATTCATTTGCGTCTTCTAATGAAATGGCTACTATCCTCAGTTTAAGATCCAGAACTCTCCTGCTTGGTCTGGTCCTATCCTAGTCCTGGTCCTGACTGTTCATGGAAGGAACATCCCCTGATTTCCGGAGCCCTCACTCAAAGGCCTGATGAAGTGACCTCCTACGGGCGGCATTATGGCCATGGCGAAAACCCCACCCACCCAAGGAAAGACCTCTGCCCACACGGCCCCTGGGAGTTGCCATTTTCGTCTTCTATTGCACTGCACTGACATTTTAAAATTATAATGACTCCATATCCCAAATGGGTCCTAAGAACATTCCAAATCAGCTAATTAATAAATCAATTGCTCTTGAGGATGGCGTTTATCAAATTCACAACTAACATGTGAGGTGGGGTAAGAGCAGGAGTCTGCAGCTGCTACACCGCTGGCTCTAGCAGGCGCCACTTACAAAGGACCCAGCTTGTTCCCAGACCTTCGCCACTCTCTGGCTATAAGCTAACGTGCACCTTCAAGCAGCTGTGCGTACTATTTGAGTCCACTGGGGCACAATTTCATCGACAGAGACAGCAACTTACAGATTAATGAGTGGTCGCTTGAAAGAATGAAGAACGGGGGCATCCCTACTAATCAGACACTTGGTGTCCCATATGGTGATAGTAATTGAAACATCCTTCTGGTCACACTGTTGACCTAAGATTAAAATCAATTAGGTGCCACCGTTTAAACATTGGTGGCATTCTAGTGTCTTTATCTTGTTCATTAGGCACAGATTTGCTGCGGGAGTAACAGTACCAAGCTGGGCATACTCCTTGGCAAAGAGTAGACCATTGGTAATCTCTTCAATCTCTGAAGACTGTATACTCTTTCTAGCCGGCTTCAGAATCACTGCCAACACATCTGAACTTGGTCATGACAATTAGGCTGTCAGAGCAGCTTGTACTGCTCTTAATCCTCTGCTTGGTACCTTGTGAAATCTCCATTTCTCAACCACAGGCTGTACCCTCCCCATCATCCAGCCACTGCTTTGCTTCACACGTTGTTAAGGGGCTGGAATTGACAGTGTGGGTGAGAGAAAGGAACTATGGGGAAACTGCCCAAGTGTACAGGCCACCAGTAGCGGAATGACATGGAGTCGGACTAGAAGACAAGGCAGCAGAGAGCCTGCAGACTTGGTGAGCAGAGAGGCAGAGAACCACTGCTCAGAGGCCAGAGGGCTGGAAAAAGCCTATCACTGGTTTAGTCTGAATCTGGCCCATACTATTCACCCTCCTTTCCTTCTTTATAGTGTCAATGTGGTTTTTGCAAGGTTTTTCTCCTGGAGGGGACTTTTTTTTTTTAGAAGAGATAATGGGTGTTGACTTCTCAGTCAAATAGTCACTAAAGCTTAATGGCTCCCAGAATTGAATTCTGAGGGCAGACATCAAGGAGAGAGCATGTGTATGTGTGTGTGTGTGTGTGTATCAGAAATGGCACAATGTCCAACAGAGAGGACACACCAAAGAAGTAAGAAGATGGAAGTAATATCTTTTTTGATCCACCTTCTAGAATAATGAAAATGAAAAATAAACAAATGGGACCTAATTAAACTTAAAAGCTTCTGTACAGCAAAGGAAACCAACAACAAAATGAAAAGATAACCCACAGAATAGGAGAAATATTTGCAAGTGAAGCGACCAACAAGGAATTAACCTCCAAAATATACAAACAGTTCATGAAGCTCTACATCACAAAAACAAATAACCCAATCAAAAAAATGGGCAGAAGATCTAAACAGACATTTGTCCAAAGAAGACATACAGATGGCTAAAAAGCACATGAAAAGCTGCTCAACATTACTAATTATCAGAGAAATGCAAATCAGAACTACAATGAGGGGACTTCCCTGGTGGTCCAGTGGTTAAGAATCTGCCTTGCAATGCAGGGGATGTGGGTTTGATCCCTGGTCAGGGAACTAAGATCCCACATGCCGCAGGGCAACTAAGCCTGCATGCTGCAACTACTGAGCCAGTGCGTCCTGGAGCCCACGTCTCACAACTAGAGACAAGTCCGTGTGCCACACCAAAAGATCCCGCATGCCGCAACCAAGGTCCCTTGTGCCTCAACTAAGACCCGACTCAGCCAAATAAATAAATAAATAAATACTAAAACCCCCCACAAAACTACAGTGAGGTATCACCTCACACCGGTCAGAATGGCCGTCATCAAAAAGTCTACAAACGATAAATGCTGGAGAGGGTGTGGAGAAAAGGGAACCCTCCTACACTGTTGGTGGGAATGTAAATTGGTACAACCACTATGGAGAACAGTATGGAGGTTCCTTAAAAAACTAAGAACAGAGCCATATGATCCAACAATCCCACTCCCAGGCATATACCCAGAGAAAACCATAATTCAAAAAGATACATGCACCCCAGTGTTCATTGAAGCACTATTTACAATAGCCAGAACATGGAAGCAACCTAAGTGTCCATCAACAGAGGAATGGATAAAGATGTGGTACATATAGACAATGGAATACTATTAAGCTATAAAAAAGAATGAAATAATGCCATTTGTAGCAACATGGATGGACCTAGACATTATCACACCAAGTGAAGTAAGTCAGACAAAGAAAGACAAATATCATATGATATCAATCATATGTGGAATCTAATTTTTAAAAAAAGATACAAATGAACTTATTTATAAAACAGAAACAGTCTTACAGATATTGAAAACAAACTTATGGTTACCAAAGGGGAAGCATGGCGGGGGAGGGGGATAAATCAGGAGCTTGGGATGAACAGACACACACTACTATATATAAGATAGATAACCAGCAGGACCTACTGTATGGCAAAGGGAACTCTACTCAATATTCTCTGATAACCTACATGAGAAAAGAATCTAAAGAAGAATAAATACACGTATATGTAAAACTGAATCACTTTGCTGGACACCTGAAACTAACACAACATTGTAAATCAACTATACTCCAATAAAATTAAAATATAAAAAACAAAGAAGTTAAGAAGATGGAAGGGGAGAAGTGGGGAGGGTGAGAAATGGAGAAGGAATTGGACATATGGCTGTATGAGACAGAGTACATACATACAGGGGTATGCCAACACAGAAATGGGAAAAGCCATAAATTAAGAATGAGTGTCTTCTTTTTGAAGTATAGTTGATTTACAATGTTGTGTTAGTTTCAGGTGTACAGCAAAGCGATTCAGTTATACATATATATACATATATATATATATGTTCTTTTTCAGATTCTTTTCCCTTATAGGTTATTACAAAATATTGAGCATAGTTCCCTGTGCTATACAGTAGGTCCTTGTTGTTTGTCTATTTTATATATAATAGTGTGTATATGTGAATCCCAAACTCCTAATTTATCCCTTCTACCAAGAGGGAGTGTCTTTATCCAAGGTCGAGGTGTCTGAATCAGGTCAAATTGGCAGAAATACCCAGATAGGAACTGAAGTTAGAAAAACTAAATAAGAGCAAAGAAATCACATTCTGCTGCATGGCAAGTTCATTTCTGAAGACAGAGACATCAGAAAGTTTCAATTTATGTCTATATCCTCTTCATGACTGCACCAAGATCTCACAGAGTAAGTGATATCAGCAATTAGACTGGCTTGAGACCGAAAGGAAGCAGGAAACCACTTTGACTACAATTTTACTTAACTCAGTGTTTTTGGATTTGAAGTAGATGCTCATCTGAACGAAAGCATTTGTGATGTGATTTCTTATTTTCACATATGCTGTGATTTCTTATTTTCTCTTTTGTAGTCCCATTTCTAAAAAAACTATGGTAAGTGGTATATAATAGTTTCATTGACACCACCATCTCCTATGCCCAACATTATCATTCTAAAATGCAAACTGAATAAATACATAGGTAGGTCATTTTGAAAGTGATTTTTATTTGCTCAACAGATTGAATCCGGGCAGTAGTAAAATTACAGTTGGTTAAGTAAATCTTGAGTCAGAGTAAGGTTTATCAGGGTAATGCTGATCTCTAACCCTTAAGTCTAGAATATATCTTTAGGAGTGGGAGGAAATCCTAACATCCCTATAAACAGAGAATTCAGAGTCTGAAATGCCCCAAGCAGACTTTTTTGCGGTTATTTGTGACAGTTTGACAGTGACCAAAAAAAAATCAGCAGCTGAATTGGGAGATTGGGATTGACATATATACACTAATATGTATAAAATGGATAACTAATAAGAACTGTATAAAAAAATAAATAAAATACAATTCAAAAACAAAAATCAGGAGCTGGAATGCTTTCTCCCCAACTTTGTGGCTGAATTTTTATGCAATCTTCCCTGGATTATTTTGTGCCTTAATTTCCCTTCCTGCAGATTGCTGGAAGCTATAGATTATAAGCTATAGCTAAGCTATCGATGACAACAAGCTAGCACTGCACCTTATTTTTATTTTACTAGCCAGATTCTCTCACCAAACTAAGCATTTCTGTCTATGAGGGGAAGAGTTTAAGAAATAAATGATCTGTGCATAATAGTTTAAGTATTATTTTATATTCAAAGATGTACTTTCAAAGAGTCATTCGTTGATGACTTTTGGCGGCAGACAGAGCTTTTGTCTAGAGTTACAGTCCTTAAAACAGCTCCATTTTAAACATTTTTGCTTCTTCCCTATACTTAAAAATACCTTTTCCGTGGCTTTCTCAGGATATCCTGTAATTTAGAAAATCAAGGTGATTCATTTTGATATTCTGGAGGAAAACTGTGTGGTTTCCCTGGGAAGCTACTGATCCATTTAACAGCTCTTTGAGAGCAAAGCGGCAGTGCGGAGGGAGCCCAGAACAGTATCATGAGACTGGATAGATCTGCTTTTTCTCACATCATTCAATAAGATTTTTTCACAGTTCACACCTAGTATTTTCTGAATCTAGGCAGGCCAGCCATAGGGAAATGGGACTTCCCTCTCTCTTCTCTTTCTCAGTCTCCTTTCTCCATTGTTCAGGTTGTGTAAAATTAGAACATTAAAAAACCACACATACTGCCCTTTTCTTCTGGGTTAAGCACAGGTCACGGTTAGTCCGGGTGAGTGTGGGAAGTTGGGAAGCTGAGGGCAGTGTGCAAAGAACACGATCACTCATTGATTCAATCTGTGGAGCAAATCATAAAAACATTTTTAAAGTGGTTCCTGCGAGAGTCATAAGGAATTTCAGAACGCTTGTTTTAAATGTGTTTCCATGCATACCTGATCCTGTCATTTTCCCTCAAGGACTTCTGACAGCTCAGGTTATAAGGAAGTGTGTGGTAAGCTAGAACACTTTTTCTGGGCCTCTCTACGAAGCTTTCTAAATCTGATTTAAAGAATTGGGAATGATTAAAAAACAAAAAAGTGCTGTGGCTATCGCTAGCAAGTGGACAGTACTGGTGAACTGTTCAAATACTAAGCACAGAAAATAGACTCTTCAAAAATACTTTCCAGGGCTTCCCTGGTGGCACAGTGGTTGAGAGTCCGCCTGCCGATGCAGGGGACAGGGGTTCGTGCCCCGATCCGGGAAGATCCCACAGGCCGCGGGGCCGCTGGGCCCGTGAGCCATGGCCGCTGAGCCTGCGCGTCCGGAGCCTGTGCTCCTCAACGGGAGAGGCCACACAGTGGGAGGCCCGCGTACCGCAAAAAAAAAAAACAAAAAAACTTTCCAATCATGCCTAGTCGCTGATCACCAAGCCCCCGGTAATGAAAGAAAACAGACTTCACCTGATTATTGTAACAACAGAATACACTGCTGCTTCTATTGTTGTGAAAGACTCGCTTGAAAAGGAAAGTTAATCTGGAGGAATGAATGAGCGAAGTGCCAAACCTAGGTTACCAAGCCCAGGGGCCCTCATAAGCAGAAACTTCTGTCTACGTGGGACTCAGGAAGAAACAGAATTGGGAATATTTATTTGTTTGTTTGTATGTTTGATTTGGACAGAAGACTATTTTAGGGATCTCCAGTCTCATCCGTTTGAGTTATTTTTCTCTTAAGCATGTGCGCTTAGTGAATTATATATTGTTAGCGACCCTGGGGTGTGCAATCCCATCTCTTTTAATACACTCTTCCATTCTGACAAGGAGCTTCAGTGGCTTGGAATAATCTCCTTCAATTGACAAAAGCAGCCCCCAATTTCTAAGTTTTTAAACCATTAGTGGCTGATCAGTTGCAACAAATATGCTGCCGCCGCTGCTGCTGCACCTAATGATTAAATTTTAAATATTCATGATGGATGGATGTCTGTGTGTGTGCACAGAAATGACACGTCGACGGCTGCTTCTCACCAGGGCACCGTTAAAGCTAGGCAGAAGCTGCATATGTCAGATATTTTCTGGTTAAATATTCCAGTCATTAAAAAAATTATTCTATAGATGCAGCAGCACTAATGTGTGAGATACACACATCTGCAAATATACAGTGTTGAAATGGGTAGAATCCTTCCCTCAAAAATAGCCCTTTAATCATTAAAAAACAAAACAACAACAACAAAAACACCGCTGAACACACCAGCAATTTTGATAGTGGTTATTTTGGGTCATTGTGATTTTTCAGTGATTTAAATTTTCTTATTTCTGCTTGTCTGTATTTTTCGAAAACATTTTCTACAATAAACACAAATTATTTTTGTAATAAGACAAAAGATAACTTAAAAATCCCATGCTAAGAAACATAACAACATTATAATAAAATTTTGACCAATGAAAAAAATTCTTCATGGAGAAATATGCACTTATAGGTTACAAAAATAAACACAAAAGAAGAGAAGAGAGTAAGTTTTGTCTAAGTTTTAGCTATGAAATAAGTGGGAAATAAGACCTAATTTTCCTCTAAGTATAGAGAAAATGCAAGTCAATTTTTAGAGGAAATTCAATAGAGAGGATACAGCGATCTGGAGGGACACATTTTCTGAGATGAAATTAAATCAAATGTATTCTTTGGCCATTGTTTGTGGCTGAGACTACAAACAACTGAGAAAAATTAGCTGAACTGAAAAATGCCCGTGGTTTCAGTCTGCTAGGATGAACCCCTGTTTCTTTCTTATGTCTCTCTTCTTCCTGTTCAGCAATATCTCCGCTCCCTTTTTACTGTTTTCCTTTTCTGGAAATCTTCCTCACATACATATTTAAACACCATTAAATCTCATTGTTTCTTGCACTGTACATGCATACCGTCTTTTTCCAAATGGACACCCATTTGATAGCATAGATGACTATCCTGATCACAGGAAAAGGGAAAAATAATGAACAAACACAGGAATCGGAGACGACAAAACCAGACACGCTTGACCTGCTCTGTGTATGCGAGCAAATACTCAGGCTTGTCATTCTGTAATAGGATTCCATTAGCTCTCAGACCAGTGACTAACTGGTTAAAAGGAAGACTGTATCAACCGCTTGGCTCTGATTGGTCCCTAGAAACTTCCTGTAGAAAAGAATTAGAGCAAATACATTGAAAGGAGGGCCCAGATCCTGCGCCTACAAGAAACATGGGGGAAAAAAAAGACAAGTTCTGACCTCACTGTTGATAGGTGGATTAAACTGTATACCTGTGTCCGGCTCCCCCCAGTTAAGAGGTTAAACAAGGATTTTAACCAGAAGAAGAAGGAGAACCAGCAGGGATGGGAAACGGTGAAGGCAAAACCAGCGTCACTGGAAAGAGTAGTTTAAAATTTTGAGTCTGAAAATCACTTGCGTCCTAACAATACTGAGCTTGGTGGCAACAAAATCATCAAGTACAGACTAGTTACCAACCCAAATGAGATCCACTGTCACTTAACCGCTCAGCTTTTAATGTGTCATGTTTGTTCCATCCTATCAAAATATCCCTTTACAGTCTGTTTGCGGTTCAGTTCGTTTCTTTGAAATTTTAAATAAAATTCTGAAAAGTTATTTTTCTATAATTGTTAATATTTTAAATAGTATTTGTTACTTAGAGAAGTTATAGAGGAAACCATCTCATAGGAAAACATGGTTCAGGATGCTTACTAGAAACAAAATTACACATGGACATTTTCACTATATAAAAAACCTCGTGTTCCATGACTTCTATGAGGTTTACAGGGGAACAGAACTCCTGGTTTTGTAGACCATATCGTTTCAGTTTGCTTAAAATTCTCACTTGACTAAAATCTAATTTATTTAGAATCATTGGCTTTTTTCGTTTTTGTTTTCTTTCTAGACCTTGTGCATTTGTAGCTAGTTGACCTGTAGCTGTATCAGAACAAAAGAAACAAGAGCGAGTAGTATTTTATGAAATCTAAGCTTCTATATGATTCTATGTAAAAGAAAACATTTAAACAATGGCAAGACAAAATCCCAAAAGATAGTTTCAAGCCGTCATTACTGTCTTAGCCCTCTCTCCTCTTCCAGTTAACCTGACCATGCAAAATTAGGATGATGGTATTTCCTGATTTGCTCAGGACCTCTCTGGCTTACAGCATTGTCCCGGTGACCCGTTTGGTGAGTGCCCCTTTTCACTCTCAAAAGTGTCCTGGTTTGGATGAAAAATTAGATGGAATTGCCCAGGGTTTTCCACGAGCCCACAAGATAATCTAGGTTGTGTTGTCAACATCTAGCTTTGGTGTAAACCTCAACCACATACATTTTCTTTGCTTCCAAAAGGACTGTTGAATAAAGCTCTTGCTGTACATATACACCCGTGTTAAGACAGACAGGACTACTTGCAGGATGAAAGGAAGTAAAGAGAGAGCATTCTACCAAAATGTAGACAATGGTCGACCCTAGAAGATTACTCATCTTTTGAGAGCCTCTTGCCAGAAAAGTGGCAAATTATGGTAGTTTTAGATGAAATTTCTTTGGATTTTTAACATTCACTCTTTGAATGACTTAAGTTCCAGAACTTTCTCTAATTACATTCTCCTTTCAGATACCGTACTCTTAGGTGCCTTCTTTCTGAAGGTACCAATGGCTCTATAACCTTGCAGACTACCCAGTGGGGTTCTGATAGCTAACCAGAACCGGAAACTGAAGGCCAACCTCTTCTCAGATACAGAGCAACACAGTTATGGCAATCCAACTTTTTGGGATGCTGTTTATGTATGGTCTAGGTCTGCTATTGGCTGGCATGTTTCGTTTCACAGACTTAATATGGACTCCTTTCTTCTTCTCCAGGGCTTTCTGAGACTCCTCAAAAGAAAGACAACTTCCTTTCACTCTGAAAATACGATTTATATTGCCAGTGCCCAAGGCTGTAAATGCTGGAGCTTGGGGAGAAATATGGAAGAGAAAGAGCAATGAAAGGGCGACCAAATTGTTTTAGAGTATAGAATACCTTCAGGCTTTTTCTCTTCGCAACTGCTGACCGCCTCTATATAAATAGTTCATTATTCCCTTTTTCCATATAGAGGGCCCACGTTCATTCTGGGCAATATGGGGCTGATAGAAAGAATAACTGAACTAAGTTGGGTGGGCAGACCGACCCAGGCCCTTATGCAGAAAGTGGATTTTGAGTATGTGGCTTCAGGACTTCTCTTGAGAGTGCAAAGGAAAATAGGAAAGCATGGTCATGTTTGTAGACTGTGATCATTTCGGTCATGTTTGTTGACTGCTCATTTCGGCTTTCTCACGTTAAAACAATGGCTACTTGTGAACAGCTGATCATGCAAGGAGGGTGAAGGGCCGCTCCTGTGTGAAACTGACCTTACGACTTCTTGAGGGAATAGCTGAGGAGTCGCTAGTAGGAAGTAGAGAAGTGAAAGCCACCCTTCTAAGTCTGTACCTGGTCTCTCCCTAACAAAGAAAGGGGTTCTAAGAGCCTGACGACCTCAGGACTTGAATTGTGAGTTGGGCTGGCAACATAGCAATCTTCATCCTGGTTCCACCAGCTACATCACAGGCTATACTAACTATAGCAAGTAAGAGATTCATAGATTCACCACCTATGGGAATCAGGCTCAAAGGAGGTACAAGTTTTGGAATTATTGAAAGCACATTTTGGGACACTTGTTGTATACTGCTAAAGATCATTTAATCAAGTATATCATCCCTGTGTTACTGAACAAAGCTTGATGAAAACTTCGTAAGGCATAATTAGTTTTAGGGGGAAGTTTCAAGCTTTTTTTTTAACTTCTCTGCAAATCAACCTGTGCCCATGTCATAGTCACCGAGTAAACCATAAAAGATATAGAAACCATCCCGGGTCTAAAGATGTGTGAAACCTATCATCAACAGCTTAATTTTATTCCCAGTGTTCACGAAGATTCAGAGGCTATGTACCTTTAGTTGAATGGCACTCTTCCCGGCTCTGGACTTGTAGTGATCCATTCCCGGAACTTCACCTTTGCCGAAGTGCATGAGAAGCATTCTGGTTAATTGTCTCTGCCTTTCGTACGGACTTGGCTATTGTGAAATAGAAAGAGCACATGAGGTTTGCCTCCCGGCTCTGCTCTTTACGAGTTGGATGATCTTGGCCAAGTCTTGAACCCTCTATGGGCCTCAGTTTCCTTATTTATAAAATACTTGTCCTTGCAGGTCAGAATTAAGAGAAGTAACATATGTGAAAATAACCTGTACGTGGGAACGCACAGTACACACATTATCACTGTCTTCTTGTGTTACAGATGAAGAATTGACGGCACCGAAAGACTAGGACAAAAAACTGACCAGAAGCACGAAGCAATTCCATTACAGCCCTGCACTCAGCCAGCACCTATGCATCAGGGCACTGTGCGCCCTCTCATTTCTGCTTCTACCTATGCACACAGACGAAGGACAGGCTTCTAATCCACTTAAAGTTTCATCAATTTCAAATGGTACCATCAAAAAAGTTGCTTCTTTCTTTATAATAACAGTATGTTCCCCCTTTGAAAATGGTAAAGAATAAACCAACTAACCTTGCCAAGGATGCCCGTATATTCCAGATCCAGAATACATAGTCTTTACATTCTTGAATAAACAGAGTGAAAGAGGAGCAGGTGGGGGCCTGCAGGTGTATTTGCTGAGTGTGATGAGGGAGCAAAGCTGGAAGGATGCTTTGGGCATTATGGGGACGGCCTGGAGGTCACCAGGGGGTAGGGTTTTAAAGACTGGGTGACAGGAACACAAAAGGCTCTTCAGAAGGCAAATGATCTCTGATCACCTCTGTGCCGAGGAGAGCAGCGAAGCTGGTGATAAACCCCTCAGTGTTAACTCCCTTGCTAAGGTCTTTAGACATCCTAGTCAGAAAACTGGAGGATGTGAAAGGGGGAAGAAAGTTCAGTACCCCCCAAGGTTAAGGGAGCTGGACGTGGTTCAAATACCCTCTCTGCCTGTTACCAGCTATGAGACCTTGGGTAAGTTCCTTATCCCTTCCATGTCCTCACTTAAAAATGGAGGAAAATAGGGCTTCCCTGGTGGCGCAGTGGTTGGGAGTCCGCCTGCCAATGCAGGGGACACCGGTTCAAGCCCTGGTCCAGGAAGATCCCACATGCCACAGAGCACCTAAGCCCGTGCGCCACAATTACTAAGCCTGTGCTCTAGGGCCCACGAACCACAACTACTGAAGCCCACGCACCTAGAGCCCGTGCTCCGCAACAAGAGAAGCCTGCACACCGCAACTGGAGAAAAGCCCACGCAGCAACGAAGACCCAACACAGCCAAAAATAAATAAAATAAATAAATTTAAAAATGGAGGAAAATAATCTCATGGGTTGTTAGAGAATTAACTCTGTTGTCTATAAATCGTTCACCTCAGTGCCTGGCAAATCGTAAGTGTTCTAAAAATGTCAGCTGTTTTTGCTACGAATTCAGCTTCTTCAGTTCCCAGCAAGAAAACTGAGGGCCGGAGAGGTATAGTGGCTTGCCCAAATTCACAAGGTTCAGATTAATGGCAAAATATGGACTACACACCAAATCCTTTTGCCGATGTTCCAGTACATTTTCCTCCACATCCTATGTTGATTCTGAGGTCCACTGTGCCCCAGGGACGGTCATCTGTTGATGGGCTCCGAGGGCCCTTCTAGGTCTATAGAATCGATGATGTTAAATGGCAGAGTAGCACACACAGCATTTCTCAATGTTCTGTGTTTCACGGATGACCCCAGGCTGCAGATGATCCACTCAATGCTGATTCGGATTTGGTGGCAACAACAGAGAGCAAAGCCACGATCTCCAGTGCGGGGGAATCTCTTTTTTTTTTTTTAACATCTTTACTGGAGTATAATTGCTTTACAATGTTGTGTTAGTTTCTGCTTTATAACAAAGTCAATCAGTTATACATATGTTCCCATATCTCTTTCCTCTCGCATCTCCCTCCCTCCCACCCTCCCTATCCCACCCCTCCAGGCGGTCACAAAGCCCCTAGCGCAGGGGATCTCTTGATCCAGGCTCAAGATCATCTCTCAGAGCCTAGTGCTGTTTAGGGATTGAGGCTGGCCCTTTGCTGCAGGACATGATGTCGGGCACTCTGGTCATCTAGGGCTCTCGGCACAGTAGCTGTCAGACCAACTCCACTGGAGGGATGACCTCCTCTGTTGATGGCCTCAGCCTGGTTCTGGAATCTGAACCTTAGATACCCGTTGTAAGGCTCACTCTGAAGCTTCTCAATCTCCCCTCCCAGCTTCCCTCCAGTTTCTAAATCATCTATGTGCTCTCACCCTGGAGAAAGGGAAATCAAGCTTGTTTAATCACTAACCTGTCTACTTTCAACGCCCAGTCAACAGACTTGGTCCTGACGGTTACTCTGTGTCTTAAACTCTGTCTCTTATCCCTAGAGTTGGATCTGTTTAGATGTCTGAGGTTTCTAAAAGATTCACCAGAGGATGAATGGGGTGTCAATGGAGCAGTTGTCATACGGTAAGCAATCCTGTTCTCACCCTATTTGAATGTGAACTTCGTCTTGTGCTACATGCTGGTGGCTCATAAATCTCGGGGTCTGACACCTTTGGAGGTCTGAGGGAATGAAGCCGCCGCAAGATAAAAAAAAGTTTCATGCAAAGAGATGAACCAGTATCAGAATAAAAAGTTTATCAATGTATATGTTAGAGAAAAAAGAAATTGTCCAAATAAAATGGCTTCAGGGATGTGTACGGTTGAAGCAACTGTAAAAAGCAGCAGCCCTCTATCTTTCTCCCTGTTTTTCAACACATGTACTAGACTTATCACCCTAGTGGCATAGCCACATTGCATAATGTTCTTTGCTTCCTATTTCCAAAGGATTTCAGTTCTTCAGATTTAAAATCACCAGGGAATTTATAAGGAGTGAAAAATAGTCCAAAAAGGTTGTTTGATAATCCTAAATGGAAAACCTTACATTGTTATAGCTCCCTTTACTTTATGAAATGCTTTTCTATACATTATCTCATCTTTATTACGGGCATCAGAGGTTTGATACTGTTTGGAGAGCATGAGACTAGTTCAGGTCTGTGGAGACTGTATTACAAACCCCTTCTTTCTAAGTTTTAATTTTCACAGGGCAGCAAAACATTTCATAAGTCTACAGGAGAACAAAATAAACTCATTATGGGGAAACCATTACAGGCTTCCTCATAAAAATTCCTTAGAAAAATTGTTCTGTTCCAAATGTTGGCTCTGAAAAACTCCCACTCCCCTTGAAAACTGATAAGGTCTCACTTCTTTCAGGGCACCTGGCTCACACACTGACTCCTTCGCCTTTGTCTAGATGTGCATCCTTCCTCCGACTCCACATGCACCTGCCTTTGCCAGTACCCCAGCTTATTCACGCTACACTGCAACCAACTATCTCCCCTCCTACGTACCACAAGCTCCTTGAGGGCATGCCAATGTTTTTTATCTCCCCTGTTCTTACAGAGTGAGACACTTGGGAGGGATTCAATATATATGGAATGAATGGAGAGAAAAGCCCATAGGGAACAGATAGATACCTTATGGAAAGTGTGAGCGTGAACTGGGTACCTGCCTGTGTAGTCAAAGAATATTCTGAAGCAAAAGGAGGAATACAGCTTTTACAACTTATGAAGTCAAAGTCAAATGGAGCAGAGGACAGCGGTCAGGAGAAAGAGTCCCCTGTTGGAAAAAGGACAGTTACGAGGACCTGCAACGTAGGGGGACTGGATGGATACAAGCAGTGACTGACCTTAACTCTCTCTTCCAGCTTCCAGAAGTTCTCTGGATAGAATGATATGGGGGAAGCAGAATGAGCAGGCAGTGCTCAGAGTCAAATGCCAGGTATCAGAACGCAAATGAATGGCTTCATCCTGATGTCTTTATACCCAGGCATTTGAGGCTGGAGTAAAGCCTCTTGTCAAAGTTCCATGAAGTGCTGGAGTCTGAACTCAGGCTACACATAAGTCAGGAGAAGCTTGTACCTTTAAGAAAAATGGCCATCTTTCACCTTTAAACTGTGCGATTCCGGGAAGAGTACTGGGGAGCGCTGGTGGCCCATCCCCTTCACCAAAAGAAAGTAAATCAACTATTATAACCTTTGCTATTATTGAAGAACATTACTTGTAGCTCTCAGGAGACTGTGACTAATGAACTGTATGTATATGCTATTTTGTAACAGTAACAGGTCTTCAAGACAATAATATATATACACCAAGGGGAGGCAAAACTGTCTATGAGTACCCATGTGGTTCCAAATTTTAAATTCGAGTAGTGGAAATAGGAAGGAAAATCCAAATAGGAAAAAGTCATGAAAATACGACATAAAAAAAGATAATTAATTAGCACAGCCATAATGAAGTTCTGTAATTTTAAACAATAAAGTGAACCCAAAGCAAACAGGAAACACAATTATCAGTGACATTAAACACCAAAAAGAAAGAGGAGTGGGAGTCGACTTAACCTCTGGGATGGGTTTACTGCTGGCTGAGGCAGGAAGAGGTTTAAAGGAGATTAAGAAAGATAAACAGGGGGCTTCCCTGGTGGCGCAGTGGTTGAGAGTCCGCCTGCCGATGCAGGGGACACGGGTTCGTGCCCCGGTCCGGGAAGATCCCACATGCCGCGGAGCAGCTGGGCCCGTGAGCCATGGCCGCTGAGACTGCGCGTCCGGAGCCTGTGCTCCGCAACGGGAGAGGCCACAACAGTGAGAGGCCCGCGTACCGCAAAAAAAAAAAAAAAAGATAAACAGTAAGCAGTCTGTTGTGCTACTCTTTATTTGGCTGCATGCGTCCAGCCAAGGGGAAGGTCTGTTTTTGAGCTAGTGGGCTCATGTACAGCCAACAAAGCCAGGAGGACAGGCGAGGCGGGAGTGCTCGCTCTGGAACACGATGGAGGTTCCAGACCTCACTGCCCCCAGCCCTCCCCCATCCAGTGAGCATGAAAGGAGAATTGCCACCATCAGATGCCGATCTGATGGTCTTGGAGCTTCTCCTTTGGCGTACAAAAAAAATCAATATCTTGATGATAATTTTTCTGGTCTATTGTCTTGACTAAAATAGCCCTGTTTATTCTCAAAATCACAGAATTTCAGAGATCGGACATTACAGGTCACCAAGTCCACCCATCAAGTGGCCATCTGGCCTATCATCGCCTCTCGTGACAAGGACCTCATTTCTTCCTGAAGCAGTTCTTACCCTCCTCGAGCAGCTCTGATTATTAGCAAATTCTTCCTTAGATTGAGCTAAAATTTGTCTTTCTGAAATATCTACCTTTGGCCCCTGGGGAGAGAATAAATCTCAACCATCTACAATATGAGAACCTTTCAAATATTAGAAAATGCTATTATGTACTACTCAAGCCTTCTCTGCTACAGGCTAAATATACTTTGTTCTTTTAACCTTTTGTCTTATGACTTTAAACTTTCTCACTACTGTTGCTACTTTTCTCTGAACACAATCCAGTTTTTCTATCTCCTTCTTATTCACTGGACATATGTCACATAATATGGTTTGACAAGCACCAGTGACAGTGAAACATCCCCACCATTTTGGGGGCTACCATACACTCCCATCAGGCAGCTGCAGACCAAAAGGAGTATTCATCACAGTTACTGAGCATCTATGATGGGACAGGCATGGTAAGCACTTTACATGCATTGAGTTCAGTTCTGAAAATGAGCCTATGTGTAGGGGCTGCCATACTTCCTATTTTACACCTAAGGGCCCAAAGACGTAGAGAGGTTGCATAACTTGTTTAAAGTCACACAGTAACTGGCAAGCCTTCCATTGATTCCTGATATACTTTATTTTGATAGATTCTGTCCAACTTTCCAAATTGTGAAGCTCTTTTTAGACCTCCATTCTTTCCTTCAGTGTTCTGTATTCATCATTTCTCCCAGCCCATGCCATGTCCAACTCGATAAACGTGCCCTTTATAACTTTATCCAAGTCATTCATAAAATTTTGACCAGGACAGAACAATGGCTGGGCTGCCTAATGACTCTTGGCTCCTTTTTTTTTTTTTTTTTTTTTTTGCAGTGCCAGTGGAAATTATTCCATTTGGTCAAATGAGACTTTATTTAAAAAATGAGTTCATTGTAAGCTCCTTGAATGCTTGTCACATATTTCTTTGCATCCCACACAGCTAGTTTAATACTCAGTAAAAATCGTTGAAAGAAGTACTGTGTTCTGAAATATGAAGCCCGAGGAAAGGTTCAAGGGGGTGGCATATGGACTGCCTGCAGTTCTAGGATAATAGGCAAACAGTTTCTCTACCACTGACTGTTCTGACATCATTCCAGCCTTGTTCTGTTGGCTATTCTGTGCTTTTCACAAGCCAGAAACAGTGGTGAACAGATCCAGGATATAATGCTTTGGAGAAAGGGGATCTAACGAGACACTGAGAATTTTAGAAGATGAACCACATTTACGATTGAATTTATCACACTGGATCAGAAGTCATGTCATCTGTAATAAAGCCATAATGAGAAGTTATCTGTCCACCATGACAAGAGTGGAATCTAGGAGCTAGAGTAAAAATAAAGAGAAGTTTGAGGCATACCCCTCACCTCTGAGGATGCCGTCATGCATTATTCTTACCCCAGCTCTCAAAACATAATAGCACCACGATATCAGAGGGCAGCCCAAGACCTTACAAACCACCATCCATCTCAGCGTGCCATGGATCTGCTAATACGGTAGGCCAAATCAGGTCCCCAGATCTGCACTCACAGGAAGAACAGCTCGGATTTTATCTTGAAAAGTCTTGTCTCCCGACGCCAACGTTATCAGAGTTTCTACTCTACATTATATAAACTACCTTGAAGTTCATTGGAATAAAGAGCCCTGAGAATAGTGTTAACTTCCAAAATAATAACAAGCAATTGGTACTTAATAAGTGTCAGGAACAGTGTTAACTGATTGACATGCACTCTCTCATTTAATGGTCACAAGAACTTTATGAAAAATATACTAAAATGATTCCCGATTTACAGATAAGTAAACTGAGGCAGAGAGATGTTAATTACCTTGCTTATAATTAGCAGAGCCCTAAAGCTTGACTCCAGCATTGTTGAACACTTATCCTCTTAAATACACTGTGCGTTGGTCCAGGTCTTCCAAGAAGTAGACACCAAGACAGTAGTAAAGGTGCCAAGATCTCTCTTTTTTTTTTTAAAGGGAAAACACTCGTGTGAGAGAAAATGGAAAGAGAGGCTGTCAGATCGTGCTGCGAGGCTACCCCAAGGGAAGGCGAGAGGGGGACGGTCAGTGGGTGGGGTCTTAGCCCCGCCTTCTGGGGAGCCCCCGAGTCAAAGTCAGAGGAGCCCCGGGTCGCCCTGGGCGGGGCTGCCTTAGTCCCCGGTTGGCTGGGAGCCAGCGGCCGTGGCAGCGCGGCCTCTGCAGACAAGCAGCGGTGGAGCCGGAGAGCAGCGCCCAGAGTTCAAGGTCAGCCAGGCACAGGTTCACGGCCGCACGCTGCCTCCACAAGGCCTCCGGAGAGAGGCCCTCAGTCTGTTCTTAAGGTGTAAAATGGACGTCTCATCAGGAGGATTTTCCCTTGTCAACGAAGACGTTTCAACACCCACGGCCTGAGTTGCTGGAACCACTAATTCTCAGGCCGCAGAAGCGGAGGGTCGTTGCCGGTGGGAGTCTGAGCGGGTCCCCGGCGCCTGAGAAAGGAGGATGGACTCGTTTCCTACCAGCATCAGGAACAGACTCGCTTCAGGTTTATCCCTCTGCTTCCAAAGAATGTTCTTCTGCAGATGGTTTCGTGGATTCTCTGAAAAGCATCTGGGAGAGGGGTTTCTCGTGGCCATATTCCAGAAAGTTCCCAAAGAGGATTTCCTATGCGTGGATCTCATGGAAACAAGCAGGGAATTTCCAAGGACGACTCCTGGCTGAGCAGATGCTGCTAACACACGGTCCTTTAATCTTCCCTTTCTTGTCTTTTTCTCGGGTCCTAATCAAACCAACCATTGCTCTCCCACAAAATAAAGTGTGACAGATCCACTGCCTTTATCTTGTTGAAACCCGAGGAGAGCCAGGCTCATTTGTTCACTCTGGCCGCTGTCCTGCACCCACTCCATCGGGACTGGGTCAGGTACCACTTCATCCATCTTCTGAGCTCTGGCTCCAGCTCAGGCTGTGAGCACAGATCACACACACAGGGCATCCAATTATGCCTTGTGAACGTGCCTACACATATATACCTACCTATACATACAGAAACACACAGAATATACATATATGTGTAAAAAACTGTCGGAACTAAAGACGAAGCCCCACTGATCCCCGGCAGACTTGGGAGCACCGTGCAGTTCATCTGTCCTTTTCCAGCCATTGACCTCCTGACCTCTCTGTAGTGTTGCCTGGTGGCCACCCTCAACCCCACGACATCACTCCTGCCTGGCTGTCCTCATAGCTCCCAGACTCCCAGCTACTTCTTTCTCTTTTCCTCCTTTTGTTTCCTCCTTACTTGCCTAATCCTTAAATACTGGTGTTCCCAAAGGCTTATTGCCGGCTGGTTCTCCTGTCCCTGTGTGCTTTCTCGCTGTAGGATTTTCTGCACTCTCCCATGCTAGAAACCTTAGGCAGCCTTGGCTTCTCCTTACAGATCTTTCTCCTGTCCCTTCAGCTTTGTCCTACCATCAAAATTCCAACCAACCTATCACAAAATAGCCTCGCCATCACTATTCCACTGGGTTAAGGGTACTAATATGTATGAATGTCTGTCCAATGTCACACAATCTGTCAGGTGTTTTACATATATGTTATTTCACAAGCCTTACAACAATCAAGCAAAAAAGAGCCTATAAATTCCTATTCCAGATAGGGAAGCTGAACTCAAAGAGTTTTAGCTCATAGCCTAAAATTTAAATTTGGTCACGAAGGGTCTTTACTTTGAATCAAGGTCTTAAACTCCAAAGGGCAGGCTCCCCCTTCAGCCCACCATCAGGCCCCTGCACACTTGCTTCTCCTGCCGGATGGTGGCCTCCAGACACTCCCTGCTTGGGGCACTCTGGGTGTGGACAGAATTACTTTTTCCAGAAATAAGTATGATCATGTTTCTTCCACAAGCCCCTGTTGATGTACTCCAGGATTAAGTCCTTCCTAGCTTGTTTGGCCAGTGGTTACCAGGCTTGTCTGAACATTGGAATCACCTGTGGAGCTTTGACAACTACTGATGCCTGCATCCCACCCCCAGAAACTGTGAGTTCACTGGTCTGGAATGTGGCCTGGTTTTGACATTTCATAAAATCCCAGGTCATTCTAATGGACAAGCAAGTTTGGAAACCACTAAGTTAGGCACCAATGTCCCTCCCATTTTGACTCTTCCCTCTCTCTTCAGCAAATATGATCTCCCCAGCTCTAAACCCTACTGTGGATTAAACCATCCAGTTCCCTGTCCTGGAGTCCTTTCTCTCTTTGACCAACTTCTACATCCTTTGATATTCAGCTCAAATGTGCCTTTGAGTTTCTCTGGCCTGACCACCCCATGCTGCCCTTTGTGTTTACTTCCTAATATCTGGGCCTTCTTCCACCTTCTGTGATATTATCAGAGCAAACATTTTTCTTGTACACTGTACCACAAACTCTTGACACGTAAGGGGAATACATCCAGAAACATCCTTACATCCAAATTTGCAAATACTACTAGAGTGGATACATTTCCCCAGAAAATACAACCAACTATAACTGAATATTTCATTAGGGTCACACCTTCAGATCCACAGTGATTTGACCAATATGGGACCAAAGGAATTTTTAAAGCTTTTAAAATAATATCTGCCGCAAAAAAAAAACTGCCCACCATAGGTGTCAGTGACATCACTATTATCGTAATGCCAGACATGAACTTAACCAAATTTGTAAAAATCTAAACAGTACTGATGGATAATAACAAATTCTCATCTCATGAGCAGTACTTTGAGGTAGATGACAGGCAGAAACACAGAGAGGGAAAGAAAATCCAGACCCTGGGCCATCCTGGGCCACTGTGGGCTCGTTCACAAACTCTGACTTGCTTACTCCTTGTACTGGTGTCAAATTCATACTCCAGTATAATTATTAATTACCTATACCATGGTTCTTTGCCTTTACTTGTGATGAATAAAAATCTTGAATGATAAATTTCTGAATACTGGAAGTCAACCATGTTCACTTACTTTTTCCCTACAGTTGCCATCAACGTGTTTTGGGGCCAAGGGACAATGCTAGGTGGGGTTAAAGGACCCAAGGCCTCTCAAATTCCCTGCCGGATTAGAAATAAAGCTAAGTATGGATAAAAATACTTCTAGGAAATAGTAATACAAAGTTGCATCTTGATTTTTTTTTTTTTTTTGCTACAAAGCTTAACTTGTTACTCATTTTCTTCCCTCCTCAATCATTCAAATATTTTATTCATAGAACAAAAAAAGAATTTGGGCTTCCCTGGTGGTGCAGTGGTTGAGAGTCTGCCTGCCGATGCTGGGGACACAGGTTCGTGCCCCAGTCCGGGAAGATCCCACATGCCGCAGAGCGGCTGGGCCCGTGAGCCATGGCCGCTGAGCCTGCGCATCCAGAGCCTGTGCTCCGCAACGGGAGAGGCCACAACAGTGAGAGGCCCGTGTACCACACACACACAAAAAAAAGAATTTGTGATATGGAGATAAATGATAAGTATCATTAGAATTTTCTCCAATTCCACAAAGTATATTTCTTCAAAATATCTTTTCCTCTTTAATTCTGCAAATAGTGCAGTTTCAAATACAGCAACTATCCTCTCTTTGTCTAGCTAAATCTTCAATATTTATAGTCAATAATCTCCATAAGTTATTTTTCAGTATTCTAAAAAGTAATTTTTTTCTCCTTGGGGAATCAAAATTAACCCTCAATTTCGTTCTCTTCTGGGGAGTACAATATGGTGGAATGCTTCATTCTGAAAGGGTTCAGGGGCCAGTATACAGCAGGCAGATGGCACAAAGTGCAGGAGGAAGATGGGGCCAGGGGCCTTGAGGAGAAATCATTCCCAGTCTCTGCTCTTAGCTCCAAAACCATCATTCCTTTTTTTTTTTTTTTTTGCGGTACACAGGCCTCTCACTGTTGTGGCTTCTCCCGTTGTGGAGCACAGGCTCCGGACGTGCAGGCTCAGAGGCCATGGCTCACAGGCCCAGCCGCTCCGCAGCATGTGCGATCCTCCTGGACCGGGGCACGAACCCGTGTCCCCTGCATCAGAAGGCGGACTCTCAACCACTGCGCCACCAGGAAAGCCCCCATCATTCTTTTTGCCTTTCATATCTCTTGTCACTGAATTATAGAGCCCTTTGGCTTCTGGAAAAGAAGATTTTTTCATTCTCTAACTAAACACGATAATTAGAGGTGGTCCAGGTCTGGCCTTCTCCCTTCTTTCCATCAACCTCTCTTCCAGCTGTTTGGCTGCTCCCAACTTACCACCCACCCTGCCCCCGAATGAACTGAGCAGCCTTAATGACTGTGACTTAAACACATGCCTCCCTAAGTCTTCCTCCTTCTCTTCAGTTTTGCCCTTTGACACAGGCATTGAGGGGCCCCTGCCATGACCCCCAGGTTTAGAGGGCCCAATCAGGTCTTCCTCCAGCCACCCCTCCCCACCCCTCCCTACCAGCCAGCCACCCCTCCCTACCAGGGCAGGTAGTCAGCAGGGCCAAGGCGAGAGGAGCCCATGTCTTCCCTTCTAGACTGTGTTCTGGATACCTGGAATCCCCACATACCCTGCCCAGAGAGCCTCAAGCCTGCTTTCCGAGCTCTTTGCTCTGGAAGGTGGACACACAGCTGTGTGCACTTCCAGGCCCCAAAGTGGACAAGGCGGGTGTGCATGGGGCTGTGGGCTAGAAGGTCCCAGAAGTGTGGGAAGCCCCCCGGTACAGCACAGAGCCAAGGAAGGGAAGAAAACTAGATGGTCCAGGGAACCCACGCTGCAGTACCGATTCTGCATTCAAACCTGGCCTTCCCAGTTGCTATGAAGTTGCAGTTGTCAAAGTCAGATGATAGAACGTATTTTACTTAACCGTTAGCTAGAACTAATACATATGAAGCATATGGTATGTAGGTCTACCTCTGTACGCTTGTCTTGGGCCCATAAATGTTAGGGGCAGGCCTCTTTCTCGTCACGCAACAATTCTCTTGCAGATCTTCTCCCATGCCCAAGGCCCATGCCATCTCAGCTGTGACGACTATCAAAGTCTGGAACCTCAACGTGTTTATTTCCCTTCCTGCCCGACAGGCCTTCTTCTTTGCACTATTCCTCTCCTCTTCAGATTCAGTCCCTGACAGAAGACCCTGCAGTTCATTTGTAAACAGGGAAGGGAAGCTGTCGTGTGTCCCACTGAGAGGTTTTCACGAAGCCTGGGTCCTCCTGGGTCAGCCCCTTTCCAACATGGAAGCTGCGTGCAATGGTAACCACAGACGGACAGGTGACCCCTTTTTTCTTTGCGGATCTTCCTCCCTTCCTCAGTGTGTTATTTCATCCCCTCATTTCTAAAACGTGTTTCAGACACAGAGGGAGCGGCTGTGATGGAAGTCGGCCAAGTAAAGATACAGGGCGGGGGAGCAGTGGGCAACTCCAGTTTGACGCTAATGATTTGTGTACAATTCAAGGTCAGAGAATGATATGCGAGGCTTGTGCGCCCACCCACACAAGCACACACAATTTAGTGCTTGATTATATCAGCATATAGCGCTAATACAGCTCACGCGGCCTTGTTCACTTGCCTCTCCAATTAGAAGGAAACGCTGAGGGCAGGGGACCACATGTTAAGCTGCCTTTGTTCCCCATAACACCCACCACCTTATTAGGCACATAATAGGCATTTGACAAATACGTTTTGTTAAAAGAAGCTTGTCTCCGTTAATGAAATGTGTGTTCTTGAAATGTTCTGAATCAAGTGAGTTTTTTGGTAAACAATTCCATTTTAGCGATACTGGGAAAGTTGCGACGGGAATACTAGGATACTAAGCGATCACTATTCCATTTGGATTGTCATACATTTTTAAACTCTTGGGTCTGAACTGGGGAATCTTATTCTGGGGGCGGCGGGTGAGTGCCTATGAATCCCCTGTAATTGTATCCACATTTGTTTGGGGAATGTGTATTTTTCTGGTGATACTGCTGTAGCTTTCATTGTATGTGCTACTTAAAAAAGAAAAAAAAAAGTTAAAATCCATGAGCCTGGAAGGTACTCAGGAAGTTGGTCTAAGCTTCTAGGGAAATAGTTCAGCAGCTTTGGTACGCAGAAAACACTAATCAGAGCCAACATCTGCTGAGCCTCTGCTCCACGCCAAACATTTGACATTCACCATAGTTAATTTTCCCTGCAAGGTAGGCATTATCATCTCATTTTGCAGATGAAGAAACTGAAGAGACCTGCCCCAGACACACAGTTATTAAACATCCAATGTGAGGTCTGAATCAGGATCTGCTGGGTTCCAAATTAGGAAGCTTTTCATGAAAACTGTCTGTCTCTCTCTGATGCCCTACCTAAAATAATGATAATAAAAAATAAATTAACCTTGGGTAGATTATTATTATCCCCACTTCACAGATGGGAAAATTGAAGTTAAGAAATATATATGAAATTCAGATATACATGATACCTTGAGGAAGACCCCACAGCTGGTAAGCGAAGGGGCCAGTGTTCAAACTAAGGTCCGTCCACTTCCTGGGCCTACTGTTCCTCACTGCCTTTCACAGTCCCCTGTGGGGATGGCCTGGCCTCCCCGTGACTCTTACACAAAAATCATGTATAAGAGTCCCCATGACTCTTATACCAAAAAACTGGTTCCTGGTTTCAATATACCATAATACTTTTTAACCAGAATTTTGGACACTGTTTCTCATACATGATGGTACTTAGGGCTCTTTAGGAAAACGGTGGCTGGGCCCTCAGTGGAGCAGCTGTAATGGTCCCTCTTCAAATTTCAAGGAATACTACCCTCCACATTTATAAGGACCTCAGAGACAGTACTGTTGATACTGGATATAGACGGAAGGTTGGCTATAGGATCATTCAAGATTCATCCGATATTATGAATTCATTCCACTTAGCTACTCAGCTTGATATGAGCAGAGTAGATTAATATGTGAAAGTGCTGTTAGCTCTTTGAGAGAAAATAATATTGAAATTCAGGTTTAACTGGAAGGCAGTTTTGCACAGTAGTTAAGCAAAGCCTGGGCCCTGAATTCAAAGAGATCTGAGTTCAAATCTCCACTCTCCCCTTGACTAGCTACACGCCCTTAGAAAAAAAAACCACTTGACCTTTCTAAGCCTCAGTCTTCTCACATGTAAATGGAGATAATAATACGGTTATGACAAGCTTCATGAAGATTAAAGGAAGACACATAGGTAGGCTGTGTAGAACAATGCTTGAAACATTGTATTCACTAAAAAAAAAAAGGTAGTATTTTGGTTTTTTGACTTCATGTCTAAGGAAATCGGATAAGGAATTTGTAAGATTTCTCCCTCAAAATCAAAACAGGATAAAGGATACAAATAAATTCTCCTTCTCCTTGAGTGACAGCACTGGTATTAAAAAGAAACTCAATCCTGACCAAAAAAAAAAAAAAAGTTCAGAGGAAAAGATTCTAAAATAAGTCTTTTCCTGTGCATAGGTTTATCCAAATTTCCTTCCTAATTATATTTATTACTGTTGACATTTTATTACTTAAAATAATCTTGGGTGATCCTGAGAGAGTCACAGAAATGGGTGGGGCACACTGAACTGTGCTATGGTCTTTCTGTACATGTCACTGTTAGAACTAATTACAGTGTATCTGTGGGTTGGTTCCACATCTGCGGAGTCAACCAACTGTGGATCAAAAATACTTGAAAAGAAATTCCAGAAAGTTCCCCAAAGCAAAAGAATTTGCCACGCAGCAACTATTTACATAGCATTTACATTGTAGTAGGTATTATAAGTAACCCAGAGTTGATTTAAAGTGTAAGAGAGGATGTGGGTAGGTTACATACAGATACTATGCCATTTTATGTAAGGAACTTGAGACATCCTCAGATTTTGGTATCCATGGGGGGTACTGGAAACATTCCCCTTGGATACCAAGGGATGACTGTATTTCAATCCCATGTTGGTGTGGGAAACATGGCAAAGTGAAGACAGATTGAAGAGCCTGATTGATACTTTCCAATTCTTGTTTCTATAGTAATTTAGTATATGTAAGACAAAAGCCTTTAAAAATACAAATTTTCGGGCTTCCCTGGTGGCGCAGTGGTTGAGAATCCGCCTGCTGATGCAGGGGACACGGGTTTGTGCCCCGGTCCAGGAGGATCCCACATGCCGTGGAGCGGCTGGGCCCGTGAGCCATGGCCACTGAGCCTGCGCGTGTGGAGCCTGTGCTCCGCAACGGGAGAAGCCACAACAGTGTGAGGCCCGCGTACAAAAAAAAGTACATCAAAGCACACGGCTGATGTCTTTCAAAACAAAAGAAAAACTAGAACATGAACAAGTTATCCTTCTGCTTATATTTCAGCTACTAGTTGTAGCTAATTATATATTACATTAATAGGGTGTACAGATTATTCATAAATGCTTGCTTTATTTTGGTTTCAAAAACACATTTTTCATCAGATTGGGTGGAATGTATTTACAATACTAGGAAGTCAACCCCACTGAATGACTTTCTTGTAGCAGTATTTCTCATCAATGTACATGCATTTACTTAATCCAAAAGACAGCTAGTTTTCTCTATTAAAAGGTATACAAAAGAATAACCTTTGAATTTCATCACTGTAACTTGGACAACATGTCACTCTATTGAATATAAATAGGAATCTGTAGGCTGTTATTACTTAAATTTTTTTTTTTTTTTAAATCCAGCTTTTACTAGAGGATAAACTTCTTAAGGGCAGGAACCGTGCCTTTTACATCCTTTGTGATGCTCACAGTAACGGGAATATAGCTTCGTTCGTGTGCAACTGGTCTTCAGGAAATGTTGCTAGGTGATTCATATTTGAAGGGGAAATGGAAAGAAAAGCCCGAAGGACTTAAAGGATTTGCATGCACACATCTTGCTGTGAATAATACAAATGTGGAGAGAGATGACTAAGTGGACAGCATGGGGCACTGTGGGCTTTGACCCCTGTAATATGCAATAATAGGAAACTACAACGTGACTAACGGCAGCACCCAGGTCATAAGATGGAAGACGGAGGAACCGAAGGATGTACTGGAGGAACTCTGAGGTGCCGTGGAACTGCAGCATCAGCACGAAATGGCTTTCAGGGAGAAATACTTCAGTAGGAAACACAGCACAGAGGACGAGGGCAAGGATAGAAGCCATAGGATAGAAGCCACAGGACAGAAATGCCTTCAAGTGAAAAGATGAGGGAAAGAATTCTTAAAGCAGAAGTGAAAAAATCACGTAACTAACAAGGTTGGGTTTAGCGTCAACGAGATACTAGCTCAGATGCTAGGTCTTCTAAAATTGTATTGCCTGCTTTAAATAAAAGCAAAGGCTTCTTCGCACTGGACCTCAGAATTCTACATTAATTCTCTGCCACAAGGCATATTTGATATTAGGACCAGGGCTGCAAAATAAAGAGAAGCAAATTTCTGGCGTGTTGGAGCCTATGATTTCCGGCCTCCCTCCCCTCCCCTCCCCGACTCTGGACACCACGCCCACCCACATACCCACCAGATGAGTCTGCTCATCTTTGCCAGCTCAGTTTTCCCCTCCCTAAGCATCTCTGTGCCAATACCACTTAAGCACATTATGAAATGTCAAAAGCCTTTCATGGTAATTATGGTGTCCACAAATATGTCCACAAATTTGTGACACTCCATTCAGAGGGTAGAACTAATTCCCCTCCTCTAGAAGGTGACTGGACTTACTGACCTGCCTCAAAGAAATAGAATAATGAAGAGGCAAAGGTCTGTGACTTCAACGCGATGTCATACAATGTATGGTGACTTCTTCCTTGCTTTTTCCTGAATCACTCACTCTGGGGAAGCCAGCTGCCACGTTATGAGAACACTCAAGCAGCCCTGCGGAGAGATCCATGTAGTGAGGAACTGAGGCCTCCGGTCAGCTGCCATGGGAGGGAGTCCCCGGGGGGCAGATCCTCCAGCCCTCGTCCAGCCTTCAGATGACTGTGGTCCAGCTGACAATGGGACTGCGACCTTATAAGAGATCTTGAGCCACAGCCACCCAGCTCAGCTGCTCCTGGATTTCCTCAGAACTGCTTGTTCTTTTAAGCTGCTGAATTGCTGGTGTAATGTGTTACATATAGATAGAGAACTAATATAGTAAAATTTCCAATAGAGCTCTTATTTATTTTGGAGTTAAGTTTTAAACTTAAGTTTTACTAAAATGCCTGTTTTACTCTAACCAACTCCCCAGAGAGAGAGAGAAAAAGAGAAAGAAAAAAGCAGTTTTAAAGTAATAATAGTTTTCATTATTTGGGGAATACTTGTTTACCTGCTCCTAATACACAAGAAGGTTAGATGTTCTAAGTGTTCATTTGAATTAAATCCCATCTCCTTTTAAGCTTCTGATTTTGACAAAGACAAATGATTTTTGCCATACAGTAAGATTCTAGAAATAATCAGGCCTCAAATAGTCTAAGAGACTTCTAAGGTAAGGGATGGGGAAGTAGCTAGATTTTCTGTTGAGGAGTTTTTGCTCATTTAACAGAAATGAACAAAAAGTATACATATTCATATTTTATGTTAAAATATGACAAGTAATTTTAATTTCAAACAGAGGTAATTGCAGGAGGAACAATCTTGTTGTGGCCAGGATGAAAGAAAACTCTTTTTATCAGCACTTAAAACTTGCTAATAGTGGGTTTTTAAAAGAGAATATTAATACACTTTTGCCGTTTTGTTTGCAGTCCCTGTCCACATAATTTTCACATATATGATAATATGTTTCTCCCAGAATCTTTCCATCTTTGTATGCCCAATACCTAGATATTTCAGGTATATAATCAATGCCTACTGAATGAATGAATGAAGTTAGAGGAAAACTGAAACACAGGTATACTCTCCTAGAGGATTAAAAAGGTATGAAAAGCTTATGATATGATTAATGTTTTACATTAAAGAAAATGCATATAGTACATATTATGGGTCTGATACTATTCTAAATGCTATACATAAATTAAGACATAGAATCGGCATAACAATCCTATTATTATAGTCCCCATTTTCTAGATGGAAAAACTAAAGCTCAGAGAGAGCTTATGTAATCTGCCCAAGATCCTACAGGTAACGAAGAGGTGAGCAGGATGTGAATATCCCTCCTAGCTCCAGAGTCCACTCTCTTTTTCTTTTTTTTTTAACATCTTTATTGGAGTATAATTGCTTTACAATGGTGTGTTAGTTTCTGCTTTATAAAAAAGTGAATCAGTTATACATAAACATATGTCCCCATATCTCTTCCCTCTTGCGTCTCCTCTTGACCTGCCAGGGCAGCGCCCTAACTGATCTCACGTGAGCTCACACCTGGCCGGTTCTCAAGTCCAGAGAAGGTGCAGGTGGCCGGCGAGAGAACTGTACCTGCTTTGTGGCGTTCGGGGGAATTGTGGTTATTCACGAGTTTCTCTCACTAGACCGCCAATTTAACACTCTGTCAACTGTCCAATTATTCACGTTTGCGTGGAGCTAAGTGGGTTCTTCTCCAGCTGCACACCTTTTTTTCTCAACATAATTAATGAAGCTCATCAAAACCCTAGAAAACAAGCCCAGAGCACCAGCCACTCTCATTGACATGTTAATAGGAGGTCAGGCGCTCCTGACCCACCGCAGGATGTTTATATGGCCCCAAGGCTGCTGCTCGCAAATGTTATATGTTGACAATAGGGTTTGAATGAATAAGGGAAGCCCCGGGTAACAAATGGCTGTGGAAGTATCTGAAGGCCGTGGGCCACGCAGAGCAGGTGAATTCGAATGACAAGGACACAGAGCCTGCTGTGTGTGGCTCTCGGGATGTCGGGAGGGCAATGGGAGGCACCAGTCTATTCTGTCCAGTCTATGCTGTCCAGTTTAGGGTCACAGAGCTGTTAAGAGTTGACATAAAGAATCAGCGGCTCTGAAACAGCCAAAACATTTTCATCCTGCTTCACCTCTGGTCCTGCCGATCGCCTTTCTGATCACACAGCAGACTTTTGCTATTGTTGTTTCAGACCTGCCCTGTCCAACACCTGGCCACTAGCCACGTGTGGCTACTGAACACCCAAAACGTGGCCTCTGCAAACTGAGTTGTGCTGTAAGTGTAAAAGACACACCCGATGTCAAAGACTTGGTATGAAGAAAACAATGTCAAATATCTCATTAACAATTTTTATATTCTTCGACATCATATTTTCATACATTGGGGCTAAATAAAAATAGATTAAGGGAATGCCCTGGCGGTCCAGTGGTTAGAGCTCCCCGCTTCCACTGTAGGGGGCACGGGTTCCATCCCTGGTTGGGGAACGAAGATCCCATGTGCTGTGTGGCACGGACAAAAAATAAAAATAAAAGCCTGGCTTAAATAGTCAATTCATTTGCTTTTTAAAAAATACACATATATATATATTAAAATTAATTTTATCCGTTTCTTTGGGCCTTTTGTGACGTGGCCAATAGAAATTTTTAAATTCCATGGTTTGTATTTGTGGTTTGTATGATATTTCTATTGGCAGTTCCGCTCTCGAGTTTGGTACACCTACACCCGTCACAGCTCTGAGAGGCCAAATGATTTTCTTGGGGCTTTTCTGCCACAGCAAGGAAAATCTTAGTAAGAAGTGATATTGAAACTAGCATTGTCTGTCCTGAAGGCTGCTCTACAGTCAGATGTGAACCACCCTGTATTCCAGGGCCTTTGGTCACCCTTCAACCTGATGGTTTCACATTCCAGGCCCCTCGGGGACAGCACAGCATGGTACCTCGTGGCACACGGTACTTGGATTCTTACTGCACGGACCTGAGAAGCTGACTCTCTGCTCTGCGCTTTAGTGGCTTTTAGGGAATGAGCACGTGTACCAGAGCCCCAGCCTGTGGTTGTGCAATTCATGAATAGCACAACAGTGTCCAGTGGAGGGTGCAAGGGGGCTGCAGCTTCAGTCCATCTTCTCAGAGGGGGTGACCATTTCCCGATTCTCACCCAGGCACTAGAAACACTAGCAGTGGCCTCAGGTGCACTGCTGTCTCCACCCAGAGATGACCTTTTGCCTTGCACCACTGTCTCCCTTCAGCTTGGCACTGCAAGCATTGGTGGCCTAGCAAGCTCATTAAAGTCCTTTGTATGAACTGGCTGGAGCCCAGTGCAGAAAAGAAGCCCAAATACACTTTCAAATGTGTCGGATGCAAAAGCAATTAGGGAGTGCAGGTATGTTGATAAAACGTCTTCTAGGAAATCGTAATATTAATACATGAGAGTTATCAGTTTGGATACTATATGGAGTCAATACTTACTCTTTAGTAAATGAAAATGTATAGATAAGCTGCATAAGCTCATGAATCATATTAACTAATCATGACAATGGATTAGAAATGTAACTAACTCAGGAAAGGTATTTTGATTCTTTACGCACTGGGTCAGAGGCAAACCATTTGGTGTCATAAAAAAGATGAATTCCATAGACTTGCTCAGAAACCAAGATATAATAGAATATCTTTGTATCGGAAAACAGCACTTTGTTTTTCAAAGAAAAGTCCAGAGTTGCCATGAGTAGTTAATGAGTGATGACGTACTATGTTTGAAAGCTTGGAATCCTGCGCCTCTGATATTCTCGCATGATTGGCTATCTTTAGACAGGACTTTCGAGTAATAGGTAAGATGTGACCAAGTAAATCCTTATGATAGAAATATTAAGCAAAAGGAACATATAATAGTCTATTACTACTCTAATGAAAACAACTATTTTCATAATAATAGGAATTTATTGAAAACTAAACCCTTGTAAAAACAAAAAGCCCAACTACAAAACACAGAAGCTATTTGTGGCTCAATTTAACACAAACTTTTAAAAAAGTGCTATGTGCTGGCTTCACCCTGTTGCAGAGCGTGGAACCTTGGCCAATGAGAGAAACAAATCAGCAGAATAAGATAAATAATAACAACTGTTTGAGTTGCTTTTAAATACAAAGAAGTTTGGATATTTCGATGTATATATGACATGCTTATCATCTTTCAGAAACTATTATACTACCCTAATATTTAACCTTATGGTCATAAATATTTGATTCATTTCCCTTTCATCTCATCATATATTCAATCACCAGGTTCTGTTATTCCTTTCCTCTAAACGCTGCTGTGTCTGTTTCTCCTTCAAATTTAAATGCCACATCCGGATCGAGATTCTTACTCTCTCCTACTTCAAATAGTAGGTCCACTAGCTGTTCTCCCATGCCTTTCGCTTCACTATTCTCCAAGGGTAACCTTCCCTCCAGACTGGCCAGAATCTGTATCATCTCTTAAGGAACAACCCCTTGCCTGCGCCAGAGTGTCTTTCCACCACCTTCCACGCATCCAACTCCTACTTATTCTTGGTCTGCCTCAAGGCTTACCTCCCCCTTGGAGGCTTCTCCTTTCCAGTCCCAGCAGTCCTGACCCTCGCCTGTCTCTGCCCATGAGCCTTAATGTAGAATTTAGTAAGATGGCACTTAACCACTTGTTGCCTTGTATTTACTTGTTTCATAAGCCTTCTCATCTCCCCAACGAGACTGCCAGACACTGCAGATGATATATATATATTTTTTCACAGCCATGGCCGCTGAGCCTGCGCGTCCGGAGCCTGTGCTCTGCAACGGGAGAGGCCACAACAGTGAGAGGCCCGTGTACCGCAAAAAAAAAAAAAAAAATCATTCTATCCTAAAAAAGAAAAAGAAATCCAGGAAGCGCAGAGTACCCTAACTTTTCCATCTTACTTCAAACGATACAAGTCGGAGACCTTGCAGAATTTATAGTTCCACAGACAATTTAAGCACATGCAAATACTGAGCAGTGAAATAAACACAGGTTGCTTTAACTGTAGTTCCAGTTATCTTATGTACTATTTCTCCAATAGAAAATGGTGGTGGATTGCTTATTAACATCCACCTTCCCAAGCCTCGTCGTAGACCTACTGACTGTGCATCTTTGGCAGTGGAATCTGATCCCCTGTATCTTGAACGATTTCTCCAGGTGATTCTTAGGCCCACAAAAGTTTCAGAACCACTGTCTGACGGGTTGTAAGCTCCCTCAGTAAATAAGAATATTCTCATCCCACAAAACCTTTAAAGAGTATTCTCATAGGGGGCTAATTAAAACCTCTTTCTTCCACAGTACTATTATAAAATGAATTCCTTCCCTAAAACTTTTCTTTTCCTGCTGTTTACTCTTAGCCTCATATTTCTAAGACTCCGACAGAATATCAATCAGGATTTTCAAAATATGCCAGTATGTGGATGGAAATGACCTATTATGCCCATGAATTGGAACATTTCATTTATTATCTGGAATTTGGTAGTGCTTCTGCCCACGGGTTTCCCCTCAGCTGGGAGGCCCTGGATTAAGTCAGTGATGAGGGTTCTGTCAATATTTTACCTTGCATCTGAGTTGCCAGATGCTATTGGCTTAGTCAGGGTCATGGAACTTAAATTGTTTCTATAGTCCTTGAAGTAATTCAATA